>NC_143133.1:3307500-3607500 GCF_059928025.1 Delphinapterus leucas | reverse complement strand
GTGCTGGGGACAGCAGGTCGTGGGCAGGACATGGTGATTTGTGGGTAAAGCGCATTAAGGAGGGGGCACGGAACATGGCAAAGCCTCGGAGGGACTGGGGTCCATGTGGTGCTGGTGGGCAGCTGGGCGCAGATGAGTGAGGGCAGCTCACCTGCAGAGGATGGTGACCGGGGCAGCTGGGGGCCTCCTGACGATTCATACAAAGAGCCACTGAAGGCACGGGGGGTTGAACATGGAGACAAGAAGGCCTCGGGGAGCCTGGGCTGTAGAGCTGGGAGTGCCCACCAATAGAGCGGGTCCTCTCCCCTTCTCAACACACAGGTGCCGTGCTTCCCAGATGCCTTTGCAGCTGGGTGGAGCCACGTGACTAACTCTGAACAATGGGCCTGACTGGTGGTGACACGTGTCACTTCTGAGCCAAACCCTAGGATGGGCTGTGTGATCTGCCAGCCTCTCTTCATCCTCACATTCAAAGCAGTGAATTCTGAAGCACTGGGTTGAGATTCCAGTGGCTTAGAAGGCACAGCTACCCTGGGGAGAAGGGTCCAGGAAGGAGGCCTGTAGGCTGACATCTCCCGGCCCCATCAGTCTCAGCGCTCCTGACACAGGCCCAGGCTGGGGTCAATTCGGGAAGGTTGGTGCCATTAGCAGACACCAAGGCTGGCGTGGAGAACGGGGCCGGACTTGGCTTGGGACTTTGGGGTGGGCAGCTCCTTAGAACCTGAGACAGCTGGGGCTCAGGTGGGGATGTAAGCTCTGGGGGACACGGGCTGGCTGTGCATACCTCCAGCACCCGGGACAGTGCCAGGCGCAGACGGGGGCTCAGCAAATGTACTCTAAATGACCCTACACACCAGGTACCGAACGGACACTCCACTAGCCAGAATGACAGGTCCCGAGCCTCCTGCAGCAGCCGGTCTCCCCGCTCAGGACACTGGAAGTGTCGAATCTTCCAGGTCCGCACTGTCTAGTCGGTAGCTGCTAGTCACACGTGGCTACTTCAACTGACCTTTAAACTAATGAAAACTTAAAACTCAATTCCCTAGTCACACCTGTCACGTTTCAAATGCTAGTGGCTGTCATAATGGACAGTGTGGGTACAGAATGCTTTGCAGAAAGGTCTATTGGGCTGCGCTGCTCTAGAAGCACCGATACCAGGAGGAACTCTGGGCTCCAGGCCTGTTACCAAATATTCCAATGACGGGTCACAGAGCACTGTTATAAAACCGCCAGCCCTCTTGGAGGGAAGTCGTCAGTAAACAGATAAGAAGAATGTGCTGGGGATCCATATTCAATATCCTGTGATAAACCATCACGGAAAAGAGTGTGAAAAGGAAGGTGCGTATGGGCATAACTGAATCACTTTGCTGCACAGCAGAGATGACCACCACATTGTAAATCAACTACACTTCAATAACATAAATTTAAAAATTAAAAAAAAATTAAAAGAAGAGAGAAAATACAAGATGTCTCCAAATCAAAGTGAAACTGTGATTTGGGAAAAAAAAGAAAAAAAAAAGAAGAATGTGCTGACACAGGGGCGGGCATTGGTGGGGAAATTCCTAGAGTCAGCAGAGGGGCCTGTCTGAGGTGGGAACTTCAGAGCCAAACCAAGAGGGGTGAGAGGGGCCCTGCCTGGAGAAGAAGCACGCCCCCGACTCCAGGAGGGAGGAGAGTGTGTGCAAAAGCTGAGGGCTTGTGCCGAAGGAAGGCAGCGTGGCTGTGATGTATGGGACAGAGGCCAATCCCGTGTGGAGCAGAGAGAGGGGAGAGCGGGGGGTCATAGAAGGTGCTGTTGGAGGCTTGACATGATCCAACTGATGGTTGCAAAGCATCACTCTGGTTGTCTGTGAAAAATGACAGGTCCGGAGAGTGGGGACAGAAGGCTGATGGGGAAGCTGGGTTCACCCAGGTGAGAGGTGAGGGTGGAGGGAGTATGGTCAGGGTGACCACATGTCCAGTTTGCCTGGGACAGGCCAGGTGTATGCTGTGTCCCTGGGTCATTGGTAAGGGTCATTGGGCCATCTTCCACCCTCAGGATGTTTTCTGATCTGGATAATTCCGTGACAGTGTCTGCTTGAGATGGAGAGATACAGAGAGATGCTTCAGGGTGGAACCAGGACCTCTGACAGGCTGTCCTTGGGGGCGAAGGAATGTGCTGGTTTCTGACTTGCAAACCTGGGTATACTAAAATGAAGCAGATTGTGTACACGTGGACAGGCTTCTGGGTCTTTATGAGAGTCATTAATGTCATTGGAATAAGATTAGAAACTGCTGTGGATTAAATGTGTCCCCCAAATCCATATGCTGAAGCCCTAATCCCCAGTGTGACGGATTAGGAGGGGGCCTTTGGAAGGTGATTAGGTTGTGAGGGTGGGCCCCTCACACTGGGATTAGTGCCCTTTGAGAAGCTGAGCGAGATGAGAAGAGAGATGATCTCTCTCTGCCCTGTGAAGACACAGCTCACACCTCTGTAAGCAGGAAGCAGGCTCTCACCAGAACCCGATCATGCCAGCACCTTGATCTCAGACTTCAGACTCCAGAACCAAGAGAAAGAAATCTTTGTTGTTTAAGCCCCCAGTCTATGGTTTTTGTTACAGCGGTCTGAGCAAACAAAGGTAGAGATTATAAAGCATTTCATCCCAGGATGACATCTGCCAACCTGCTGGGCCCTCCCCGGAGGGAGCCCGGCCTTCATTCTCTTCCTTTCCTTAGCCACGTGCTCCAGCCATAACCAGCAACCCAAGTTTCTGTAACCGGGGAAGCAGCCTCTGGCTCAGGGTCCACTCTTGCTGTTCCCTCTGGCTGGAACACCCTTCCCTTCCTTGGCCTCGGGGAACACCTCCTCATCTGTCAAGAATTAGTTTGGCAACACCTTCTCAGAAAGCCTGGCCCCCTGACCTCTGGGGTGTATATGGGGCCTCCTCTGGACCTTCTCCAAAGGGTCAGTCTTGTTGTCATTGTCTGTTTGCCAGTCTGTCTTCCCAGCCTGACTGGGGACAGGCATAAGCATCCCTCCCGTCAGCACCTGGTGCCTAGCTGAGGGGCTCTAGAGCAAGCAGAGGGCCCCACCCTTAGGGGCTGCCCCTGAGAGCGCTGTCCCGGGGCGTTCCCGATGCCAACTCTGGGGCCGTCCCGCCCGGCTCTGTGCATGCTTCCGGGGTGACCACTTTCGGCAGACGCTCTCCCCAACGACTGTCAGCAGAAGGGGGTCCATTCCTAGAAATGACGCACCTTTATAAGAAGTGGCTTTTCACTTTCACAAGTTATAATACATCATCCTTTATTTTTCCAGGCTCCCCTAGTCCAACATGACGTTCACTAGTGAGAAACTGGGGGTTTCCAGTGGCCAGGGCTCAGATCGCAAAGTGGAGGGAAGCGTACTAGGTGCTGAGAACTCCGCTCCCTGGCCAAGCTGGGCTGGTGAGAAGCTGGGCGCGCAGAGGGACTGGCGTGTTACGGGGCCAAAAGGAAGCTGAGTGACGTTGACTCACGGATGGGAACATCGAGGACACACAGAAAGATGCAGCTTCACAAAGACGGGGAGGGGAACAGACTCTGGGGACACTTTTGCAGTGTTTCACAGGCCTCTCAACGCATTGACAAACATTCCGTGTCAGGCACCACGCTCTAGCCCACACCATTAGCCCACAAAAGCAGGATGCCTTCCAGCGGGGGACCCGCCGGCCTCCTGCCGTGGATGCCCTGCTGACTTTGTGATCTAGGTGGCACCTCCCATCCTATCTCCCCGAGGGTCTGGCTGTCGGTCTCAGGACCAGGCACGAGCATCCCTCCCTGGGGGTGTCTGTGTTTTATAGGGGATAAGGGGGGAAGGTGGGACACCCCTGGCCATGTCACCAAGAGGGCATGGAAATCCTTCATTCTGGGGCACTGGCCGTCAGGGGAGGATGTCTTCTCTCCAAGACTTGGAAAATGACAGCGAGAAAAACAGTGGTGGCTGTACTTTACGTGTACTTACACACAGCATTATGGGGGGGCGGGGAGTGGGTCTGCCTTTCGGGGTACCTGTATGACAGGTCAAAAAGCAAAAAAGCACAAAGAAAACAGACAAGGAGTCCTGTGTGTTAGGAACACACCCCAAACCCGAAACCACGCAGATGCAAACAGTGGAGAATCAGGCTGGAGGTACTCCCCTTCAGTGGGACCATAGAATTAAACTCTTTATATATGGCGTCTTTAAGTAGGCTCTACTTTTTAATAAAATAAAAACTTTTGTGTTACTCTAAAGATATCATTTAGGCATCTAAGGGATGATCTGGAAGAAAAATGCAGTGCACGGGGGGGTCCTGGCAGAAGGTGCCTGTTTAGACTGAAGTTCCTCCCTAAACACCGATTCATCACAAAGGCCGTAAAAACCGAGCCCCCATGCTTCTTGCAGCCCTGGGTGGCACTCCCCCTGCCTCGGCGGTGGGGGGCCCACGTGCCAGGCCGTGCCTCCTGAGGCTGAGCGGGTGAGGGGGGCCATACCGTGCGCCCACCCACCCATGACCCTGTCATTGACAGGCCTCCTCAAATCTCCGGTCCCATCGCCTCTGTCCTACCAGCGTGGGGTGGGCACTGCCCGGAGGCCTGGGGGGTGGGCTGCACTTGTCTGTTCCCCCATCTCCGGGGCAGTGACCTTGCAGCATCTCCGTGATGGCAAGCAACAGCGGGGAAGGTGTAGTGCAAAGCCAGGCGTCTGGGCCCTAAACTACGGGCGGGAGCGCTGCTGGCAGAAACGGGGGTGGGGGCTGCACCTGCTCTGGGACCTCCTCCCGCCCCCAGGCCCCAGCCCAGCCCTTCCAGGCGCCCACCGTCCACCGTGGACACAGAGCAGCCAAAGCCAAGTGCAAGAGGAGGGGTCTGGTGGTTCCCGCAGGCGTGCCCGTGGTCAGGGGCCTCGGCAGCGTCAAAACAGCAGGGCTTTCTTCTTGAGGTCGTTCCTCTTCCAGAGGGCCAGGCGGTCAAACTCTTCCATGCTCATCCCAAACACTTCCTGGAACTCCTCGGGCGACAAGTGTCTCTTCAAATAAAAATGAAAACCCAGAGGGGAGCAGTCAGCAACTTCGGGCCCTGAGGCGGGATCTGCAGCAAGGATGGGGTGGTCCCCTCAGTGCACCCGGGGCCCTCGGGCTTCCCACCTTCTCTCTGTATCCCCATCGCTCTGCTTTGCAGTGGACAGAACCAAGCCCAGAGGAAAGAGATCCGGTTAGGGCCCCAGGCTGGTGACCAGCTGCAGAAGTGGGGCCAGAGCCCTGCCTCCTGACACCTACAGACACGTGTCCCACTGCAGACAAAGTTTGAAAGCGCACCCGGGAGAGGACTTCCTCCTGCCGGGAATTGGCTGAGATTTCATGAGATTTGCATATGTGGGCACATTCATGATTTCATTTAATTTTCATGGCTGCCGTTTGAGAGCCGGAAGTGAGTGGTTTTTTTCGCCCCCATTTCACAGATGAGGACGCTGAGGTGTGGAAGGTGAGCAAAGGAGCCTCAGTTCAAATCCTCCCTCTTCCCCTCCTCTGCTGTGTGACCGTGAGTTTTTTGTCTCTCCGAGCCCGATCCCGGGGGCACAATGGAGAGGCTGAACCGCACGGTGTCAAGGGCACCTGCGCCAGCTAGCCTCTGGGGCCTCAGTCTACTCACCTGTAAATGGGGTCACCCTGGCAACCCCCCCAGAGGTGTGTGGGTGAGTGGGTCAGTGCAGGTCAGCTCTCAGGGCTGAGCCCGGCCACGGGCAGGGCCAGTGTGTGTTGGGCACGTTTGTTATGATCCGAGATAGAGCAACCTCTGTGGAGCTTCCCCTGACTGCCACCCGAATTCTAGACTGTTCCTTGCAGGTTTCTGCTCCCATCAACCCCACATCTGTCTTCCTCAGCAGGCTCTGAGTAACTCCTTGTCCTTCGAGACCCGGCTCAGGTGGGCACAGCACCAGATCCCGGGAGGGCTTCCCAGGGGGAGTGAGGCTGTCCCCCTCCTGCCTGGGAGGGCTGAGGGGAAGACGGAAAGGAGGTGGGGGACAGTCTGCAACAGGAGAGGGGGTCAGGTTCTGGCCCCAGAGGACCCGGTTCAAATCCCCCTCTGGCCCCCATTTGAGAAGTGTGGCTTCCGTGTGGCTGTGTGGAAACCAGTATGGCCGTTCTTCCACGTACTTAGCAGGATCACCGTGCGACCCAGCAGATCCACTCCCAAGCAGATCCCAGACGACCCAAACCAGGGACTCACGCGGACACCTGCACACCCACGTTCACAGCGGCATCATCCACAAGTGCCAAGAGCGGAAACAACCCAACTGCCCATCGAAGGACAAACGGATAAACAAAATGAGCTCGATTCAGACTCGGGAACATGGTTCGTCCATAAAAAGTCGTGAAGCTCTGACGTTCGCTGAAACACGGACACGGCCGTTAGGCTGATCCCATTTATACGAAACATCCGGGATGGGCAGATCCACGGGGACCAAAACCAGAGTAGTCACTGCCGGGGTCTTGGGGAGGGAAAGGACCGGAGAATAGCTGGTCAGTGGTACGGGGTTTCCTGCTGGGCTGATAAAAGTGTTCTGGAATTGGATAGAGGTAGTGGAGGTCGTACAACCTTGAGAACGTATTAAACGCCACTCAGTCATACACTTTAAAATGGTTAAAATTGTGACTTTATAATTTAAAAAACCCAATTCTTGCCCCTCAAAGAGGGTTTCCTTAAATTTAAAACTCATACTAAAGGTTACTGTGATGATCGAGAGAAAACGGTGTGAAGACACATGGTTAACTACGGAAAGCAGAAACATCAGAGTCACTGCCACTTGTGTCCTGCATAAAAATCACCAAATATGTGTGGCACGCCCTGGGTTTTGGAGCCCAGTTGCTGGCAGGATATGGGGGAGGGAACCCAAGGGACCCATTTTTGCTGAGTCACAAAAGGCCCTCCTAACTGAATCTGGGCCTGGGGTCCTCAGAGGGCGCACACACTCTCTCACACACACACACACACACAGACATATATAGACACACACACAGACACACACACATATACAAACACATAGATACACACAGACATACTAGACACACACTCACACAGAGACACACAGACAGACACACACGCACACACAAGACATACACAGACACACACACAGAGACATATACAGGCGTGCAGACACACACAGACAGACACATAGATACACACAGACTACTAGACACACACTCACACAGAGACACACAGACACACACACACACCATCAAGCTAGTCTCCACCAGGGAAGGGCCGTGAGCTGCCTGCTGCCATCTCGCACCTGCAACCAGGAAGAACGTTCTGGCATATGCCAGAAACGAGCCACCTGCATGGCGCTGACACTGGGGTTTCCTGCTGATCTGGGGAATCCACAACCCAGCCCACGGGGACTCAGAACTGTCACTTCAGACAGCAGCACCCACTTCCAGGTACCGTGTCACAACCTTCCCAAGTACTGTGGGTCAACCAAGACGCCCAACGGGAAGGAGAAAAGGAAAATCGCATCTCCTGTTATTGGCTGGGTGTTGAGCGGGAGCCTGACACAGGCCGGGGTCCTGAGGCCCCGGGGGGCATGGCTGTGGGTGGTTAATGGGAGCGCGGCGGGGCAGAGTAAGATCAGAGGCCTGAGCGAGATGCTGGCCTCCAGGGCCGGGCCCTGGGGAGGTGGAAGCAAGGGGAAGGGGCCCAGAGGTGACGGCGAACAGGGATCCCAGGGAGGCATGGACCGGGCTGGCAGGGTGATGCCCAGCACCCCTGCAGCCTGTGATCTCCTGCTTTAGGGCCCCCGGGTGTCTCCGGGGTTGGGTCTCCCAGGTGGTGACACACAGAGGGGAGGAGAGGGGAGAGCGGCGACACAGGTCACCGCGCTCTAAGCTGGGAAGGGGAGAGCGGCGCGGTGAGGGTGACCCTGTGCTCACCGGCCGGGAGCCTCCCGCTAGCAGCAGGGGGACCACAGCAGGGCCTGCGGGGGGTGGGAAGGGGGCCCAAGGAGTCACTTACCCCCGGCACCCCCCGCAGGTCCCATGCAGCCCATCCTCCAGCCTCCAGACCAAGATGCCCTGAGAACTGAGTCTGAAAAGCTGCACAGGAACCTGGGTTCTACGGGCAAGGGGACACCCGACCTTGGGGACCTGTGAACTGGGGACATGTGGTGGGTTAGCGGGCAGGAGGAGAGGCAAAGGAGAGGACCCTCTGAGGCTGGCGCTCCCAACACTGCTCCCCCCGCCTGGCCCCCACCTGGCCACAGGAGCCCGCCCCGTTGCCGGGGAGGCAGCCGGAGGCAGGAGGGAGGGAGGGGTGCTGCATGGTGTCCCAGCTGGGTTCCCAAGCCCGCAGGCCTGTCACAATGACCCTGGGTGCTTGTCACATCTGAGAGTGCCTTCCCCCTCCCCTCTGCCCCCCCAAAACCTCCCAAGGCAGCCTTAGGGGACCAGGAGCCCGCGTGTGTCACATGCCTCCCAGAGCAGCTGACGGCAGCTGGGTTTGGGGACTCAGGCTAAGGGCGAGTCCTGGGGGCTGGCAGGGACCCCCGGGCTCTGGTCCTGTTTCCCCATCTGTAGGCTGAGAACAAAACTTGGCTGCCTGAGGGCTCTGGAGGGCAGGAGAGGGTCACATGGGGAAGGCCTGGCAGAGGGATCTGTTCAGCCATCCCAGCTCCAGCTCTGTGGTCTCTAGTATCTCACCACACCTGGCTGATCCCACGGCCTCCCAGGGAAGAAGGGGCTAAAGGCCCCCGCTCCTGGCAGCTGGGAACTTGGTAACGTCCGTCAAGGCAGAGTCAGGGCCCCCCATCCAGGGCTCTTCTTGCCCGCCCGAGTGCCTGCCGCGGCAGGAGGAACGTGGCAGAGCACGGCTGACCCCAGAGGCCAGAGCCGGCTTTCTGACCCTGGCCCAACTCCCCCGGCCGCTGGCTCCGGAAGGCTTCCCTGCCCCGCCAGGCACGGCACGGCCGAATTCCCTCCTGAGCCGGCAGGAAGGCAGCCCAGGGCGTGGGACGTTCCGGGATGGCCTCGCTTCTGGGGTGCACTGGGGAGAGCCCCTGGGGAGGAGGACGTTTTTGCAGCATGGTAGGGGTCCCACACGCTTTGCCAGGGGTCCGCCTATGTGTCACCCTCCAGGGCAGCACCGCAAAGACCTCGGGCTCAGGAGCCAGACACACAGGAATCCGGTCCTGGCTCCAGGCCTGTCCAGCTGTGCTGAGCGACACGACCTCAGTTGTGATGTTTGTAAAATCGGAATAATCCTGTCTGTGCCTTAGCCCACTCTCCCTCTGCCTGGAATGCCGGGCCCTCCTCCTCTGCCCACGTAACCCCTACTCACTCCCCAGACCTGGGCTTGGGTGTCAGCTCCTCCAGGAAGTCTCTCCTGACTGCACCCGTCACCCCAAGCTCCCAGACCCGCAAGCTTCCTTTCCGTGGTGTAAATACACCAGGGCCAGTTTCAAGCTTCCAACCTGACGCCACTGAATGCAGAGCTGGAAAGAGATGCCCCGGAGCACAGATTATTCCTCCCGCGCACAGATGCAATAGCGGTTAAGTAACCTCGAGAGCACAGATGGTAGTAAAATGCAGTCGAGAGATTAGGGAGGAGGGAGTGTTGAGTATTTATCACCTTTGCTTTAAATGTAATTTTCATAATCATAAGTTTACATCATTTGTTTTTCAGTAACGGCTGGTTTAACAACCAGCGTGGGAAATTCCTGAAAATATAACAACAGGAGCGGCTCTAGCAGCCCCTGATCTCTGAGCGAGCCGGATGCACTAGGGGTCCCTCCGTAACGCGCACCCCCGGGCAGGGAGAGGGCCTGTGTGCCCGGGACCCTGCATGGGGCGCTCCTGGGTGGTAGGGTGAGCGGAGAGAAGGGAGGGGAAGGGCTGGTCCTATGCAGGCGCTCTGCTCTCTCCTCATTCAGGTGCCGGCACGCAGAAATAAACCAGACCAGGTGCGCCCACCCCACAGAGATCGCACACCTGCCGGGCAGGTGGGTCAGAGCACAATTAAATCCATTCGAGGGCCTGGGACCTGGAGGCCTTGATGCCTTGTGAAGCACTGATGACATGCCACCAGCATCTTACAGCCAGAGGTAGTTTTCTGAGGGACATGATCTGACTTAAGCCTGTAACCTGGCTCCATCGCCAAGGGCTCCCTGAATACAGGAATCAGTAACGGCCACTAACCTCTGCTCGCAGCAAGGGCTCATCAAGGGATGGCAGCCGGGAACCCAGGGCACACACGGCTCTGTGCCAGATGCACACGTGCACTCACACCCAGGGAGGCAACGAGTGTGGGGGCTGGTGGTGCCCAGAGGACGTGGACCGGGCCACAGACGGGGACGTCTCCCGTGTCACCCAGCCTTCAAGTGGCACATTAGAACTCGGACCTTCTGGAGGGGGGTCCAGGGCTCTTTCTGAGAAGCTGTCACCTGCTGTTCCTTGAGACCACCGTGCCGTTCAGAACAGCAGGTCCACGCAGCAGGGGGACTACCCCTCCCCTTGGCAGACGGGCCCACCGAGGCCTGTGTACCTGGAAGCCAGGCCATGCATGCTGTCCCTCTGGGGCAGAAAGCCCCCCTTTTTCTGGGTCACGGACCCTCCGAAACGACGACGCAGTGGCCCATTTTGGTAGAATCACGCACACTCATACATGCAGCGTCCGGGTCCAGGAGGCCTACTCGGGGATCCCAGTTCGGACCCTGAACCCCGCCATCCTCCTGCACTGATGCAGGACCACTGGCCAGGCTTGGGAAGGGACTTCATGACAGTTGCTGCCATCGTCACCTGCCCCGAGATTCTAGTTTTCATTTTACGACCTCAGGAAACCCAGGCTCCGAGAGGTCCCATGCCTCGCCCGAGGGCATGCAGCCTGGGCGCCAGGCCAGGTGGCTCGAGAGCCCTCCCTCAGTCCTGACTCCCTGCCCCCTGATGCAGCTTCTGGAAGCGTCCGGGGCTTTGTGGTGGAGGCCCTCGGCCTGTGCTCCCCCAGCTCTGCAGGGTACCCCAGGCTAGCTGCCACCCTGCTAGGATTGGCCTGCAGGGCATTCCCAGTACCCCCTGCCCACCGCACCAAGTTGAGATGTCCCATGCCAGCCCACCGGCCACTGCCAGGCCCCCTGCTCCAATGGGGGCTGATCGGGTGGGCTCAGGCCCCAGACCCGTTCAGCCTGAGAATCCTGGACCGGCAAGGGCCCACGTTTCTTCTGAGGCCTGGGTCCCACAGTGCCTCCCTGCCCCACACACTGTACAAGGAGGCCCTGTCTGCAGAGGGGAGCCCTGCCCTGCTGAGCTGGGTCCATGCTCTGAAGCTTCTGCCATCTTAGCCGGAGGTCCCTGACGTCATCGCCATAACGACAGCATCACCATAACGACAGCATCACCATAATGACAATGATCCCTGCCATCTGCGGACTGCTCCTCTGTGCCAGGTGAGGGCCGGGAGCTCTCCATCACAGGCTCGTGATGTCTGCATAGTGTATGGGGAAGGATGGGGACGGAGGCTCCAAGATGTGGAGTGACGTGGCTGCCGGGTGGCCCCGAGGCCCTGCCTCACCATGTCCTTGCCCACCTCTTCCACCACAGTTCTGCTCCACGGTGGGCACCTATGGGTTCTGGAACATGCCATGCTCTCCCTCCACTGCACAGAGCTGCTCCTCCTTCTTCTACAGGTACCAGTTCAAATGCCCCCCTCCTCCAGAGGGCCCTCCCGGATTGCACTAGCCAAGCGAGCAGGCCCCAGGCCATGTGTGTCCCTCAGTACGGAGCCACTGCTGATCTCACCTGGTTCTCAGCTCCAGTAGGGCAGGATGGGCTTGTCTCCCATCCTCATCCAGGGACAATCTGTGCTCTTTGCATCCCTGAATCTAAATCTGTGCTCTCACCTTGCCGGCCACACTGCCTCCCAGCTTCCTGTCTCCTCCTTCAGAGCCCATTCCACTTGCCTGCCCTACTCTGCACTGTGTCTCGCCCCTCCCTCCCTGCCCTCCACCCCTAAGTCCCTGCCACTTGGCCTGGCCTTGGAGGACTGTTCCTGTTTGTTCTCCGAGCCTCTCCTGGGAGGCCCCAGGGTCCTGGAGGCTGTGGCAGACCCATCTCCCAGGCACACCCAGTGGCTGGGAACCCACACTTCACCATCAGTCTGTCAGGTTCTTATCAGACCGGTTGGATGGGTCTAAACAAAGGACGAATTCTTTAACTGCAGGACCTTATTTTTCAGGCACATTCCTACAACTTGGGCTTTTCCTGCTTGAGCAAACTCAGGTGTGCATTTAGCCTCAGGGTCTGGCAGAGGTGGCCCCAGAGGAGCCGCTCAGCCTTGCCTCTGCTGAGCACTCAGAAAGGAGGACCCTGGGGACTCGCCTGGACACACCCTCCTTCCAAACTTGTTCAGCCGGCAGCCTTTGCTCTCTGCATGAGTCAGCCTGGCTAGGCCCTGGTGCACGGCTGTTTGGCCAAACACTAGTCTAGGGGTGGCTGGGAAGGTACTCTGTCAATGTGGTCATGCCTAACCTACAATCAGCCTTTAAGTGAAGATGACCCTCCATAATGTGGTGGCCTCATCCACTCCGTTGGGGCAATCACTGAGGGCTTCCTGGAGAAGGAGATATTCTGCTTCTACCTGTCAGCTCCTACTCGAGTGTCCATCCAGCCTGCTGCTGGCCTGCCCTGCGGATTCCACACTTGCCAGCCCCACGGGAAGCCAATTCCTTAAATTAAATTTCTTAATACGTGTCTATGTCCATATCTGTCTGTCCGTCTGTCTACCTGTATCCTGTTGGTTCTGATTCTCTGGAAGGCCCTGGCTGATACACTTTCCTACCTAAGGAGCCAAATGTGTGCTCTGGGAGGTTGGGGCAAGGAAGGGTGGTTAGAAATTCACTTTTAATACTGTAATTAATCCAGGAAGATGCCCAGCGCAGTAGCCCTGTGTGACTACTTAGCTGGAACCCCAGGTCTGTCCCCCAGAAGCCGAGGGCCTGGGGGTGTCCTCCAGCTCCCCTACCCCCACCCCTTCCCACCAAGGCCTCCTCTGTAGCTGCTGCACCAACTTGTGAAAACCAAGTACAGGAACGTGTCAAGTGCTTGGAACAGCCTAGTAATCAAGGGCTTGTAAATAAGCCAAATGTGATAAATTCTCAAACATCCTGTTTTTTCCCCATATCGGGCATCAAGGAGGGACCTCTGTTCTCCTGGTGGCCAAGCCTGTGGCTGATCCTACCTCCATTCACAGCCAGCCACCTTGCTCTTCCACTAAGTTCTTAGCAATCATTGTTTGGCCAGCCCATAGCACCCCATCCCCGTGGAAACCTTTTTCTAATCCATACTGGCCTACTCGGTTCCCAGGTTGGTAAACTGGGGGCAACATGGACAAAATAATTGAAACCATGTGCACATCACACCTGCCTGGGGCTCGCTCACGGCAGGTGCTCGTGGCTACTTCTGAACAACTGAATAGATGCTCAAACCACCCAGCAGGACAGGCAACAGCGATGTCATCTGACAAGTAAGGGTCAGGCTCAGAATGGTTAAGTAACTTGTCTGTGGTCACACAGCTAGACATTATGGAGACTGGGTTCACACCCAGGTCATCCCGACCCTAAGCGCTCTCTCGCTCCACCAGGATGCCACCTTTGGATGGCAAGAGGCTGATGCACGAGCAAAATGGCCAGTCTTTCGGCAAATGTCGGGCAGCGCAGAGGTTTGCAGGAGTGGCCTCAGGTAAGAGGACACTTGAGTCTGCCCGGGGCAGGCAAGGCTCTTCCCCCTCAGAGTGGAAGCTCCTGGCACAGCCAAACGCAGGAAGGATCTGAGACCCTCCAAGGCATGAGGTCCTTGGGTGCCAGGGGTAGGCGTTGGGACCCAGACCCCCCAGGACAGAAAGTGCTGGATCTCAGGGATGGTGTAAAACTGGCCCCGGACGGGTCTCCCTGGGAAGCCTGAACCTTGCTCTGCGCATTGGGATCACACGATTCATCTGACTGCCTTCCATGGGACAGCGCTTCCAGAGTAGCGGAGGACTGCCACACTCCTTCCAAACACCTCCATGAGTCACCAACCTTTACTGAGCACCTACTATGGGATTCCAGGGGCCTATATGGCACCTTCCTCTCTGTCAGGCTGAGCATCCTGTATTCCCTTGTCTGTGCCTCAGAGGCCAGAGCGACAAACACCATCAGAACCAGGGTTCGTCCTGCTGCACTGAGTGACCACCACTTACCCAGCACCCCATCCCGACAGCCCGGAGTCACGCCAGGCATGTCCCTACCCCTCCCACTTTGACCTCCCAAATAGGGCCTGAATCTACCCGCTTCTCACCTCCGCACTGCCACCACCCTGTCCAAGATGCCATCATTTCTTGCCCAGACAACCCAACCGCCTCCAGAACGGTTTCCCTGCATCCACACGGCCAATTCAGGCTTCACGGTGCAGCCTCGGGCACTGTTTTACTTACATAATCAGGTCATCCTGCAACTTAAAAGCCTTGCCTTTCCTAGAAACCAAACTGCTTAGGTGGCTCAGGGCCCTACGAGGCCTGGGCCCTCCTGCCCATCACCCACTCAAGCACAGCTAGTTCCTTCTCAAACAGCCTATGCTGCCTCCTGCCCCAGGGCCTTTGCACCTGCTGTGTGCTCTTCCTGGAATTCTCTTCCTACCTGCCATGACTCACCTTAGGTGCAAGTGCGCATGTGCGCGTGCACACACACACACACACACACACACACACACACGCAGGCACACTTACTGCACCCAGTTAACTTTTACCCCCTTTTAAATGCTCACAGGCCCACCCTCCTCTCCTTTAGAGCCCTTACCTTGGTGTATAACTTCACACACTCATTTGGGTCATCAGTTGATTGACGTCTACCTCCCACCAAGCTGAGTCTACGGGCAGAGCTCATGCTGGTTTCTGCTCATTGTGTGTCCCCTAGGGCCCAGCTCAATGCCTGGCCTGTGTTCACCAAACCAGTGAGACTCAGCCAAGCACTCTGGCAGTAAAGGATGGATAACAAGCCTTGACCATTCGACGGACAGAGTGGTCCTCCTTCCAGGGACCGACCCTACAGAGGTGTGTGGGAACCACCAGCTGTCTGCCCACGTCCATCTTCTCCCCTTGCTGAGCACACAGCAGACCTGCAGCTTTGCCATGTGACCGAGCCCCAGCCAACGGCCTGTCACTCCACAGCCTGGCCCCTGGGACCCTCCCTGGTGTGGAGCTGAAGCTGAGCAGTTCCTGGGCATGGAAGCCTTTCTGTGCCCCCCGTTTCTTGTTTGTAGGGAACAGACTCCAGCCTCCATGACCTTCCCTGAGTTCCAAAGGGAAGACTCGAACAGTTGCTAATCAGGGAAGGGACGGCATGCAGAAACAAGGGAAGATCGGCCAAGAAACGCTAGTGCAGCCTTGGGGCAGGGTCCTGGCTCCACCTCGAGGGATACACATAACAATATATTTTGAGCTCTTTATAGAACTAGAACCCCAATAAATGGAAGATGTCAGTATTCTTCATTCCAGAAAAGACCACCTGAGGCCAGATTAAAGGAGTGCAGACACCCTAATCTTATCAGCAACCCCCCCCACCAACCATTGCTAGAAAACTCCTCATCAAATCCACCCAGGTTGGGACATACAGTTTTCGGCCTCAGAACGGGATGTGGGACCACCACGCAGCCATCTAAAAGGACGGGCAGTTCCCCATGAAATGGCATGGAAAAATGTTCACATAACATTTAAGAGAGAAAAAGCAGATGTCAAACTGCATAAACAGTACGAGGCTACTTATCCAAAAGAGAATTCAGCTATCTCTGGGTATTTGTGCAAAAAAAGATATTTCCGGAAGCATGTCTGCCCCGGAGCTAACAGGAGTCTTGACTCAGTAGGGGAATTCCATGTAATGTTTACGTTCTTTGTGTTTTTCTGGACTTTTACAAGAGTTATGAATTGCTTTTATATTAAAAATAAAGCTCTCTCCCCTGAAATAAAAACATCGGTGTCCCTTTCTCTCCTGCTGGGATGTAGCCCCTCGTGAGCCCCTCCTGGCTCACACCCCAGCTCCAAACCCTGAAGGCTGTGGGACATGCTGTTTGTGACGCTTCCAACTTGCCTCCCGGCTTGCCTGAGATCAGGAAAAGAATGATTACAGAGAGACGCACCCTTGGGTGTGTTCTTGGAGATTGGGGTGATTAAACCCGTTACCCCCGTCCTCCAAGGTTTTTTTTTTTAAAAAGGGAAACATTTACATGTATTAACCACTTGATATTTTGCACCTTCTCTCTGTACTGTAGGAAAATAAGGGTTGGGGTATGGGAGTTGGTTAAAGCGAACCCCAGACCCAAGAGGGAAGTAGCAAGTCCCAAGGGGCGGGTGGCCCCGAGGCTGCTGCTGCGTCAGGAGCTGAGCGGACCGCCCCCCCACCCTGCCCCACAGTGGGAGCCAGGAGCCCTCAGGGCACCCACGCTTAAGGAACAAACAAGCAGAACGGTGGGACCCCTTCAGGCGGCTCCTGACTGAGTCACCCAGCAGCGACACCCTCCTGCTTTACGGCAGTGGGACAAGACCACACCCTCAACAAGGGCTCAACTTCAGCAGGAGCCAGAGTGTGTCCCCTGCGGAGGCAGCGGGGATTGCCACGGGTGAGGCCCCGGAAGAGGCTGCCTAGGGCCTCGTCTTCCAGATCACAGGGCAGGCATCCCTTAAGCTTGATTCGGGGCCTGCTCTGTGCATTCCTGCTCTCGGAGCACCTCCACGTGCTCTCCCTGCCCCCCACTCACACCCCAGCTTCCTAGCCGGTCCCGCTGCCCCGCCCCCAGCCCAGGGAATGACCCACACACCTCCTAACAGGTCAGAACATTCCAGTCGTCCTTCCTCTTCTATGGGGTGAGGTCCAAGTGTCCTGCTAAGTGGCCAGCCTCCTGAGCAAAGGCCCTGGGGTCATTTGGCTCTGCGGTCCTTTGCTGGCAAGATGCTGCCCACACCCTGGGGACTCCAAGACTCAGCGGGTGGACTGCACTGCCTGACCACGGCATCCATGGGCTTGCTGGCTCTGCTGCTTCCCCTCCCCGGCCTCAGCTCCACACCTCCCTGCAGCTAAGCCCTTGCTGTTGCTGTGAGCCCAGCATCACCCTCCCTGTCTCTAGGTCCCAGGTCTCAGAGCCCCTCTACGAGCCCCCGCACCCCGAGTCTCTTCCCTGCAGACACTGAGCCCGGGGGAGGGGAGGTGAACATCTGTCCATCAGTCAGGCCAACACACACAGAGGAAACATTCAAGAGATGGAGGGAGGGAATCTGGGTCTGGAGACATGATTAAGCCCCACCCGAAGGGACCCGTCAGTCGTAGGAGCTGGCAACTCCCTTTTAGCTTAAATCACTTCGGGCCAAGTTCCTACTATTGCAACAGAGAAGACAAAATGGACACGCCTCCTCCGACCGCTGCAGCCATACCAGCGTCCCTGTCCCCTCCTTGCCACCACTACCCTGTACCCTGGGGGAGGGGCTTTATGTGACCTCTCGTGGGTACAGCCACCCACCCAGTGTATATCAATACCCTCATCTTAAAGGGCGGAGATCAGGGCTCCAGGGCATCTGTCTGGACCACCTGAGACGGCGTTTCTTTTCAGATTGGCTCCCACCTGGCAGCCCTCCTGAGCCCTGGGGCACTGCTGGTGCCCCTCAGCCACATCCACGCCCCTACGGCTCCCTCCCAGCAGCCACCTGAACCCCTGCCCACAGAGGCAGCAGGGCAGGGGCTGGCGCTGGCCGGACACACACTCTGCTTCAGGTGTTCCCAGCCCCACGGCACAGGCGCGGCAGGTGGCCCTGGGCCTTCAGGAGCCTCCAGACCCCTCACCCCAGTGACACCTTCCTGACATGGCTCAGGAGGTGAAGTCCATTGCTGGCCACTGATTTCCTCGTGGTGAGGATGGAGGAAGCACGCACTCTGGCCACTTGGGACCGTGGCTCATGGTGGGGCCCGGTCAACAGATGTCTGTGCCCTTGACCTGCGGGTCTTGTAAACATACACTTTCTCCCAGAGCTCAGTATTATTCAAGACCGGGGTGAGTGTGGTCAAACGAGAAGCCATGAATTGGGCCGATTTTCTGAATATCAGCGCTCAGGGAAGAGGCAAATGTTACCCAGTTAAGCACAGTGACGAAGGCTTCCCCCTTTGCACAGCCACCTTTGTTGGGTACATGACCATGTTCTCCGGTCTTTGAAACAATGAGGGACCTGACTCCAAGCCCATCACCGGGCACTGTGCGGTCACCACGGGGACCTGGGGGGCGATGAACGTCGACTTTGTGGGTGTCAAGGCAGCTGCAGAGACTCGCTCGGCAGACGTGACCCTCCACCCCTGGGGGCCCCTCTCACCTCCAGTCTCGTCCGGTCCACGTCTTTGGGCAGCTTCACGCGGATTCGGTTTGTGACGATGAGGGCGTCATAAGGATAGATCTGCGGGGAGAAGAAAGTCCGGGTTCACCCGGGAAGTAAGCATGTGCGGGGACAGAAGAGCCGAGCCCGAGGCCAGCGGAGAGGTACATACTTGCGTCTGCATCTGACACACACATTTCACAGGGAAAGCACAAAAGGAACTTTTAACCTGGGCAGGTGCAGCTCGGCAGCTGGAGGTCAGCGCGGGAGCGGGCGGCCCCTCTTACCTTGTATTCTGTAAGAGAAAGCAGAGACCGCAGGGACCGGGTTAGAACACGCACGAGCTCGGCCCAAAGGTGGAAGCAAGCCCGTCCAGGACCCCCACCCTGCGGTGGGCCGGGCCTCGCGGTCTCCATCCCCGCCCGCGGCATCCTCCGAGCTGCAGGGGGACGGGCTCTGGGATCTCCGGCGGGAAGCCAGAGCAGCAGGCATGGTCGGGAGGCTGCAGGCCAGACTGGGAGCCAGACGCGGCACTGTGTTCTCCCTCAGCCGTGCTGCTGTCTCCCTGGTGGTCCGGGCCTGCCTCGGTTTACCCCCGTGGAGACAGGCAGCCTTGCTGGGGTCGAACCCCCCTGCCTCTTACTGTTTTCCCTTCGTGACCCTTTAGCTCCTCCTTTTCAATACAGAGCTCCGCGTGCTAGCTTTTTAAAAAGGTTTTCCTTCCAGACTAAAAGCGGCTTGTTAAAAATTAAAGTCGTACGGATGGGCGGCCTCCGTGAGCACGCAGAACCCACAGGGCAGCATCTCTGGATCTCGGCCACAAGCAAGCCTGTCTCAGGAGGGAGACCCTGGCGAGGGGCTGGGCACCGGGGGGCCGGTCCTTGAATTTCCCCATGTGCCATGCAGGGTCCCAGCCACCCCGGCTCTGAGCCCGGGGCCCTGGAGGCCACTTAGAGCTCCCTCCACTCCCACATCCAGCGCGAAGCAGCCCAAGAGAGCAGGCTCCGGTCACCCTCGGGTGACAATCATGAGTGAGCATCGCGGGGCCCGGTGGCTCAGAGCTGGCAGAGCCCTTGGGCAGGCGCCTGCCATGTGACCGGGTCTCTCTAGTAACACCAACCTCCCTGCAGGCCACCCTGCTGGTGTGAAGCCCTGGGAGGCCACACGGAGAGCAGGGCTGGGGCAGCATCTGACCCAACTTCAGACCCGCGGGCTTTTCACTGTGTCTCTGCCTCCTTTATTGCTATAGAATTTAACAGTAGGTGTGGGTTGGCCTCAGCCCTGGCGTGGGACGGACATTCAAACACAGATCTCTCCCCAGGTGACCCGGAGTGACAAGTAAGTCAGGGTGGGGTTGGCAGTGCTCAAGAGGTGAGCACCTGGGTCAGGAAATGGAGAAGCCTCTGAGTTAGGAGGTGGGGAGCACCGGAGGGAGGGGAGAGGAGAGGGAACATCGCCGGCAACTTTAGGATGGAGGTAAACCAGTCCTTGACCGGAAGAGGCAGGGACATGACTGCCCCAGGCTCCCCGACTCCACGATGCTCAGAGCCTTCTGCCAGCAGCCCTGGTCGGGGGTGGTTTCAGAATGAAACTCGTGGAAACCTGTTAGCGACCCCTGCCCCAGCCAGAGACCCACGGGGTCCCCGCTTCCTGTACCTCGCGTGCCCCAGCTGGCATCCAGGTCTGCTCCACAAGGGGCCAGATTGGCATTCTGGAAGAGAAAGAGAGAGGGCGGCAGGGGGCAGGTTGCAGGGCACAGGCTGTCGCCGGGCTCCTGGCGGCCTGGCCGGGGAGGAGGGTCAGCCCACGGTGCCCACTGAGGCCGGGCTCTGGAAGGGCCGTGTGGCCGCCCACACTCGTCGGGGCTGCCGGCTTCCCACGCGGCGGGTTTGCTCACATACCTCCCGCCACCTTCAGGCCTGAGCTGCCCCTGCCTGTCCAGCCAGCTCCTTCCCGTTGTGATGACAGCTCCAGGGCGCCCGGGCCCTCGGCCCGCAGCTGGCCTGGACCCGGAGGGCGGCTCACTAGGGCTACGGCTCTGCTCCCTCCAGACGCACTGTCCCCAGGGTCTCAGGTGGCCGGTGTCTGTAAAGTCCCCAGCACAGACCCCTAGTGTCGTGAGCACCCCGTACGGATTGCACCCCATACAATCTCTGTGGCTGTGATGGCTGATGAGGTCCAGGGATGGTATTCGGAGGGGGCATGGACCCGGCCACCTGTCTCAGGTGCCTCCCTCACCTGTCCATGGCACCAGCAGCCAACTCTGCTGTCTGGAATTCTCTTTCCCTCTGCCCACCTGAAAAAGTCATCCTGCAAACCTCGACAGAGGGTTCCTGCCCCACAATGCAGGTGCTGAGGCCCCGCAGGATCAGTCAGTCCCTCTCCTGTCCGACTCTGTCTTGGCCCTGCATCCGCTGCCCACGGTGGAGAACAATGTTTTATTTGGGCCCGTATCCCTGGCACCTGGTACAGAGTCTGACACGGGGTCAGGGGTCTTGGCCAGCGCTTCTGGAACTGGGCACAGGGGTTAAATTTCCACGGACAGAGCTCTGCAGTTAAAGAAGGGATTATATTCCTCACCGTTGGGTTGTATTACAGGGAGAGAGCTTTCAGCACTAATTTACTGCAGGAGGTGATAAGCCAGGAGCTGGTCAGAGTCCTAGCGAGCACGGGGGCAGGACGAGGCCTCCGAAAGCACCGAGTCCAAAGTCCTTCATCCTGAACAGGGGAAACTGAGGCCCAGAGACGCCGGGACGAGGGCGGCGAGGCGGGTAAGCACCTAAGGGGAGGGTTGGAGCTGGTCTTTACATTTCTGATACTTTGTCCATCATGGATTTTTTTCATTAATTTGGATTTTTCAAAACATTGTATTACCTTGTTTACCTTGATTACTGAGTCCTTTGGTAAGTGCCCTGAATGCCTCACCTTAGTCCCAGCACTGGGACCAGAACCCGGCAGCCCCTCACCCGCCGGTGACTCTCCGTGACCCTGCACCTCCTCCACTTGACTGAATGATTCCCCTTGGGAGTTTTCAAGAGCAATATTTGCGGACATTTTCTCAGGCCACTGACAAGGACACCCCGTGCACCTGCCTGGTTAGGGACGCTCCTGCATAAAGCAAGGCAAACCTGCCTCCCACCTGGCCCGGCTGCGATACGAAAGAGAAATGCCGCCCCCTAGTGCCCGCTGCCCTGCATCACAGGCTGTAATCTCCACGGCCACCGCCACCACCTTGGGCAGCAGAACCGGCTTCCTCTGGTCCGCCAGGCTCTGCGACTAGACAGAGGCTCTCAGGAGGGAGGGTGGGGCGTCCCCCGGGTGGAGCGGGGGGGTCACCGTGTCAGTCCAGAGCAGGGAAAGAGCTCTCTACTCCTGGCCTTCTAAATGCCAAGTGGTGATTATTATCACCATTTAATAGCTGAGGCTCAGAGACGTGAAGCAACTTGCCCAAGGTCACACAGCTAATATATGCAACTGTAAAAAATTTAACCCGTGCATTTTACTTTTCAAAAATTATACTGGGATTGATAACGGTGAGAAGGAAATCGTGGCCATCTCACCATTGTTCTTTTCTTGCTAAAGCTCACACTGGAGTGTGCCATTTTACTCACTAGCCACTGAGGTGGAAGTAAGAAGGAGTAGAGACTAGCTTTCACAATAACTATTCGTTTGGGAACTACGCTATAGAACTTAGAAGATTTCACAACTATAACGTTATGTGTCCTGGCAATAACCTTAAGAGGTAAGAATAATTTTTTTAAAGACTAGGAAATAGAGACTCATAGAATTTAAGTAACTTTTGCCCAAACACACACCCAGGAAGTGGCAGAGCTGGGATTTGAACTCGGGGCTGCCTGATGATAACGCATGTGCTCTTTCCAGCATATCCGACTTTTAAAATTTGTTAAGGTCTTCTTTGTAGTGACATACAGGACCTTTTTATTAATGTTTTATGGATATGTGAAAACCCGATTCAAAATATACGAATTTTTTTCATATGCCTATTAGATTAAGTTCGCTGTTTGCACAATTAAATTGATCTCCATACTTTTTTTCTCCTTCACTAGATCCATGTCTGATTTCAAAAGAGCCATGTTCAAATGACCTACCATACTTGCGTTTTATCAAGGTCTCTGGCATTGCCACGTTGCTTGGCAAGTTTAAATTTATGAATGCCGTTAACTGCTTTATAACTTGTGTCATCATGAACTAGTGTTCTTTTTACCACAAATTCTACAAATTCATCTTAACCTTAACTTCTACCTTATCTGATATTAATACTACCACTCATGCTTTCCTTCTACTTGTGATTTTGGTACCTCTTTCCCATCCCTTGACTTCTAAACCATTAAAAAATAATTTGTGTTTATCTCATGATGATACATGTTTTTCTTCTTTTATTTTTAAAAAAATCTAACCTGACAGTTTTTGTCATTTAGTAGGAAAATTCAGTCTGTTCTTATTTAGCAACAGGGTTTTTCAAAATGGGACTCCTTCCAAGGGGCTACCGTGTGGATCTGTTGGTGACCAGTGGTCAGTCTCTTAATAGCAGACCGGGTGGCACCTGTTGGAACCAATGCTGTCTCATCCACAGGAAAGCCTTTAGTAGGTGGCTGTTTCCCTATTTATTCTACAGAGAGGTGTGAATATCTACCATGCGTCAGGCTCTGTGGCGGGCTAGTCATCAGGACATTTTAACAAGCTTTGGGACATATGGTGCTGGCCCCTTGTGACAAATCCCTTCCAGAACAAGAACCAGGCACATCTCTGCCTCCCCTGATTTACTGACTTCCTTCCTCCCATTTGACAATAAGAGAACTACACAACCGGTCACGCTCAGGAAGCTCACGGCTAAGCGTCGGTGGTTTTTCCCATACAGTGTTCTGTGTGTCTCTGATGTAATTTTCTCCTACTGCTTTCTTTTCCTCTCCTTTGGGATTTGGTGTTACTGGGTTTTTGGTCACTCTGCATCTGGGCTTTTACTTTAGGTCACCTGGAATCCTTTCAGAAAGTAAAAGCAAACCAAGAAACAACTTCATCTGACACGGTTGAGCTGTAAAAGACTGGTCCTCAAATCACCTGGCTTCTCAGCTGAGAAGCAGGCGTACAATTACATTAGAGTCTTAGAAAGAGTGAAGAAAAAAAAATAGGAGGGAACGTTAGTAGGGAAAAAAGAATCCCCCGAAAAAGTCAGCATAACTTTTATCCATCTCCTGGATATTGTAATGTGAAAAGCCAAAAATCCTCACGTGGTGATGAACTCCATCTTTATCGACTCCCCAGATGTGCAGAAGGCCTCACGCACAGGCTTTCTAACACTCTGCTCCCCACCCTGAGGCCAGCAGGGGAAACATTCCCGGAGGGTTCAGCTCTCGACTCTGTAAAGCTTAGAGTCTGCTCTCAGCTCTAGGAGAGGCCTGAAGATGGTGTCCCCACCAGAGTGCCTGGATCAGCTGTTCCCAGACTCCTTGGGGGTGGAGCCTCCGGAGGCCACGCCTTCCTCACAGGTGCTGGGAGCCATCGACCCACGTCCTTCCAGCCTGGCAACCAAGAAGGGACTCTCCCTAGAGGATGCATAACCCCGCCCCCAATGACGCAAGCCTGGAAGTGCTGACGTTCAGGCTCTTGTCTCCCACATTTTGAGAGAAAACCCAGGACTTGGCTTGGGGGGGTGGAACGCCTCGGCATGGACATGGCCCAGTCCGTGACCTCGGCACTCACGGCCCCGGAGTCAGAGCATCGCCGTGCCGGGTGAACAGAGAACGTTCTGACTGGTGCTACTGCCCTCGGGACCCTCACGCTGAGCCCAAGGATCTACGTTCCCCGGCGCTGTGGACTCCTGCTTTCTCATGTCCCCTGCATCCTTCCTTAGAAGGGAATTCAGAGAAGCATGCTACGTGCCATTCCAGCTCAGCCCATTCTGAATAAACGGGGTGGGGGGGACTGGTTAGTGGGATGGGCGGGGTTCCCTCGAGCAAACCATGCAGAAGCACCTGGGCCCCGGACACACACAGCAGCAGGGCCCACAGAGCTCGAGAATGACAGAAAGGCCCGAGGACACCCACAGCTTCCGTGGTGGCATCCCTGTTCTTGGATGTGCCCCATGGCCTGGACCCTGGATTTGAGGTCTGCCTGAGGGGTCGCTGTCCCCTGCGTTACACACTTGTTGCTGGGACTGCCCCAGGGCAACACACGGGGACTGAGGTCTGAGTGGCTTCTCTTGGGGGGTGAATGGCCTCCGTTTGTGGACAAACTTCCTCCGACCGGGAAAAGAATGCCTCAATGGTAGCAAGTCTCCTGGGGCTGTGTGTGTGTGTGTGTGTGTGGCGGGGGGTTGGCGGGGGGTCTGGTGTCATCACGCCTGCTCCACCTGAGGGGTCCTCACTGGAGACCTAGCAAAGCTGTGGGGAGAGGGACAAACACGAGGGCCCAGCTGCAGGGGACAAGTCAGGCACCACGCTGTCTGGGCTCACGTTGTCATATCCCCGGATTCAGAGAGCTGGGAAGGGGGCAGTCAAAGCAGCCTTCAGCTGGGAGTGGGCAGAGAAAGCCGGCCCCTCGGTGTGGCACCAGTAACGGTCACAGTGCTCAGGGCAACATCAGTGGTAACCATGGTGATGGTACTAACACTGGGGAGGAAGGGCGCTCCAGGGAAGGAAGTGGATTTTGGGCCCACATGGCTCACGAAACCCCTCCATCCTTTAAGATCCTTATTAGGCTCTAGGTCACAGGAGAAGGACGGTCAGGAGGGCCTTAGAGAGGGTCTGATTCCTCTGGGTGGCCCCGCTGCCCCTGCCCCCCGACACTGAGGTCTCCCTGGGGGCTGGGGGCTGGGAGCAGAGGGGAAGAGGGGTGTTGCCGGGTGGTGGTCTGGCCCTGGGTAGAGCAGCAGGCAGACGTGGGTGGGTGAGCAGGGTCCCCAGGGCCCGTCCTCCTGGCGGTGTGGTCACCAAGCTGTGGGAGCCACCCTAGCTCACGGTGGCCGTTAGTACGCATGTGCTGGGGAGGGCGTGCGGGGCCAGTACCTACCCGGTGGTCCAAGCCATTCTTGCCATGTCCTGGGACAGGGTCAGACTTGGAATAGGGGAACCCTGAAACAGACACAGCACAGCTGTCACGCATGCAGCCAGGTCGGCGGGGCTGCACAGGTGACATGGGACGGCCCTGAAAATCCCACCTGCCTCATTCGAGACCTCTATCCCCAGGGCACTGACTGAGGATGAAGCCAGGAAGTGGGGGACGTCCCGGAGCCCACCCATGACACCAGGAACGTCACGGAGCCCGAGCCGGCCTGGCAGGCACCTGCATCCTCTGGAAGCCTCTATCACCAGGCCAAGCTCCTCACCTGGCTGACCAGGAGAGCGGGGGCAGAGGGAGGAAGGGGCCCCCATGCAGGGTAGGGCTGTGCTAACCTGTACCAGAGGCGGCCAGCGGAGGCCCAGCACCACCAGAGGCGGCCTGCAGACTACTTTTTCAAAACCCTTGACCTGTTTGCAGTTGGGGGATTTCACATTAAAATCCTAATTTCTAGCTTCTCAAAGGGCCAGTCTGAGACACTGGGCCCTGGATTCCCTGTGGGAACCCCACACCTGGTCTCCCTCCATCGACCACATCCCTGGCTGCTCTGGGGAGCCTAGGACTTTGAGACCACCCAGTGAACCGCTTCAATGCCACGTCTGGAGAGAGCAGAGCGGAAACTCCTGGCTCAGAAGTCCGTGTGGGATGTGCCCCAGAAGGGAGGCCAAGGGGCACAGCCTGGGCCCCCTGGAGGGGCAGGGGACCTCCACCACCCTCAGAAGCACCCTTAGGAGGCCTTTCCCGGCTGCCTGAACTGTCTTTCCATAGCCTGTGGGCCCGTAAAAAGCAGGGGCCATGTCTGATGCATCTGGGGGGTCCCTGTGCCCCACAGCTCAGGCAATAGCACTGGCTCCTGGGAGCCACCAGGCTGCCCGCGAGGGCTCAGAGCAGACGGCGGGTCCCCTCCCTCTGTGTTCACGAGGCTGTAAGCCGGAGGACTGAGCCTCCAAAGGTGAGACGGGCGCTGTGCACAGAACTGCCTGTCCGTCCACCCACCCGCCCACTCCAGGGAGGCCCGCTTCTGAGCACAGGATGCTGGTCGATCCAGGCGCCTGTCTTGTGGGGTGGAGGGTCAGAGAAGACGTTCTGTACAGGTCACACCTGTAGGAAAGGCCTCAGCTGGGGACCTGCCTCGGGGACTTGTTTGTCCCAGGGTAGTCTGTGGGAAGGTTCCAGATGTGGGTCAGGAAGGGCCTTTCACGACATCAAGGGCAGGGTTCTCAAACTGGTTTTAGCCAAGGAGCCCTCTTGTCATAGGAAATCGATGTGAAAACTCCAATACATGAAACAGAGGAGAGCGGAGCTAGAGGAAGAGTAGCAGGGCCAGACGCTCAGGCCAGGCCTGCCGGGCATCCCTCGCCCCTCCTGGTTGCCCTGGGCTCCGCCAGGTAAGTGACCTAGCCAGCTCCTTCCATTTCACAGAAGGGGAACTGAGGCCCGGGGACACAGAGGGACCTGCCCAAGGTCACCCAGCCCTGGAACACAAGACAAGGGCCTCCTGACTTACAGTCCTGAGGTCCCTCCAGGACACACCTGCTTCCCAATTTACACCCAGAGCCAGGCACACTTGGGCATGTGAGGCTGTCGGGCTGAGGATCTAAGGGACCCTCAGCTGAGACCCAGGAGCTCCTGATCAGTCGGGGATGCCAGCGTAGTCTTCTCAAAGTGGCGTCTCCAATAACAAGCTCACCAGCCACGCCTGGGAGCTTGCTACAAAGGCAAATTCTCAGGACCCACCCCAGACCTACAGACTCAGAATTCTGGGGCTGGGGTCCAGTGGTCTGTGTTTTCCAAGCCCTCCAGGGCATTCTGATACACACTAAGGCTTGGAAACCCTTAGGGCCCCGAGAACAACTATGCCCTCACCTCCAGCCTTACCTGCTCTAAACCAGCGGTTCTCTACCTGGATGCACTGCAATCACCTAGCCAGCTTCTAAAATCCCCTGTGCTCAGGCTGCCGGCCTCTGGTCTCACAGTAGGTGTAGAGACCTTACTTCCACTCAGGCCACTTCATCTTCCTCACTCATCAACTATGACTGTCTTCGCTCTTTCTTCTACCTGCCTTGAGTTCCCATATCGGATGGTGTAACAATTTTTGCTTCGATCATCAATGATTTAAGAAACTCATCACAAGAAGGACAGGCTGTTATACTGACCCCTATTTTAACCTGTTTTGATGTTCTTCCTTTCTGAATTTCCGAGCTCTCTTATCACTTCCTTTCTGTTTGGAGAACTGCTTTGAGCCAAGTACGTCTGCGAGTGAAAACTTGTCTTAGTTTTCCTTTGTCTGAGAATGCCTCCATTTTCCATTCATTCCTGAAGGATATTTCCATCCGAGATAGAATTCACATCCACAGCAAATGTCTTTTTGCACGTTAAGTACGTGCCATCTTCCTCTGGCCTCCACGGTTTCTGGGGAGAAGTTGGCTGTCATTTGCGTTGGTGTCCCCGGTAGGGAGTATAATATGTCTTTTCTCTCAGGCTGTTTTCAGTATTATTTTTTTCTGTCTTTAGTTTTTGTAAGTTTAATTATGATGTGTTTTGGTGTGGATTACTTTGAGCTTATTCTACTTGGGGTTCACTCAGTTTCTTGAGCGTGTGAAGTTTATGGCTTTTGCCAAATTTGTTAAGTTTTCAGGCGTTATTTCTTTGAATATTTTTCAGACCCATTCTCTTCTTTCTGGGACTCCAGTGATAGAAGTGTTGTCTGACAGGTCTCTGAGGCTCTGTCCATTCTTTTCTGCTATTTTCTCTCTGCTGTTCAAGTTGGATAATTTCTGTAGTTCTATCTTCAAGTTCACTGATTCTCTCCTCTGACAAATCCCACTATTCTGTTATTGAACCCACCCAGTGAATTTTTGAATCTTGGTTATTTTATTTTTCTTTCCCATAATTTCCATTGGATTCTTTTTTTTATAACTTGTATTTCTTCTGCGAGATTTTCTTTTTTTCTTTTTCATTTGTTTCAAGAGTATTTGCAATTGTTTGTTGAAGCAGTTTTGCGATGACTGCCTTAAAAATCCTTCTCAGGATAATTCCAATATCTGATTCTTTTCCGTGTTAGGACGTGGTGATTGCCTTTTCACATTCAAATAGTTACCTTCACGGTTCTTGGTGTGATGAGTGATTTTCCACTGCATCCTGGACATTCGGATGTTATGTTGGGAGACCTGGATCCTAGCTAAGTTTTCCATGTCAGCAGGCTGTCCCTGTGCTTAGGTTTAACATGTGGGGCATGGCTTATTATGGGCTGTGAGTCCGAAGTCAGTTTAGTTAAAGTGCTCTTCTGGTCTGCTGCGTCCACCTGGCGTTTCCGGTAGCAACCTGGGGTGAAAGGTGCTTCCCTGGTTGCCCCATACCCCGAGGTGGGGGTGGGAGACACCAGCCATGGATGGAGAGTGTTTCCCTGGGCCTATTCTCTAGGCTGCTGGGTGCCAGTGGGCCTTCTGCTGGGTACCAGGGAGGGCAGTCATCTACTTGGTCACCTTGTCCACTGCATGGGAGGTGAGAGACACTGGTCCCGCATATTTCCTCAAGTCCTCAGTTCTCTGGCCAGTCCACCTTCCTCTCTCTACCCTCCAGAGTTCTGTGATTGTCTACTGTCCTACTGTTCTTGGGCCTTTCAGTTGTACTGAGTGGGAAAGAGCAGGGAGAGATCACATCCCTGGGATGCTACCA
Source organism: Delphinapterus leucas (assembly GCF_059928025.1). NCBI lineage: Eukaryota > Metazoa > Chordata > Mammalia > Artiodactyla > Monodontidae > Delphinapterus > Delphinapterus leucas. Next base: position 3,578,382 of record NC_143133.1, on the reverse strand, counting down.
AGACCCATTAGAATTGGCCTCTCTTGGGATGGGACCAGCCATCAGTAGATTTCTGAGGTCCCAGGATCCAATGTGCAGCCGAGATTGAGAACCACCTGTTTAAAAGGTCCCTTCACGTACTCAGAGATTTTCTTGACCGTCACAAGCCAAGGCATTACACATGAGCCCATTTTACATTTCAGGAAGCTGAGGCCTAGTGAAATTAAGTGACCTGTATAATATCAAATTGTTACTCATGAAGAGGATGAGACAATCTCCCAGGACCCTAGCTTCGGGAACCAGTAACCCTATCTGCTCCAGCAGCTCTGCCCTGGTGAGGGTTTGCAGGCGTGGGAGTCTTCTAGGGAACTGCCTGGCCTGTGGCATTGGCTGGCCTTAAGAGTGTGTGCTGTGTGTATATTAGAGAGAGAGAGAAGGCGCAGCGGGAGAAGGCAGGTGTGCCAGACCTGGACAGGTGGCAGCTGGGTACTCGTGACCCCGAGTTGTATCAGGCCCTGTAACCACTGGACACCTGCCCACGCCCCATGTCCAAGCTCAGCCTAACTAGTCTCCCCGTCACCTCCTCCCAGAAGCCCACCCGTGGCAACCTTGCCCTCAGCATTCTGCTGGGATTGATCTTGGGTCTCCTTGCGTCTGTCCATCTTCTGGGCTGGCTTGTCAGAGGTTAGAGGAGCCACTGGACGGATGGGCAAGGAAAGGCCCCTTGCAGGTGGATGACTATTCCAGGTGCAGCTACAGGCACACGGCTCATCAGAGCATCCAGGATGCTTTGTGGACAACGGTCAGGAAGCCATTTCTCTGGGCAGATCTTTGTCAGTTTCACCGGGATGGTGAACGGTTTTCAGTTCACTGATGTGCGAATATGTAAGCTTGCAGCTGCGTGGCCCTGTGCAGGTTCGGGTCCCCTCTCTGAGCCTCGGCAACCCCGTCTGAGGAAGGAGGGGCTGGGACCCCCTTCAGCCCCTAGGAACATGAACAGGAGGCCCCTTGGGCCGTCTGAGCTTCAGGCTTCAGAAGCAAGCGAGAGGGGTCCACTCACCATGGCTGGCTTGTGGATCTGACCAGCTCTGTGTGACACCCCGGGGCTCAGCCCATAGGATGCCCACGTTTGAGCCCCAAAGCCCGGGTGCCGCCTGCCAGGAGGACTGGAACATCCCCACTTTTACAGACGAGGCAATTCCAAACTCAGAGAAGTTTGCTCTCGTACCCAAGGTCACATAGCAAGTGAGAGGCTAGGATTCAACCCAGCGGGATCGCACCCGCATCTAGCCATCTCTGCTGACCCCTCACGTGATCTCATGCACTCTGTCGCTCCCCCCCTAGCCCCCACCGTGCTGGGGCCCACGAAGGAGGGAAGACCTGGGCACCCGCCACCCCATGGGCACTCACTGGGGGGCTGCTGTGGGCACAGGGGGAGGCACGGGGGGCCCATCTGGACCCTGCTCCCCAGGAGCTAACAGTCCTCAGGGCAGAAAAGGACACACAGGGTCATAGATAAGGTGCTCCCGGCGGGGGTTGGGGGAGGGGAGACAGAGCTCCCAGGTGGGTGGGAACACCTCAAGACCTGGGCAGAGTTGTGTGTAGGGGGACAGAGGAGGCCCTGAGAGCTGTGACCTGGGACGTGGGCTCCTTCCCCCGGACACCTGAGGGTCTCAGGCACTGCCTGCGCCTCTGCCCACAAATCTGAGGCCACACCCTGTCCAGTTCCCCAGCTGGGGGCAAGCCTGCCCATCACGGGGGGCACAGGGACCTTTGCTAAAAGCGAAGAGTCCCAGCCAGCCCCCAGGGAACGGCAGAGGGCTCTGTCCTGGTGCCCCCCTCTCGCACCTGGAGGTGGCTTCTCCTGGGCCAAGGTCCCCTCCCTGACGTCTGGAACCCTCACTGCTCTTGCTGGGGCCGAACGTGAGCAGGGGGCAGAGGGTACTCTGTCCCTCCAGCTGGAGGCCAGGCAGGCCATGCCCTCCTCAGCGGGCTCTGCCCCAGGGGAGTCCCAGCCACCTGCTGGATGCCGGGTGCCGGACGCAAGCCCTCCAGCTCCCTCGGGCCTCTCCCTCCCAGCCTTCCCCCGCCCCCTCTGCTGGCCCGGGCTCTCTCATCCCTGGGCCTCAACATGAAGAACCCACCTTGTTCCTGCCCAGCTGCGAACAGAGGTACCTCCACCCACCTGCGCCAGGACGCCCCGGTCATTCCTGATTCCGCGCCCCCCGCCCCACCCCTCCTCGACTGCTTGCACCAGTCCTGCTGTTTAGACTGTTCAGGGGGGCCTCCCCATGGCTTATCTGGACACCCCAATCCCTTGAGCCCCAGCCCAGCAGCCTCCAGTCTATCCTCTGCAAAGCTGCCCGTCCGTGTCTGAACACATAAAACACATCACCTCATCTCCTGCTCACGGCCCTGGCGCACCGACCCCGGGCCCCAGCAGACAGAGAGGAAAATTCCCAGCATCACGCACAGACCAGCTGTTTCTGGCCGCCCTCTCCCGCCTCCCCACTGGCTTCCTGTTTCCCAAACCGCTGCTCAGAGCACCCCAGGACACCCCCAAAAGACTACCTCCCCCAGAACCCTCCCCCAGCCTGGATGATGGCAATTCCCCTCCTGCCCCGACAGTCCGGCTGAAACCTCAGTCAGAGGCGGCCAGGGCTCTGCTGAGAACCCTTAGGTGCGTCCTCCACTCCGAGGCCAGGACGAGCCCTCCCAAGGCCCATAAAGCCCTCTGTGACCCTGCGCATCCCAGGCTCCAGCCCTTCCGCAGAGCCCAGCAGCCAGGCTTCACCTCTGTCAGGAGGGCTCACTCCCACACCTACCCCTTCAAGCCTGCAGCCCTCAAGCCTGCTCACTTAGCATCTCCCTTCCCCGAGCCATCGGCAGCACCTGGCCCCCCGACCTGCATGCGCCATAGGCCTTACTTTCTAATGTGCTTTCTGTCTGTGTCCCCGCCTCCTCTGGACCGTCAGCTCCTGGGTCTGGGGTGCTGTCTGTTTGGCCTCTGCTCCGGCCCCAGGACCTGTTCAGTGGTCACACCCTGTCTCTGGGCCTTCTCTTGCCTGTCCAAAAATGAGGGCCAGGACTGAGGTCCCGTCAGTGTGATGCTTATGGATCCTGCCCCTGGGGTCCTCAGGTCCCAATGCCCAGACTGAGGATGGCCAACCCCCCCAAAATTCTCATGGGGTTGGCAGACAGCGAATCAGGTCTCTCTCTCTTTCAGCCGTGGACTAAGAAATGTGAGAATGACTTTTTCTTGCCTGGAAACTCCAGAGGACTTAACAGGGGGTGAGGAAAGCCACTTCTGGCCAGGCCTCAAACCTGCTTTCCTCCTGCCAGCAGGGAAGGAAAAGTGGAACAGAGGTGCTGTCTCCCGAGCTTCACACTGGTGGGCACTGGGGGTGGGTGACCCAGGAAGCAATCTCGGATCCCAGCCCCAGACCAGGCCCGGACTGGGTGGGCAGCAGGCGAAGACAAGGGGACGGGACTCCATGGGGACAGACACACAGAGGGTGACGTAAAACCGCAAAACCACAGGCAGGGTGGGCGTGCAGTGGTCCCCACGGGACCAACCATCTGCACTGCCTTGGTCTCTAATGTGCAGCTTTCCTCACCCCGACCTCCAAGCCCGCCCTAATTCCCCTCACGGGCTGGGATTTGAGGGAAGGCCTTATTCCCTTTGGCAGGGTGGGGTCCTTTCCACGGGTCACTGAGCCCTCAGGGAAGGGTCTCCAGCTGGCCTGGGGCTTTGTCTTACTTCAGCACACCTCTGACCACCTGGAGGGGATGTGGGAAACCTCAGAAGGGAGGACAGGGCGTGAAGGGTTAGGAAGGTGGGACCCAGAGCAGCAGCAGGCCGGTCCACAGGGTCTAGACCAGGGGAGGGGGGCCCACACCACCTCGTGTTCTGCTGGGGCAGTGAATCTCATCCTGTAAGACTCAAGACCCTCTTCTTGTAACAGAAAATCAATACCATCCCTTTCCTGTGCAGAAATCAGATTCATCGATAATATAACCTACTACATGCATAGTCCAGATAATGCCCTAAGTGTAGCATAAAGGAAAATGAGCTGTCTGTCATACAATGTGTATTTCAATGACACCTCCTTCGGAGGGGCTGTCAGTGCTGGCTGAGAACCACTGCCATAGCGGAGAGGGATGTCACACTGGTTTGTCAGTTGTCTGCTTCCCTGGGGAACAGGCACTGGGCCATATTCACCACCTCCTCTCCGCTGCCTAGCACTGTGTTCAGCACATAGTAGGTGCTCAGTTAATGTCTGGTGAAGGGGTGGATGAATGACTGAATGATGAATTCAGTCTCAGGTGAGATGTGCTGATGGTGTCATGAGTGGGATGAGGTTGTGCGTGGCCCCGGAGTGCCCACGGAGGACCCCAGGCAGGCGGCGGCAGGGTGCGTGTGCACTTGCTCTCAATGGCGTCTTTGCCTGTCCCAGCTCCCTGCACGCGTCTCTGGGTCAGGGGCTGCTCTTCTCGGTCTCCCCCTCGGTGCCCTACACAGCGTCTGGCACACAGTGGGCGCTCAATAAATACCCGTTGAATTTAATGCATCTCAATTCAACAAACATTTATTGAGCGCCCACTGTGTTGAGCGTCACGATCCTACCCCCCTTGGGTGCGCTACAGATGGATGTCCCAGGGATGCAGGCAGGCGTGCCTTGCCACATGCAAACACTTTGTTCATTAACGGTTGTTTGCAAACGAAACTGGTGTCGATGGACTCACGGTTGGGGGCTACATGGTGAGATTGGAAGGAACCCGAGAAGAGAAGGCGGATACCCCTCTCTTCTCAGTTTAAGAGTGTGCTCATCCCGTCCAAATGTCTCAAGAGGCCGGCAGATAGCAAGGCACGCCTGACCTAGGCATGACCAGCAGCCTGTGTCCTCGCTGCTATTTCCATGCACGTTGGGAAACAAGGCGATGTCACCAGGACAGAAATAAAGGCACAATTGCAATTGTTAGACACAGTGGGTTTCCCGTTCGGAGGAATTGACGTCAGAACATGTGTAGAAAGCGAAGGGATGACAGAACCATTGTCATGGTCATCGTGAGCCTGCATCCCTGAAGGAGGAGGACACACATGCACACACACACACACACACACACACACACACGCAGGTTGTTTGTACTTTGGAGGGTTCGCCCCAGTTAGAGCACGAATTCTAGCATAGGCTTTCCAATTCCTGCTGGCCGGGCGCACCTGGATGGGAGGCGGTCCATTCCCATCCGCGGCTACACCTGCAGCTTGTGATCGGAACACGGCACCAAGGAACGGGGCCGACAAACAGACCTTGAAGGTGTGTGACTGGCCAAAACACTTGCGCAGCCTCCGCGTCTCACAGGGCCTACCGCCTGGGGGACGCCTGGGACGACCGCAGGGCGCCTCGTCCAGCACATGCAGACGAGGAAGCAGTGCACAGAGGTGAGGAAACACGAACGGGTCAGCGCGGCACAGGGAGGTCCCCACGGGGCGGCCCGTCTCCTGCCCAGGCTTCTCCCCAGATGGTGTCCCCACCTCCCTAAGCCCCAAGCCACAGGCAGACCAGAAGGTAAGTGGGACTCCCTGGGGACAGCAGCTGCCCCCCTGAGGAGAGACAGCGCGGGGAGCTGCAGATGTAGGCCCACCCACCTCCCAGCAAGGGAAGGACTGAAGCTAGAAAAGACCACCCTGAGGACCCCAGACAGTCCTTTCCTGGGTGCTCTCGAGTCCCGGGGCTAACGCTTTGGTGCCCTCAAGGCATGGGGGCTACTGGGGGCTGCTGGCCGGCTGGCGAAGCAGGAGCAATCCACCTTCCAAACTCAATTGCGTTAGGAAACACAAAGTTCAAAACAGAAAAGGCCATGGTCAAGGCCAGTGTCCGGGGGCCACATGCAAGTCCTGCATTACCCCTCACCCCTCACTCTGCCGCTGGTGGGATGGGCAGCCTGCCTCGGCCCTTCCAGATCCTAAGCAGGAGAAGCACGCCTCCGTTTGGACGAGACCCTCTGGGGGACTCTCCGGTGTGACCTTCCAACGGGGATGTCAGCCCTGTGCTCCGGCTCTGGATCCCATTTAGAGAGCAGAGGCCCAGGCGGACGGGGCCCGGGGCACACAGACATCTGCTTACAGAGATCACACACAAAACGACACACGCTTTCCCTGTTTAGACATCTTCTTTAACAAGTGATCACCTCCACGCTTCTCACCCTCTTCCCACGTCGGAGCACACGCACTTTCATTTGCGAGACGGTTTACAGTCACGAGAACGGTGGTGATGACGATGAGCATCTACTACGGGCCCGGCCAAGTGCTGGCTGCACACGTGGCACCTCCTCCGGGTCTCTAACGACCCCGCCGGGCACACAGGTGAAAATGGGGCCCAGCGAGTGGTGAGCCAACATTTGAACTCAGGTCTGTCTTACGGCAAAGCCAGTGTCTTTCCTTGGCTTTCTCACGTCCACAACCATCCCCTCCTGGCCTCTGCTTCCAAGCTAAGCCTCCAGCTTGTCCACAGAAACCCACCCACAGCTGCTGAGACCCAAAGACTCTGCCCACCATCCACCGCGGGCATCAGACGGCAGCTTGCTGTCGTTTCCGCCTATAATTTACAGCCTCTGGACGTGAAGAATGTTATATGGGGAGTTTGGCCCGGCATCTGAAGGTCACGCCTACTGCAGCTTCACGACCCCCCGGATCAGGCAGACGGGGTCTTTGTCTCCTGCACTCCCTGAGGATCTGTAGTCCCAGCTCCCGGCCCCTCGCCCAAGATGAGCACAGGAGACACGATAATGCCGTTCTCGGCTCCGAGTCTGGACTCGCCCCCCTGGACCATGCTCCTGTCCGCTCCGGAGGGAGCCGGGCCCTCAACTTCCAGCCTGGCAGCCTGCAAGCCCTTTTCCCAAAGGAGCCCAGGAGCCTGAGTTGGCCTTCTGCCCTCTTGCCGGCTCTGGAGAGTTCCGGGAGACGCTGGCGTGGCCCTTGGGCAGCAGGCTGGCTGAATCAGGGTGTCACCAAGGGAAGCCAGCACACGGCTACTGGTCTGCTTCCTACCGGGCTTGCCATTCTGTATGTGGGTTTGCTCTCGTAGTTTTTAATGAGCAAGGCTTAGTTCTGGGGGGGATTGGCTCGAGGTTGTGGGCCCCTTTTCTGTAAGGACTTTCATGCCACACTGACAGCTCCTTGCTCAAAAGAACCACTCACGTGAGTAAATGTTGTCCCCTGGCATCGTCTGGAGAGGGCCTCTATCAGTCCCGCTACTGTGGGCCAAAGACTGGCTGTCTAGGTCTGGAGAGTTGGTCCTAGTGTCTCCGTCCCCCTTGAGAAGTAGCCAGTTGGTCTTCTGCTGAGAAAGAAAACAGAAGTGAATTTTGAGGTCACCTGCAGTGGCATCGCCCCACTTTACAGAGGAGGAAACTGAGGCTCAGGAAGGTCAGGGCCCACATGGCTTCACAAGGGGACAGTAGGGTAAGCCAGCCTTGGGCTCTTTCCACACACACCTACCTTCCTTAAAAGACAAGCAAAGGGGGTCTTACCTCTTGAGCCCGGGTGGGCGGGCAAACTCAGCCCATGGGCCAAACCCTAAAATATGCATTTTGATTTGTTTTCCTTTCTTATCAGACATCTCCTTGGTTCTAGAACCATGACCAAGTTACACGGCATAGAATGAGGACTTTGGTAGTAGACGTGCTAGTCCTAACTGTGAGGGGGCTGGCAGCACCACCTCTTCGATTTGGTCCCCGTTCCATGTGGCCCTGCCTAATCCCTAAGAAGCACAACCTAAGGGGAGGAGCCTGAGGCTTGAAGCTGGAGAAGTCCCCACAGAACCAGGTCTGCCCCTGCATTACCTTCCTGTTATCCGCGTCGAAACTTCCGTCCTCCCCATCTGATCGCCGCCCGGCTGGAAGGGAAAAATCAATGTCAGGGCAGCGCACCACAGATTCTGGGTTTGCATGTGTCAGTTCCCACTTCACAGTCATGCTCAAAGATGGAAAATAATCAAAGAAAAGTCGCCAGCACTCGTACTTTTAAGGGCTGAGGAACCAGACCAGCTGGCGAAGGTCCCCGCAGGAATGTGGCCTGGGGAGTGCCCGGGGCCTTGCACAGGATGTGCTAAATCAAGAGCAGATGTGCGAAGTGATGCCTCATTTACATTCCAGCCAACCACCCTGCGGCCACTTGGCATTTCGAAGAACATACTTTCTATCTTCCAAGTTCAAAGGAACAGAAGGGCCCGGCGATCCAGCCCCTACTGGGTCAGACTCAGCTGGGTGCGTCACGGACATTACTGCTCATCCCCACCTGACCCATTTCACAGATCAGAGGACTGAGGCTCAGAGACATGACGCGCCTTTCTCAAGATCACGGATCAGCGGGTGGCAGAGGCTGGCGTTTGAACCCAGGCCGTCTGACTCTAAGCCCTTCCTCTGTCTGCCCCACCTCACTGCTCGCAAAACACAAAAAGGTGAGTGAGCTATGCCACTGGGAGAATTCCACGCAGAGCAGTAAAGAGGGTACAACGTACAACCAGAGGTGTGCTCTATGGAACAGAGCAAGCAAACGTCTGTTATTCAGCAGACTACCTAGAGCTGAGTCAAGAGGTGTCTGTATTCTCCATTTGCCTGTTTGGGGATGGGGGGTTGTCACTCAGCCGGGCTGACATTATCTCCAACCAAGCATGATGAGATAAATCACACGAGGGCAGGTTGACGGTTCTCAGCATCCAGTTCGGTAAAGACCCATACTGTGCCTCCCAAGGTAAATCACTGACCCGCATGCAAGGAACGATGAAAGGAGAGACCCCAGTGTCCTTCGCCACCTGCCGCAGAGACCGAGGCCATAGTAAGGACATGCCAAGGGTGGGCTCCTTACCTGCAGCCTGCGGAGGGCTCGGACCTTCTAGCCTTTTGGAGCACCCTGCCTTGTGCACCACCAAGGACAAGACAGACATCAGGCCCGAGAGCTTGGAAATTGGGGATTGGGCTACAGGACCTTGACGAGATAAGGCCACAAGTGAAGATGGTTCTGGATACACTGACATTTCATTACTCCCGACGGCCACCTGTTTCTCCGTCTCCCAGGAGAGACAGTGGTTTTCAAAGTGAAGATAAAAACCCTGCCGGGTCTACTTGCAGAGGCAAAGTGATGACAAGCCTGCGTGCGGGGCACCGTGCAGGAGGGGCAGGGAGCAGGGGGCTCAGAGGGACGCATGCCCGTCAGCGTAGGCTCTCCTGTTTCCTGGACAACGGCTGTCGCCAGGCAGTGGAGCCTTGAGCGTCTGACCGTGCATCGGCCGGGATTCTTGGCAGCTGCGCTGTCGCCCCAGGGACATCGGGCCGGCGGCTACTTGGAGCTCTAAGACCACTGCCCTCGTCCAGCCCAGAGAAGGCCTCCAGGGCCAGGTCTGCTGGTAAAAGTAAGCTAGCTGGATCCTTGAACAGCCCACAGAGGCCCCCGAATGGACCGAATGGACAGCCACACTTGGGGTAATTTGCAAATGCAAAAACAATTAAGTGGCTCCCACCAAAGGGCTTTTGGGAATGTGAGATCCCAGCGGCCCTCCTGGGTCCGAGGACTTTCCATAGCCTCGGGGAGCACATTGGGCCAGACAAACGCTGCCTGTAGAGCTACCTCAGGGCTTAAAGAAGGGCCCCACCTCCAAAAAGGGGGGTATCCCACCAAGATTTAGCCAGTTTTCTCTGCAAACGCCACCAGCTCCACGAGGTGTGCACAAGCTAACCAGACTCAAACCAAGGGCTTTCCAGAGCCCCAGTCTCTGCCAGTCCGCAAAACACCCAACGGATTCTCTCGAGAAATGGAGCACGGCTAGGAAAACAGAGGAACCCGGAGCTTTGTGTTATTTTCGGGCTGCTTCCTTAACAGCTCTGAGCCTCAGTTTCCTGATCTGTAAAATGGGCAAATGATGCCCCCCCCTCCAATTTACGAGGATCGCATGAGATAACACGCAGGTGCTGTCACATGATGGGGAGCTCAGCTTACACGTTTGGAATATTAGGAATAAAACGAGAGGCTAACCGGGCCGCTAATTTGTAACATGCCGTTTCAGAGTCTCGGGAAAAGACAGATCAATTCAGGACAAGCAGAGAAGTCGAGTTGCGTGTGTCTTTCCTATCACACAAGGCAGCTCCTTCCGAGCCCTGGAAAGTATTTACCAGTGAGTACCCTTTTGGGAAAGGCTGAGTCCGACTCCCTGCGTCCCTTGGGACCTTTATAGGGAGCGTCCCAATGAGAGGGGGAGGTCTCTAATTTTCTTTCTGGATACAGGGCCATTCCCTTTCCTCCCATCCCCAAACCAAAATGAGACCCGACCCCACTACAAAGGAATCCCAGAGACACATGAGATGTGATTAATTCCCGTCTTAAACCAGGCGCCAAAGAAAGAGCTGAGAGTACAGGCTACATGGGTCGCCTTTACCGTCTGGCGTGGGTGGGCAGCTCTGGGAGGTGGGAGCGAGCCCCCAACCGTCTGCAGGTGTGGGAGGTGGTGAGACACCACCCCTGCTTCTTGGGCCTGCGTCTCCGCACACATTGCCATCTGATGGCTCACGTGCGCTTACCAAGGAAACAAAACGTCTGTCCGTGCAGCTGGACAGTGAGCTTCCTGGGGAATTTGGGGGAGACATTACTTTTTCCTCTTGAATTCACTTTAAACAGTCTAAAAACTGGGCCAGCTTCACTCCATTGAGAGGAAAGTCCCTGCTCTGTGCCAAGCATCACGGGGCCTCATGCAGAGCCCCTCGAAGCCAGAACCCCATTCTTCAGAGCGAGAGACGGAGCTGGCAGGGGAGCGGCTGCGGCTGGAATCCTGTCTGCCTCCCAAAGAATCCTGGGTTCAACACTGCGATTGATTCAGGACCGTTCGAAAGACACCCAAAATGTCCCCATAGCAGCTGGACCTTTAGCGGGTGGTGGGAGGTCCCCCGCACCCCACCTCCCAGCCCGTCCAACGCCCTCTGCTGGTCCTGAAGCATCTCTGCCTGACGGGATGTGGTTCTTCCTTCCCTTTATTCTTATTTCCCATTCAGTTCCTTTGCTTCCTTTCTTCCCTTTCTTATTCTTTTTTGAAGCCATTAAATTGTAACCAAGTAGAATTGGAACTAAGGTAATCTAAGAAAACACTATTGGTTCCTAATGATGCAAAATGATATAAAATAAGAGTGGTGGGTTCAGGGGTCAGGCAGACCTGGTGCGACTTGGCCATCGACGGGTCACTTTGTGGCCCTGGCCTTAGTCTCCTTGTCTATAATAATACCTGCCTCAGGGCTGTGTTGAGATGAAACCCCAGCATGACCATCCTCATGCTGGAGGCTCATTTCCCAAAAACACCAATGGGACTAGAGCACCAGAGAAGAGTGTTGCTAATTTAAAAAAAAAAACAGAACAAAAAACAACAACTTTTGATGAGTTGGAAATAAAAAGTTGAAAAGTAAATACATTAATTAAAAAGCGTAACATTTTAAAACTCACTGAGAATATTATCTTAAGCTAATTAAATGGTCCAGGAACTCGACATCATCACCCGGAGTTTGTTTCCGGAAAGTCTGGCTACTAAAAGGATGGGTTCTCCTGAGGTGATCCTGAGGTGTGTGCTTCTCTCCCTTGACAGATGAGGGGACGGTCAGTTTGCTGAGATGGGGGTTGGTGGCTGGCTGCACGTGGGCTTTAAACACACACGTGCACACTCACACTCACGCATGCTCACACACACGCATGCTCACACTCATGTATGATGCACACATGCATGCCCCCCACCCCAATGCACTTCTGCCCGGATATGGTCCAGCTCGATGGGGCAAATCTTGTAAAATTAAGACATCTCAAATCTATTGGAAATCAAATGCATCCCATCACATCCATTATGTCCTTAGTTTATTTTTTTGGCCGTGCCACACGGCATGCGGGATCTTAGTTCTCTAACCAGGGATGGAACCCAAGACCCCTCCCGTGGAAGCACGGAGTCTTAACCACTGGACCGCCAGGGAAGTCCCACATCCGTTATGACCTGACGGTTGTCTAAGGAAAGCTGGTGGAGAGGACTACACTGCACCCGTGAGCACTAACTTCATTCATGGCCCATTTATAGTCAAGCAGGGACAGACTGCATTCATGTTCGTCCCCACGACGTGGCTGAACGCGTGGCAGAGAGCAGGCGCTCTATAAAGTTTATTTCATAAAATAATCAGTAAACCCACATTCTAGAATGCTAAGAGGGTTTGGGTCATTGTTCAGGGTTCAGTCAAAGAGGAATTCACTTGCCTTTGGATAGAAGAGGTGTTTCTATCCAGATTAAAAAAGAAACACAAAGATTGCCCCTGGTAAGAGTAAACGAGGACTTCCCTGGCAGTCTAGTGGTTAAGACTCCGCGCTTCCACTGCAGGGGGCGCGGGTGCGATCCCTGGTCGGGGAACTGCGATCCCTGGTCGGGGAACTAATATCCCGTGTGCCGTGCGGCATGGCCAAAAAAGAGAAACCGAATCTCCACTGCACGATTTGGTTAAGGGCCTTACTGTCAGAAGTCCTTTGTCTGAGATCGGGCTCCGTCAGATGCTCGTGAGCAATTTCCTAATCTGATTTACTGCCTATTCCCCTCCCAGGGGCTGGCCCTCCGACCCTGTGTATGTACGTGATGTGTTAGCTAGTGGCTGATAAAAGGCCGAGTCAGTCAGTCCTTCCTGTGGACGCGGACAATACGCACAGCCTCTTGGCTGCAGTATGGGTGCCACGATGGAAAGACACCGCTCTGCGCCTGCTCCTTCCTTCCTGTGCCTCAGTTTCCCCACTGGTAACACAGGGAGCTAGTCTGGACCACCTCTGAGGGCCCTGGAGTCTACGCGTCCTTTCCTCTCCGATCCCTCGGGAAGATCTGTGCTCCCTGCTTCTCCGACTGAGAGGCAACGGTGAAAGGCATCGCCTTGCGGAAACCCAGGAGTTCCCATTCATCTTTTTCTTTCTTGGGAAGAGGAAGAAATACACAAGGCATAGGGCCTATTGCAGTCAAGGGGAAAATTGTAAAACACACATGCGCAACTAAAGCACGGATTTGTCAGTAAGTCACAGAAAACACACTTTTATAGATTCCACCCAACAGTGTCCATCCAGTTGTCAACGGGGGACGTGGCTGTTTTTTGGGTGCATCTGGACAAGGTCTTTAAGTATGGGGATCCCTCTTCCCATCACTCTAGTGTCTTAATAACAATCCCCATCACGTGCACCGCATTTGACAGTTTAGAACATGATTCCACGTTCATTATCCCATCCGGTCTTCACAACCAGCCTGTGAAAAGGGCCGAGTGGAGGGTCGGTCCTGTTTTGCAGATAAGGAAACAGAGGCTCAGGATGGTGAAGCAACAAGCCCCAAATCAACAGAAATTCTGGGACGAAACAGAGGTGAGACCTGGAGCCTTCTAGTCCCTGTGCACCTGTTCCCTGCAGGCTCAGGTGGAGCGGAGGTGGCTGGTCACCCCTGAGAGGGAAACTGGGGGGTGAGAGATGCCCTTGGAACCAAGCATCTCCAGCCCCTATTTGCTGATGCAAGAAATCCCTTTAACCAAAGGCTAAGTCATTTATTCTATCATCAGAAATTCTCAAAACACAGGACTCGGGCTTCCCTGGTGGCGCAGTGGTTGAGAGTCCGCCTGCCGATGCAGGGGACGCGGGTTCGTGCCCCGGTCCGGGAAGATCCCACGTGCCGCGGAGCGGCTGGGCCCGTGAGCCATGGCCGCTGAGCCTGTGCGTCCGGAGCCTGTGCTCCGCAACGGGAGAGGCCACAACAGTGAGAGGCCCGCGTACCGCAAAAACAAGAACAAAAACAAAAACAACACAGGACTTAAATTCTCATGGAGGAATAAACGACTGATTCTGGTTTGTCCTGTTGTACAAAGACCAGGCTGCGTCAGACTGTGGTCCAAGCACCTCCGTCCCTCATCGTCTTGGCTAAAGTCAGTCTGGCTGCCTCTCTCAAAGTAGCGTCCCTGAAGCCACACACCGAGACCAGCTCTTGGTTACAAATCCCCATCCCCAGCCCGGCCCACGTGTGTTAGCCCCGGGTTTAGACACACAGAGGTGTCCTCAGTAGGACACACCCTTTGCTGTAATTTATGCAGGGGCCTCTCGGGAGCCTACCGGCAAATTTGCACCTAATGTTTAGACTGCGGGGCCTCCGAGGTACCCTCCCCATCATGTGTCAGAACACAACAACAGGAAGCATTCAGTAGCAAAGGCACTGACAGGCATGCAGGGCAAACACAGCAGCAGAGGAATCCGACTGTATGTACCATGCTGCTTGTAGATGGGGGGTTTCCTATAGATGTTATCTTTGACGCCAGTGTCTGGGAAAGAAGAAAGAAAAAAAAAAAAAGGAGAGAACAGCAGGGTGAGCAAGCAAATTTTGATGGTTTCCATCCTACCGCTTCGCTTTTGTGTCAGCAGCAATCCGTCACCCAGATTTAGAGTCCCCAGCAAGGATCTGGCTCCCGCCCCGGAGACTGGCACCCAGGCCTCACACTGCACGTCAGCCTCGCTCAGCCCCGATGCCACCCGCTGTGTGAAGGGGGCAGAGGGACAGAGGCGGCTGGAGCGGGCGTCCAGCGACGACTGTGACCCGGTCAGCCCCCCTCTCTCCAGCCCGTTCTCGGGGGGGCAGCCACGCCTCCCTGGTGCTTGTGGAGATTCAGGAGAAACTCAAACACGTGCCAGTTTGGGGATGCGCACACCCATCTGTGGACTTTTAAAGCATCTCGGAATTTAGGGGTGAGGGAGACGGGGAGGCTCGGGGAGCACGCCACCCCCGAGAGGCACGGCAGCCCGCTCCCACCCCCCTGCCCCGACAGCTCAGGGGCGGACAGACGGTCTGCCTGGCGAGCGGCCGTGTGTCCTGGGCGCCTACCTGGGACGTGGAAGTGGCGAGGAGCCTGCTGGTAGGTGGAGGGGGGAGGCTTGCTGTCTGAGAGCACGGAGAGGCTGGAGGTGCTCCGGCCACTTTCACTGCCTCCAGACGGGAAAGCAAAGCCGGCAGACAGAAGGCGGGAAGGGAAAAGCAGAGGAGAGCAATTCAAGCATGAAAGTGAGCCCCTCTCCGCTGCCCAGGGAGAGGGACCCTCACCGACACGTCCAGGTGGGCCCCACGGCTTGTTAATCCAACCTCGAGGGACCCCCTTCGCTGGCCCCGTGGTGAGGGAACAGGTACGCCCAGGGCAGAGCCCCTACTCGTTCCCAGTTCCTGCAAGTCTGGCCTGGCCGTCGGCAGAGCTCCCTCTCCTTGGGGCGGGTACAGCCCACTGCTGCCCTGCCGTGGCTGCCATTGGAACCCAGAAAGTCACAAATTCACCAAAAGTAAGCATCCCCCCACGCCCACGTCCTGAGTATCCTTGCGTAACAAAGATGCTGATTTCTTGGAGAATTCACAAACTAGCCATTCAGAATCGGGGTGAAAGGGCTAGAATTCAGCTACATCTGTCCTGAAGAGCCACTGCGTAAAATCCGATCAGCCACGGGAGAATAAGGGGCCACTGCTGTTTATCAGCTGCCAGGTTCCCAAGTAAAGCAGTTTTTTTTGCCCAGTTAAATGGAAAGAGTCTGATTCTGGCCCCGGGTTTTATCCCGTCGGGATTGTCATTTCTGTTCTGCGAACAAGGTTGGATTATCAAGTCACAAATTTAGACAGCCGTGGTCACCCGCCGATCCTACCTGCCCCCCACCACGCCTGCCGAGGGATGGGATGGCACACAGGGGGTGACGGGCGTTGGACACGGCACGAAAGGCATACGGCTCCTTTTAGCGAGACACGCAAAGGCACAGCGCATTTCCTCCCCTTCAGCCCCAGGAAACCCTCGCCGCGTTATGTGACAGCTTGGCAAAGGGAAGCGGACACCCCTGACGTGAGAATACCCCCGGTTGGGAGCCGCAGGACCCCGAGGTGACGTGGTGATGAGGCAGACTGAGCGCTGGGCCCAACCTGGAGGTGGGCTAATGGGGGGAGACGCAGTAGCCGGGCTCGTGGGGGACGCGCTTGCCTGGCGGAGGGGTGCGCCGAGGGCAAAGCGGGGCCCGCGGGGCAGGGGGGCTCAGCAGACCACAGCCACGGCCTGAACCAGGCTGAGGCCACACGGGGGCCGCTGACTACAGCTTGAGCATCTCCCTGGGGGCGGCACCAACTTCGCCTGTCGGCGTGGATGGAGCTTCAGGTAGATGACTGCCCCCCTGTTCAGGGCACGAACCCTGCTTTTCCCCTAGCTGCCGCCTTCCAGCACGGCACAGAGCCTCCTGGAGCCTCGAGCCAGGCCAGACTCCTGCACCCGGGGAGACCACACCCACGGGCACGTAAAGAAAACCTCAGATCCGTTCTGCTGGCCGTGGCTCATGCATCTCCAGGGGCAACGGAGCGTGGTGGAAGCAGGGGCTTTACATTCATCTGCTCGGACCCCGGGGCAGCCGAGGACGCTCACTTAAGGTGGCACCGCTGTGCCGGGCACGTCTTGACCCAGCTTCCAGTGGCCTGTTTCTCTCCAACCCTGCCCAGGTGGCTGGAGTCTCTAACGTGTCACGGGACTCCTGCCCGCCCCCCCGCCTCAGTCCCCTGGCCCACCGTGCAGTGTCTGACCTCACAGGCAAAACTCTGTGTGTGTGTGTGTGTGTGTGCGCGCGCGCGCGCGTGCACGCACATACGCACACACGTATCTGAGGAGGCCCACGGCTTTCACCAGGGTCAGGAGGCACCATGCGGTGGCCACACTGGGCTCTCAGGCCCACCTTACACCTGCCATCCAGGGGCCTCTACACCGGTCAACGAACTCCTAAGACCTTGGACCTGACCCAGGATGCCTCTGCTGGCCTCCCCTTCTCCCCCATCCCCTTCTGGACTTCCTTTCCAACCCTCCCCACCTGTGCAGACCCTTCCTGGGTCAAGGCTCAAGTGCAAAGCCCTTCCAGAGAACACAGCCCAGCTGACCATTCCCTTCTCTGGACACACACCTGCCTGCCCGTTCACCGTGTTGTTAAATCATCACCAAATGCACCCTCACATAGACCCTACATGGGGTCTCCCGCAGCACTTTGCTCACGACAGCCCGGCGGCCACACCACCACGACTGCCTTTTGCAGGGGCCGGTGTCCTGGTGAGGCCCGGCCTCAGGTGCTGCTCTGAGGGCCAGCTTATCCCGTGGGTCTTGGGGGCAAAACCCCCAACCACTGATGTCACCGGGGATGGGGGAAAGCCAGAGGTCACCCAGCCAAGCGGCAACTTTGAAAAGGCACGGAGCCCCTCGGGCCAAGTGCGTGGCTTCTCCTGGAGATGGGTCAGGACCGAGGCCGCTTCTGACCTCTGCCAGGGAGGGGCCCTCAGCATCCTCAGGGAGACGCGAGGATGCCGGGAAGGGGACCTCTCAGAGCCGGGGAGCCCCTGGCCGGTGAGCGGCCACCTCGCCTGTTTGTCCAAATTGATGCCTTGTTGCAAAGCAGTTCCGGGCAGCACGGAGCCTTCCTGCGGACCCCAAGTATTCCCTCCATTACTTTACGTACCACCGGCGCGTTGCCATGCAGGTGTTGTCTAAACGCCTTACTTTATTTGGGTTTCACCCGTTTTCCCCTTTTGTATCTGAGGATCCGTCCAGGACACCAGGCGACACTGGTCCTCACGCGTCCTCAGGCTCCCCTGGGCTGTGACCGTTCCTCAGACTCTCCTTGCGTTTCACGGCCTTGGCAGTTTTGAGAAGTGCTGGTCGGTGTTTCGCAGACGGTCCCTCGGCTGGGGTTCGTCGGATGCTTCATGGTTTGGGAGGAAGAGCACAGAGGGGAGGCACCCCCTCTCATCACGTCAGGAGCACCGCCACCCACGTGGCCGACCACTGCGATTGACCTTGACCCCGCGGCCGAGGTCGTGCTGGCCAGGATTCTCCCCGTCCAGCTCCTCCCACACCCCCACTCTGTGCTCTTTGGGAGGGAGCCGCCGTGCACAGCCCACACCTGACACGGGGCGGGGGGCCCCTCCTGGAGGGTGGAGGGTCCGCGTGAATGATTGGGGATTCTTCTGCCGGGAGTTTGTCTCTTCTCCCCCAGTTACTTATTTATCCAATCGTTCCTTTATATCGGTGTGGACGCGCGGACGTTTGTACTTTGCTTTACGATCCAACACCATGTCCTTCATTCTGCTGCTCAGCTGTCCCAGCTCTGCCCTCGGGAGCCCCCTCACTTGCTCCTGTGGATCTGCTCAAGGTGACCAGAGGCGAGGCCAGCCCCCAGCTCCTTGCAGGGACCCCATGGGTCACCAAGACGTGGGTGGGTTTCCACCTGCCCCTCTCACTGCCACGTGCCACCTGAGTCAGCCACAGCCACCAGGTGGAGGGCCCCAGAATGGGGGCGAGATGAAGAGATGGCTACGGGCGCAGCGGGTGGGTGGGGGAGTGGCCTTGACCTGAGGTTCCGCATCTGCAGCCCCTCCTATCCCTCTCACGCCCTGTCGGGAGCAGGCTCGGCAGTCACTTCCCGTCACTGCCCAGCAAGACGGTTTCGGCAGCATCACTTCCGCTTGCACTCACCTGCGGTCCCGCAGCCTCTGCTCCTTAACAGCTGAGAAGTCAGTCTTAAACCCGACACTGTCCTGGGAGACACTGGGGACTGAAATTCATACTAAAGCGTAAACGGCTGTCACTGGCACCTACGCTGCACGCAGGTCCTGGCAGGAGGGTGGCCCCGGGCACCAGGACACAGTGGGAAGGTGTGTCTGGGATGGGGGTGGGTGGGAAGGAGGGGCATCTGGCCAGATCAGGGCAAGCGCTGGCCTCTCCTTGGTGAGCCCTCCACCCACAGTGCCGTCCAGAGGGAAAATCTCCACCTAAGGAGCCAAAGAAGCTGAAGATGCTGTGAGGAGAGACCAGGGAAGGCTTTTCCGCAGAGCGTGGGTGGATGCCAGGTCCTGTGACCAGCTGAGAAGAAGGCAGGCGGTCCTTGGCACAGCTGGCTGCAGAGTGCCCACGGGCTGGGATGCGCCAGAGCCCGTGGGCCTCAGTGAGAGGTGTCGGGGAGAAGTGGTGGCCCCACGGCCGGCAGGTGGATGCACCTGGTGAACGAGGGCCTGCCTCTGGGCTCTGCCCAGCGACCTGTCCCTGAGCCTTGGTCTCCCCAGGGGTGAGTCCTGGCAAAAGGCCGGGGCTCCTGAGGTCACAGATGGCCCTTGAAGTCAGCAGGGCGCAGAGCCGTGGGTGCCAGACTCCCCTGCATCCTGCACCAGAGAGGAGGGCAGGGGGCTTTGTCTAATTTCTGAACAAAGAGAACTGGGACCCCGAATAGCCAAAGCAATCTTGAGAAAGAAAAACAGAGCTGGAGGAATCAGGCTCCCCGACTCCAGACTATACTACAAAGCTACAGTAATCAAGACAGTATGGTACTGGCACAAAAACAGAAATATAGATCAATGGAACAGGATAGAAAGCCCAGAGATAAACCCATGCACATATGGTCACCTTATTTTTGATAAAGGAGGCAAGAATATACAATGACAGCCTCTTCAACAAGTGGTGCTGGGAAAACTGGGCAACTACATGTGAAAGAATGAAATTAGAACACTCCCTAACACCATACACAAAAATAAACTCAAAATGGATTAAAGACCTAAATGTAAGGCCAGACACTATAAAACTCTTAGAGGAAAACACAGACAGAAGACTCTATGACATAAATCACAGCAAGATCCTTTTTGACGCACCTCCTAGAGAAATGGAAATAAAACCAAAAATAAACAAATGGGACCTAATGAAACTTCAAAGCTTTTGCACATTAAAGGAAACCATAAACAAGACGAAAAGACAACCCTCAGAATGGGAGAAAGTATTTGCAAAAGAAGCAACCGACAAAGGATTAATCTCCAAAATTTACAAGCAGCTCATGCAGCTCAATATCCAAAAAACAAACACCCAATCCAAAAATGGGCAGAAGACCTAAATAGACATTTCTCCACAGAAGATATACAGATGGCCAACAGATACATGAAAGAATGCTCAACATCACTAATCATTAGAGAAATGCAAATCAAAACTACAATGAGATATCATCTCACACCAGTCAGAATGGCCATCATCAAAAAATGTACAAACAATAAATGCTGGAGAGGGTGTGGAGAAAAGGGAATCCTCTTGCACTGTTGGTGGGAATGTGAATTGGTTCAGCCACTATGGAGAACAGTATGGAGGGTCCTTAAAAAACTAAAAATAGAATTACCATACGACCCAGCAATCCCACTACTGGGCTTATACCCTGAGAAAACCGTAATTCAAAGAGAGTCATGTACCACAATGTTCACCGCAGCTCTATTTACAATAGCCAGGACATGGAAGCAACCTAAGTGTCCATCGACAGATGAATGGATAAAGAAGATGTGGCACATATATATAATGGAATATTACTCAGCCATAAAAAGAAACGAAACTGAGTTATTTGTAACGAAACTGAGTTATTTGTAGTGAGGTGGATGAACCTAGAGTCTGTCATACAGAGTGAAGTAAATCAGAAAGAGAAAAACAAATACCGTATGCTAACACATATATATGGAATCTAAAAAAAAAAATGGTTCTGAAGAACATAGGGGCAGGACAGGAATAAAGACGCAGACGTAGAGAACGGACTTGAGGGCACAGGGAGGGGGAAGGGTAAGCTGGGACGAAGTGAGAGAGTGGCATGGACATATATCCACTACCAAATGTAAAATAGATAGCTAGTGGGAAGCAGCTGTATCACACAGGGAGATCAGCTTGATGCTTTGTGTCCAGCTAGAGGGGTGAGATGGGGGGGTGGGAGGGAGACCCAAGAGGGAGGAGATATGGGAATATATGTATACGTATAGCTGATTCACTTAGTTATATAGCAGAAACTAACACACCATTGTAAAGCATTTATACTCTAATAAAGATGTTAAAAAAAAAAAAAGAAAAAGAGAACTGGGGGCCAAAGCAGCCAGGAGGGAACCAGAGCAGAGCCCTGCCCACCGCGGGGCCAGTGCCCACCCGGAGCAGACCGCAGGGCACCGTGCCCCCTGACCTCAGGGACACCATTGGAAGGGCTATGACATTTAGAAATGTGGTTCCTAAACCACATCTTGGTGGGCAGTGGGGTGGGGGCCTGCCTGCCCCGCCTGCCCACAGCACAGGATGGAAGGAAGGGCCTCGTTGCTCCTACCTGAGGTGAGTGGGCTGCCCTTCCCTCGGCCTCCCTCCCTGGCCCTCTCTCATGTGGCTGAGGATGCGGTGCTGCAGGCCGGGGGCAGCTGCCCAGGGGGCCCGTCCTGGGCTGAGGTCGCCTGATGCAGTAAGAACTCGAGGTGGAGGCTCCTAAGGGGTAGCGGAGGGGCCATCACCGGGTCTGCTCTGGCTCCTGCCCCAGCCTGGACGGACGTAGGCAAAACCGCCCCCAGGCAGCCAGCCCAGCTCACAAGGGGCTGCCCCGGGGCGCGAGGCTAGAGCAGCCAAGAGGGCAAGGGTCCTGCCGTCTGGCCTCGCCTCTGGGCCGCACCTCTACCAGGGACCCCAAAGCAGGGCCACGTCAGGCGGGAGGAAAGCCCTGTGCTCTTCTGACCTTCAAGCAAAGGAAGAAGAGGCATCTCTCCTCGGTGACCTGCTGTGACTTGTCTAAATGTCAAATTCACTCCAGTTTGCAGCGAGTCTTCTGTCCACCTCTGGGTGAGGGCACACCCCGGCCACGCGACACCCTTGTGCTACGCGGGTGTGCAAGAGGCCCCGTGCGCTGCTCTCCCGCTCACGGGATTTGGGGCTTTGCTGCTTCTCAGAAGAGTCAGTACGTCCAGAACGGGCCATGAGCTGTGGGGACAGGCCCACTAAGAGGAGAGGAAGGCACCCCGATGACCAGGGGTTCTCTTCTCAGTTAGGCTGATGGAGTCAGGCAAACAGGTGGGGATGATAATGAGAACGGAGCCCTGCCAGGTGACCATCCAATGACGGAATGATCCAGCTGAGCTGTCCTCCCTTGGCCCCTCGGGGACAGAAGATTCTCTTGAAACTTTCACCACTCAGCAACTGTAAGGAACGGGGACCTTAACACGCGTCTGGGGGAATCAGCAAGAGATCATTGCTGCTCCTCTCGTGGCCTGGGAGTCTTTTCATGATGTATTAACCAGCTAGGGCTGCATAACAAAGGACCACAGCTGGTGGCTTACACAGCAGACATTCATTTCTCACAGCTGCAGAGGCTGGCAGTCCCAGATCAAGGTCTGGCAAGGCTTGGTTTTGGGTGAGGCCTCTCTTCTTGGCTGAAGACAACTGTTCTGTCCTCACGTGGCCTCTCCTCTGAGCGCGTGCAGAGAGAGCGTCTGTTCCTCTTCGTAAATGCCACCCACGCTATCAGATTAGGGCCCCACCTGTATGACCTCATGTAACCCTAATAACCTCCTAAAGACCCCTTCTCCAAATGCAGTCACACTGGTGGTTGGGACTTCAACATATGAATTTGGGGGGACGTAATTCAGCCCGTAATGTACGGACTGAAAAGGAATTGGTCCTTTTCCTGGTGTGACTCACACACGCGTGCCCAGGCACGGGTGGGGAAGGCGGGTAGGTCTGCGCCCTGGGAGGAGTTGCAGCCGTGCGGGGTATGCCTCCCGCCCGGCCACCAGGAGCTGAGGTCGTGGACATCGCCACCCTCTGTGCCTTAGCATTTGCTCCCAATAAGCACGGCTAGCGGTCCCCGCACCTGCCGAGCTGACATGGGAAAGAAAAGGAGATGACTTAGGGAAAGGCTCTGGGCACCAGCCCAAGGGTGGGCGCTGGGTAGGTCCTAGACCCCTCTTCCTGCCTCGCCGCTTGCTCCCTGACACAAGTTACTTCCTGGGAATGTGTACACGCCGACAGAGCTGGACACACAAGACGCAAAGCGGGGAGCATGGGCGTGAGACATGGGCTCGGGGAAGCCACGCGGCGCACACAGGACAGCGAGACACAGACGCACGGCCGGCCCTGCACCACAGCCCGCAGCCCTGAGCGCCTTACCTCGGAAGTAGGGGATGTAATGATGTCTGAACACGGATGTAGGGCTTGGGTGTTGGGACAGGGACAGGCAGCTACTGGTACCAACACTCAGAGTACCAGCTGCGGGCAACAGAGAACAAGTCAGAGTCGGCCCTGCGCTCGGGGCCACAAAGCCGCAAGATATTCCTAGGCCCCGCTCTGCTAGGAACATTTGTGCTTCCTCTCTCGAGGAATGCACACCTTTCTGAGGCACCTGAAGGGGCGCCGCTAAGTACACTTTGGGCCAGTCTGCCCCGGGTTCCGAGTGAGGAAGCCCTGCCCTCTGGGGTCAGGGTGGCAGCGCCCCCAGGCCTGCTGGGTGGGAGCTGCTGGCCTCTGAGCCCTGCCCACTGCCCCACTTAGGGGGCTCCTTGGGATCCAGGGCCCACGTGGAGGGCAGATGGCCAGACCAGGGAGTGCTCTGTCACCTGACACGTGCCCCGGCCTTGCCCAGGAGAGATTTGGGTCTCAGCTCTGGGGTGACCACCTGACCAGGCACAACCAACAAGGCCAGAAGACCCAAATATGGTGGGCAGGGGTCAGCAGAGGCTGACAGCCCTTCTCCTGAGCTCACCTGCTCACCTGGCCACTCGCTCACTCACTCATTCATTCATTCATTCATTCATTCACTCACTCACCCACTTTCCAAACATCTACTGAGCAGTATGTACCAGGCACATTGCAGGGAGTCCATGAAAATAACTTTGCAAATGAATGAGTTTTGATTTTTCCACAAGGGCTGCAAAAATCAGAGTTGAGTCCATGGAGGTGAGGATAGAGCCATGCAACAGCTGGCCGAGGAGGAGACGCTTTGCAAAAATCCCTCAGGAAGCAGCCTCTGTGTGGAGTCCCTGTGGCTTGGACACACTGAGGGCAACGCGGATTTTTAAAAGGGAAAGGAATGGATGGAATACGTAGCTGGGCGCCAGGCGGGGGATGAGGTGGGATGGGGTAGAGGATCCTCCTCAGGCTTCTCCCCACTGGGAGGGGGCTGGCAGTGGCCCCTGGGGACAGCTGTCTTTGGGGCCACTAACCCAGCTACCGGTGAAGTGTCAATGCATATGCTGACTCTAGCTTTTGTGCGTTGATTTTGTCTCCATAGTGCAAACCTTCCCAGAACCACGCGAGCTTGGAGCTAAGTGACCCCTGGTCTCCTGTCCTTCGTGCTGTTTTACCTTCCTGACATCTCTTGCTACTGACACATGAGCTGGATTCTACGTGCTCAGCGCTGCCTTGTGTGCTCCACAGGACGGCTCCTCTAACCAACGGGGTAACCAACTGCCTCTGCACTTAACCTCCCTGCCCCGGCATGAGAGGGCCTTTGCATTCATTAAAAGGACGGGCTCTCCATCCCCCACTGGCAATCCCACGCCCTGCCGGTCGTTTCTCCAGGTGCTAAAGTAAGAGACAGACTCATAAGAGGAAAAGCCACAAGAAGCCCAGCTTCACGGGGGGAAAAGAGGCCGCGGGGGGCGTGTACCTGGACGGCTGTAGTGCTGGGGCGACCGCAAGGTCGGGGTGTAACGGCCGAGGCTGACCGACCCGGTGGAGCTTGGGCTGGAGGTCCGGCACTGCTTGTAGGAGCGGTCATCCTGATACCCCTGGGAGAAGACAGCCTGGTGAACCCCGGCGCCGAGAGCACCGCCCACCCGTATCCACCCACCCCTCCGCCCTCCACTCAGCGTTTGCTCTCCTGACCCAAGAGGCTGACTCAACACGGCCCCAGGACGCAGTCCCCCCACCTTCCAGGGCACATCTGAAGAGCCAGACGGGGGGCTGGCCTTGGTGCTGACACTCCCCTCGGCCTGAGCATCGTCCCCGTGCCTGCCAGGTACTGGAGGGCAGGGTCCCGCCCACGCCTCTAGCAGCCCCTCCTTGTAGCTGGGGCTCCCACAGAGGAGGCAGAGGCACCTGCATCCACCTACGTCCCCTCTCGCCCCATCCTTCCTGGCACCCAAAGCCCCTCGGAACACAGTTTGAGAACCACTGAGATTCTGTATTCCCCCCCGGCCTTGATGGGGGCTCCCCAGGTGCGGGCAGTAAGAAGAAGGCCCCCGCCCCAGCCCAGAAGCCCAGCTGAGTCAGACCCACAAGCACTGACAACGCAGACTCCATTCAAGCAGGATGGCCACTGTCTGGGGTGGTCAGGGCAGGTGACAGGTGGCATGAGATGGCGTGGCACTATGGCACGGGGGCAGAGCAGACCGCCCGCCTGCCACAGCTCGGCACGTTGGCCTGAGTCACGACACGGGCCAGCGTCCTGCCGTGGGGTGGGCGCTGCCGCTTTGCCCCTCCAGGCTGGCGTGGGATGAGTAATGGAAGAGTCTGGGTCTGGCGCTCACGGCTCCCACGCCCTTCCAAGCTGACCTCCCGCCTCCTAGGGCGTGCTCTTTAGCAGAACCCACGGAGCCACTGTCCTTAAAGCTTGCCTGTGTGCCCACCTGCACGCTCCACTCAGGCAGCCCTCATGCTGGGATCACACCTGCCAGGCCCCACCCATGCTTCACCCCGAGCCCCTTCGGCCTGGCCCATCCCGGCCATGGGCACACTCTCTCCCCTGGGATGGCTACAGCCCTGCAGTCTAGCCTCCATCCCCAGGCACCCTCTGCACAGCACCGCTGGCCAGTTTACATCATACAGATGTCCTATCCTCTCGCCTGCACTGTGCCCGGGGCTCGCGGCCACACATGGGCGTGGCAGCTCGGTGCTAGTTGCCCACGTGCAGGCTTTGGTTGTCGCGTTCTTGGACCCAAGGTCTGATGCCCATGCAGACTGAAGTCTGACTGGTGGCTGTCTATGTCACGGATCAGTTTTGAGAAACAAGAAAAAAGAGCGGGCTGCTAATCCATGCTATTTGATAGAGAAATGCTTTCAGCACATTTATCCTCGAGGACCCAAGATATTCCCATAAGTCCCACTTGGAGGCGCATGACGTAGCCCAGGCTAACCCAGCCCCTGGACTTTTTCTCTAAAGAAAGCCGTGACCCAGACCTCAGGTCAGACACAGGTGTCCCAGGTGTCCGTATCGCAGGGCCGGCAGACACAAGGGAAGCATGCAGATGAGATATGATTATAAAAATAACCAACGCCGAGGAGGAAGCCCCAGACTCAGAGGGTCACGGCCTGATGCCACAGTCAGAGGCCACAGTCAAGGGCCTGAGAGACCCTCCAGGGGAGCCCCGGTTGGTTATCTTTACCATCCGGGTGGCAGCGCCACGAGTAAACGGGGTGGGCCGGGGGCGGTTACCTCGGGCGGCGTCGGCGAGAGCAGCCGCGGGGACTGTGGACACAACACAGAGTTACCCGTTAGGCCCGGTGCCTGGTGGTCACTCAGGGAGGAGAGCATCCCGGCCCAGGCTCACCTGCACCACGGACCCTCCTCCACACGGCAGGGAACCCCAGCACGAGACCCAACACACGTCCCAAAACCTCCTTTTTGGAGACACACAGTCAATGGCACCCGAGGAAAAGGTCCCCAAGACAGTCCTCTCTGCGGATGAGCCTGGACCTTGTCTCATCCTGGCCCGCCCCTGCCCTGCCTCTCCCTCACGAGGACCCATTGCCAAAGGGAAGACTGTTGGCTCCGGGCGTTGGGTGGCCACACCCTGCGAGCCCATCACCCTTGGGTTTCTTCCGAAGAGAGAAAAGGGGCCCAGAGAAAGGAAGTGCGATTCAGAGCCTCGGGGCTTGGGGTGAGGACCAGTGTGCGGGGTACGGGGGTCATCGGGGCCCTGGGGAGTGGTGACTGGCCTCCCCGGCCAGGCACCTCCCGCTGGAGCAGGTGAGCACCGCCTGCCACCTGCAGACGTGTTACCAGGACTTAGGGAGGGAGCGCCTGGCAGAAGGGGCTCTGGAAACGGGGCTTCCAGGCAGGAAAGCTCACCTGTCTCCCCCTCTCCTGGACAGGTAGGAAGACGCTGTGGAGAGTTTCCAAGGAGGAGCCCTGGCGACTGGCGACATTTTCTCGTACCATTAGAACGGCAAGGGGAAAGTGTTTCCCAATCTTCCCATTTCATTGAAGGGGATTCTGAGGCTCAGAAAGCCTGGCAGATCTCTGTGCTTCCAGCCCACTGCCCTTCCCTCTGCTAGCTTCCCACACTCGGATGAACTGCTGGAAGGCTGCAGTTCCAGAGAAGCAGGGGAAGCGGTCCGGCCCCGAGGCCAGGGTTTGTTCAGCTCAGCGCACTGACCCACGTTCTGTGGCCCACTCCACCATTTACCCACAGAAGGGCTCCCACAGAGAACACCTCTAAGCAGCCTCCCAGCCGGGCCATGGCAGGGCCTGCGGAGGGCAGAGGCCTCGAGGATGGAGGCCAAGATGGAGGAGGGACAGAACCCCAGTACCTCGCTCTGGGCAATGGCCGCAGCCGGCACGGAGGCAGCAGTGACCAAGGTCAGCCACGAGGGCCCAAGCCCCAGCTCTGCCCCCGTGAGCAGCACGGTCCTGGGCCCTCACCCTCATTCTCCCTCACCCTCGTCTTCTCATCTACATCCTGGGACGGTCATTCCCAAAGTGCCGGGCCACAGGAAGTGGGGCGACGCAGAAGCCCGGTGTCCGTGCAGAGTGAGAGCGGGCCTGAGGAACGGGTGATGACTGTGATATCAGCGACAAGGGCTAGCCACTGCAGCATGACCGGCGAGCGTGCCGTGGACCCCTGGAGCCCTGGGCTGTCCCCGCCCTGCCCTCATGCCCCGCAGCTGCGCCAGCTGCTGGACCACAGCAGGTGTCTGCTAGGCTGGGCTTGCCTGCACGACCCCATCATCGAGCCTGGCGCCCCAGAGCCTCGGCTACACCTTGGGAGACTCCGAGTGGGGCGCCCATGCCGGGCCACCACACGTGATCGGCACACAGACATGGCCGACAGCTGGCAAAACGCGCCTCCTCTCCATCCCAGGCACCCCCATGGCCCAGTCACACTGAAGTCTCAAAAAGGAAAAGCAACTTCACCAGCAAATTCCAGGGTAACTGGAGAGGAGCGGCCGTGATTAGGAAGGCCCAGCAAAGGACACTGCCCACGGGACAGTGGGGAAGAAGTCGTCTGGGGTTCAACCAGGGGTTAAGCCAGCTCGGGGAACTCACGGGACGGAGGAGTGGGCCAGGGCGGGGAGAGCCGGAGCGTGGCCTGGAGCGCTCTGGACAAAGGAACAGGATACATTTCCCAACTTAAGAAAATAAAGAGACTCTCGCTTTGCTCCTGTCACTTTCCTGATCGCCAGCGAGATTCCTGCTTTCTGCGCCCGCCGAGGGGGCCCATCAGTGTGTCTGCGAGGGGCAGTTCGGGGCCAGAGCACACTGGGAATTCTTTAAAGAGGAGGCGCAGGTTATCTGAGGGGGTAAAGTAGGCTGCGGCCGCCGGACGGCCGTGGGGACGGACGCCAAGGGGACCGGCTATGGGTGTCACGCCCCACAGGCTGGCCCCGGGCCGGGCCGTACCTCGCTGCAGCTCTGCCTGTCCCCCACCGAGTGGCTGATGAAGGGCGAGTAGGAGATCATGTCGGGGCGGTCGATGCTGTAGATGGCCTTGTTCTTAGGGAGAGCGGCCAGGTCTCTGTAGTCAAGGATCTCATCACCCAGCTTGGCCTGCGAGAGGAAGGAAAGAGTCGAGGGGGTGGTCAGACCCACACCTGGAGGCGTGGTCGCTCGGCAGCCGTGGGTAGAGGTGGGGCCGGGGGGCAAAGGCGTGGGGAAGCCTCATGGCACACGGACCTGCATCCCCGAAGACAGTGAGAACTCAGCCCGTGGTCTAAATACACACACAACCACACACACACACACACATCTATGCTTGCATACATACACACACATGTACGTGTAAACAAACACACGTGTGTAGGCACAGAAAACACACACATGTAGACATGCATACACACACACACATGGATGCAGGCGCGTAGTATACCTGTATGCATGCAACGCACACACACACGTGTGCACGCATAAAACACACACGTACGTAAAAGATGCACATACATGCATTTAAACACATGCATGATGTGTGCATGCATGTATGCACACGTGCAAATACCCAACACGTACATGCAGACCCGCACACACAATATACGTATGCACGCACACAGGGAACATGCCCGCCTACAGCTGTGGAGGGGAGACACTGACACACCCGCACCTCCACACGCTCACTCGCACCCACACAACCTCACCCACCAAACTAGTGCACACGTACACACCTCCCTACCCAGCCACTCACACACACACACTCAGGAGCCACCACATCTGCTTAGGTGAGGTCCACCAGGGTGCTCGCTCCCCTGCGATTGGGCCCGGCCTCCCCTGCACCGCCCGCTGGCCCCTCCTCCTGGCTCCGGGGGCTGCCCGGGGCCGCGTGACTGACTGGACAGGCCTTGGAGCGGGGTGGCTGCCTCAGCTTGGCTCTCACAGCAGGGCCGAGGTTCCCCCCCCAAACACCGGTCTCGGTCCTCGTGTCCCTGCAGCACCCCTCCAGCACCTGTGGAATGTTTACAGCCCACGAGCCCAACGGAAGAGAGGACGTGAGTCCCCAGCCTGCTCGCAGCACGAGCCAGTTCCTGGTGCGGTGGATGCCCAGGCTCCCATCCCTCCTGGAGGTGACACACCAGTCACCTCCTTCCCCCGGGTCCCCTCTGAGGATTAATCTCAGCCTGGCATTGCCAGCCACAGGAAAAGCTGGCCACTCGGGCTGCCCCCGCTGGCTTGGCTCGACCCCCAAACCCAGCAGGAACCCTCATCTCAACCTTGGCTTCCCTCGGTGCCCCCGGCCAGGTCAACGCTGCCACCGCCCTCCTCTCTGCCCCTTCCCAGACCCAGGCGGCTCTGGTCAAGGCCCTCACTGCCCGCGTCCCTATCCAGCCACAGCCTCTGGGGGGCTCTCCTGCCAGCAATTCTTCTAACAAACACCACCAACAGCAGCGTGACACTACACCTTCCACCCTGGACAGCACTGGGGGCGCTCACAGGACGTCCTCTTCACAGAGGAAGAACCGGAGCCCAGAGAGGCCAGGTAACTTGCCCAGAGTCACACAGCCAGGGAGGAGACGCAGGCTGTCTGAGTCCAGAGCCATGCTCCCCACCATGGCTCTCCTCCCCACCATGGCTCTCCTCCCCGCCAGGGCCACGTCGCTCAAACTCCAGCTGCACCCCGTCGTCCTCCAGCTCACATCCTCCGGCAGCCCCTTCTGGGATGGGTGACACAGCCCTCACTGCAGTTTCCAAACTCGGCCCTGATGTTTCCAGCCCATTCATCATAAGGTGTCTCCTCCTTGTTCCCCCAGTGTGCCAGGCTCAGCCTCCACCCTCCAGCTTTCCTTTATCCTCTGAAGTCCGGCAGCCCGCCTCCTCCAGGAAGACTTCCCTGACCACCAACTCCAAGGCTCACGTGAGTCGTTGGGTACGCTAGGGGCAATCCCTGCCATCTGTGACGTAGGTTGAGAGAGTGAACACCTGATGTCTCAGATCTCTGGCGATTCCCTTGGGAACCCTGGGCAACGTTCAGAAGACCTGAGTTCAAACCCTGAGTCTGTCATTTGTAACTGTGGTACCGCCAGATCAGCATTTTTGAGCTGCTCCTCTCTGCCTTCCGGGGAAATCTGAACTCAGGCCCCTGGGGATCTGGCCCTTGTGTATCTGCTCATCCAAGCCTCTTACTCCCCCACCCATGCCCCTTGTCACGCTCAACCCCTTACAGTTTCTAGAACATCCACAGCCTGAGTGAAACGGAGCAGGACCCTATGGTACTTCCACCCATGTCCTCTGCCTGCCTTTTGTCTGTAGAAAAACTTCAGCCAAAGAATAAGTTTAATCAGAGAAGTGAGAAGATGCAGAAACAAAGGAAAACCGTCAAAGGAGACCAAATGATAATAGTTTAATCATTAAGCAAAGTCAAGGACCTTTAGCTCCTCCTTAAGGGCTACAGATAATATTCTGAGCCGTATCCTGGGAGCTGCCTTATAGGTACTGAAACCCCTACCAGGTGGAAGAAGTTAACTACGTGATGACCAGACTGTAGCCATGACATAAGCTGCCACAATTCCAAGAATTGGCCTCAAGGAAATGGGAACAAACTGACCCTGGAACCGAAGATTGACTGTACTTAAAGCAATCAAGATGACGCCGGTCGGACGACCGATGGCCAATTTCAAGACGACGGTCAGAGCTGCCTGTGCTGTTTCTGCGTGGAGCCCCTCCCTCCGTCTACAAAAGCTCTTGCCCAGTGGTTGTCAGCGGGGGGAGTCAGCCTTTGGACAGGAGTCCGCCCTCCTCCACCTCGCCCTCGTTGCCGGCGTCCAAGATAGAGCAATGTTTCCTTTCCACCAGCCTTGCCTCCTTATTGGCTTTTGAGCGGCGAGCAGCTGGACCGCACTTTCGGTTACACGAGGGCTTGGTACATGCTGTTCCCTCCCTCCGAAATGCCCTTCCCAGGCCTCTTTGCCCGGCTCATCCTCTGGTCCTTCCAGATTCAGCACGCTTCCCCTCCACCACCGCCCCTTCTCCTGTGAGTAAAGGTACTGATTTCGTTGGCGCATCTGTCTCCTTTTCTCCTGAGGCTGGTGGCTCCTGGGGGTTCAGGACCCTGATTCACCATGGAGTCCCTCTCCCTAACTCCATGCTTGACACGGCACAGGTCCTCGGGGCAGGCATGCCGAATTGAGCTAAAATCGATTGCGCATTTGCCAAAGCCAGCTGGGTTCTCTGGGTCTTTGTCTCCCCCTGAAAATGGGAATACCACCTGGGCCTTGTCCATCTGCTGGATTTCGTGACCATCAACACAGCTCGATATAAAGGGCGATGCTGCCGAGGGGCTGGGAGAGGCCGGCATTCACAGGTCACCGTGGAGGCTGTGTCCGCGCACCCACCTCTGTCCTGCTATGATCGCAGCGCTCAGTGCCCTGGTGCACAGTCAACAGCGCCCGCCTTGCCCTGACACAGGGGATCAGGGAGGCAGCCCGACAATGCCAACTGCCACCAACACGACCCTGCTCAGAAAGAAGCCTGCCCGCCCCCAGCTGGCCGGCTAGGTGGCTGTGCTCCTGGCTCCTCAGCATTTGTCCTGCCCAGCGGGGCTCACAGATGCATTTCCCTGCATTCAAGTCCTGGGGCGGTCGCCATGACAACGGGCTCTGTTGTCTCATTGGCGGAAGGCCACTGGAGTGTGTGTAAGTACAAGTGTTTTCCCTTAGCTTTCTTCTCTCCTACACTGTATCCAGCATAACAGCTAATAATAAGATATGACCATGTATGATGCTATAGCTATAACATAATCCTACCGATGATGTAACCTAATGATGCCGCTTTTACGCTATGTCAACTCACTGCTTTATTGCCATGCTGAAGAAAGGTTACAAAACAATATAGCCAATGTGACCTCATTTTGTTAAAAAAAAAAAAATACACGCACACAGAGAAAAAGAAACCTAAAGGGCATACTTCAAAATATTAACAGTGGCTACTCTGGCTGGGAGGATTATAAATGGTATTCATTTTCACCTCTGCACCAATCACTATTTTGTTGCTAATAAATGTGGGTTACATTTGTAATAAAGAAAAAGGCGGTGAAAAGATTACTTTTAAAAACCCACAATTTATTGAGCACCTACTGTGTGCATGTTTTATCCTAGATACTAAGGTGAGTGAGGCACGGCCCCTGCCCGCCAGGAGCTCACAGCCCGTGTGGGAGATGGTAGCCACATCGCATGATAAATTCCCTTGCCATTCCCGCACACAGGGACATCGCGGGGAATGGATCTCTTCCTGATGGGCAGGAAGGGAGAGGGAGGGAGAGGAGGCTGCATTTGAGAACAGCCATGCCACAGCAGGCGGGTCCCAGGCGGCTGGCATCCTTTTAAGCTCGCTGAGCTGGTGCATGGATTGGGACCACCGTCCTGAGGTCCTGAGTGTGCCCGGCGCTGAGCAGAGTCGGGTGCACAGTAGGGTGACAGGAGATACCAACAGGGAGATGGAAGGAAGAGCAGAGGGGCTGAGCCTGAGATAAGAAGGGCACTTGCTTGACCAGACTCTCGTCTCCTCAGTGAAGGAACTGCATGGATGTGCACTGCCAGCTGGTGCTGGTACCAACCCTGACCTGGGAGGGATGGCCAGGGTGGGACGTTTCCCGGCTGGGCGCTGGCCATGGTGCTGGGAGTCCATGTGTTAGAGATGGATGCAGGTCCTTGGATGGTGGCTCCATGACTTAGAGGCTGTGACACAGGCCAGCTTCTGCACCTCTCTGAGCTGCATCTACCTGGGATGCTGAGAGGCAAAAGGAGACAGCGGCGTATACTCCTTGGTGCCCAGGACTCAAGGCACCTCTGGAGGGTCAAACTAACAACTGGTGCTTCAGACTCAGGAGACAGGATTAAATTAATTCGCCCGAGGTCTTCTCTTATTTTTTTTAACTTTTAATTTTTAAAAAATATAGCAGTGTGTGCACTTCAAGGCCTTCTGTTTAAACTGGAATCCAGCACACTCGTATTAGCTGAGCGAGAAGTCTGTCTCAGCTGGGACGGTGTGACCAGGCGAGAAGTCAGTCTGTCTCAGCTGGGACGGTGTGACCAGCTGGAATCTACCTCGGCTGAAGGTACACCCAGCTGGTGGGCAACTTCTGTGCCCACCATCATCCTTGGCAAGTTCGTGTTCCCCAAGGGCGGGGAGGCCATGTGACCCGATCAAGGGGCGTGGACTTGGCTGTGCTGAGAACTGCCAGGTGGAAGAAGGGACCCAGCAGGGCTGGTTTTCAGCACTGAGCAGCGGGGTTCCCTGGGAAGAACCCAAGCTCTGTGGTGGCAGAGACCTGGGTTCAAAGACAGCTCCACCGCTTACCGCTGCATGACCTTTAAAGTAACAGTGATCACAGAGCCCGGGGACTCTGGTCACTGCTCACTGCACCGTTACGTGGTCACTACCGTACCTAAGCCTCTTACAAACACCAGTTTGCATCTGCAAAGGGTCATCCTGCGATTTACTCTCCGGACTAGAACCCTTGTTATTATCACCTATCGGAATTAGGGTCAGGAATGGCCCTAGCCCAACTAGAATGAGAGTTTGGGGAGTGAAAAGCAGTGTTGAGAAGAGCGAATCCCATCTCCATCGTGTGAGAGAAAAATGAGGCCCTGGCCGGGTGGCGGGGGGGGATGAGAGAGGCGACTCGTCCCAAGTCACCGGCTGTCCTTTGGTGACTGTGCAGTTGGGCCAAGACACCCAGTCCAGGGCTCGCCCCCTTCCCCTCCCCCACCCTGCACAGGCTCTTTCCCAGACAATGGATTTCGCCACTTAGACAAGTAAACTAGCAAATAATTACAAACATCACCTTTCATTTCTAATCCCACCACCCAGAGGTAACTGTTATTAACTATTCGTTAAAATGTTCCCAATCGTTTTTAGACTTGTATATGCACGTACACACATACACACACATACACACACACATACCCATACCCATAATACACACGCACGCACACACACGTGCACATATACACATGCGTACGCGCACACACACACACACCCCCATACATACATATGCACACAAATACATACACACACAAACGAAAATGGGATCACACAACACGTATTACCCTTCACATGCTTCTTCTAAAAACACGTTAGGAACTTCCCACAGCAGCAGACACAGATCTGCACCGTTATTTGTGACAGGGCCCGAGTGTTATTTACACAGGTGAGTCCTGGCCGTGGAGATGCGGATGTGACTCACCGTCACCTCTGTAACCACAGCTGTGAGCACACCTCTCTGCGCACCTGTCGCCACATCACGGGGCGGCCGTGGTCACACAGCACATCCACACTGGAGGCTCCGACCCAGCCCCAGGGTCTGCACCAATCTCTCCCGCAGCCCCCGGGGGGTGCTGGCCCCGGCCCCCCACTCCGAGGGCACACTCAGCAACGACCCCAGGCCCCGGGGCCCCTCCCCACTCTCCACAGAGAGAATCCAACTTACATAAATCACGCGGCTCGGAGACCCTGAGGTGCTGGAAGCAGGGACGGAAATGATGCTCTCTGAAGAGGTTCTGGTTTCCTAGGAGAGGAGGAGACAGGAGGAGGCTGAAGCAGACTGTCAACGCGAAGAACCTTTCAGAGGCAATGACACTCCAACAGAAACGCCGGCTCACGAGATACTTTTTATTTGCAGGTTGAAAGGATTCTTAAAATAAACATGTAGGCTTGAATGAACGACAGCACAGCTGTGATCAGAAGACACAGCGGGTGACCCTGGCTGCAAGCAAACAGCCACGCTTTCAGCGCCGGCCGGAATCGCTCCCGTGATCACCAAGCTTTCACGGCGTCAACATTATCTGTTTTTCGGAGGATGAGAGCAAGCGATGCAGTTTCCGTGTTTCTGCGCGCTCCAACGGCAAAGGCGGAACCGTGCTGCTCAGAGACCTTATTCTCCATGTGGATTACGGGGGATGTGCTGCAGCTCGTTCCGCCAGCCCCGCCTCTGTTGTCTGACTCGGCGGCCGTCACGTCTGTGGCCTGCTCCTCGCGTGCCCACTGTGGCTTGGAACCATTCCCCCGGCCCTCCTCCCTCGGTTCCGACCATGACTCCTGCATCCCCGAGGTGACATCCCCGAGATGACTGTCCATCTCCTCCACTCCCCCACGTCAGGCCCCCCATCACTGCGAGGACCCTGCCTTTCTCCAGCTCCCACCCCTCTCGCTGCACCTGTGTCCATCCCCACCTGTCGGGCGTGACCGGGTAGCTCCTGGACCCTCTCCTGGTCCAGTCCTCACCCCTGCTGGGACCACCCACGTACCTAACTCTCCACACCTCCCACTTGCCCCGTCTAAATGGGACCCATCTTCACAAAGCGCCCCCATCTCCCTACCCACTCACGGCTCCTCTCTTGTTTTCTTAGCAGGCCCCTTCCTCCCACCCCCTGGAATTCTGTCCAGCCCCTCTCAGTGGTCCACACCTGCTGCGGTGGTGCCAGTAGCCTGGGAGGGGCCGCATTATGAACTGAATCGCATCCCTCCAAAACTCACACGTTGAAGTCAACACCCCAGTACCCCAGAATGTGATCGTATTTGGAGGTACAGGGCATTTAAGGATGCAATTAGGTTTAAACGGAGTCTTTAGGACAGGCCTGGATCCAACCTGACTGGTGTCCTTATAAGAACAGGAGACTAGGACGCAGACAGGCACAGAGGGATAACGTGTGAGGACACAGGGAGAAGACGGCCCTCTACACGCCCAGGAGAGAGGCCTCAGGAGAAACCAACCTGCCCACACCTTGATCTTGGACGTCCAGCCTCCAGGACTGTGAGAAAATACATTTCTGCTGTTGAAGATCCCCAAGTCTGTGGCATTTTGTATGGCAGCCCCAGGACACTAACGCCCATCATGGACCCCCGCCAAGTGGATGGATGACCCCCAGCTCTGGCTACACTCAGCACAACACCAGCGAGAATGGAACAACACCAGGACCAGATGTGAGGCCGACATGGTAGTGGGAGGGACAAACCTGAAAGGCATAGGGGGTGGTGCCTGGGTAAACCTGATTGGGAGCCTGGTTCTGTATCTAGAAGGGAAAGAGAAGAGGGAGAGGGCGTGATGCTCCGTGGTCACCTCTGCGCTCGGTCACTCGTCCAGCTGGTCCATCCTCTCTCCTTGCCCCAGTTATCACCCTGGCATCCTCTTGAGGCCTGCCCTGCTTCCCCGGGCCCCTCGCAGGCAGGGGCTGGGGTCCCTCAAGGAGCTCAGCCAGACCCCTGGGGCTCGGCCACCCCCAGTAAAACACAACGTCAAGTGCTGTTGCAAAGGAGATGCACCGTCGGAGGCCAGTAACACCGGGTCTGTTTTATCACTGTCCCTGTGGCCAGGCTGCCTATTTTACTAGGCAAAAATGATGTACGTACACATTTACTACATTTGAAAGAAAACTTTGACTCTCAGCTTCCTTCTCTATGAAACGGAAAAAGCTGCTTGGAAGGTGCTTTCTGTTTCTGGGACTTAGGCCCAGCCTGCTAGGGGCTTGGCACTGGTAAATCGTCCTTACTTTTATTTCAGTTCAGTTTATTCCAGCTCACGGCAGGAAGCCCCTTCTTTGCAAAGCCGACAAACACCGGTTGTTTTAAAGGAAAAGTGCCCCTAAGCACCAGAACTGTCCTCCAGACCAAGAGGGACACTTCCCGGCACAGGTGGGGCGGCACCGGCTCACTGTCACCATGACCCCGACGGAAGGGGGCTTGGGCTCTTTGAGCGGCAGCGGGCGCCTGGGTTTGCTCTGGCATGTTTCAGGGTCCCGAGCAGGCAGGTGGGTGGCTGCACGGTGCTCTCCTCCCTGTGCCAGGTTCCCAGCCCCGGAGAGGGCCAGGGCGTCCCCGCGTCCCACAGGTCAGGGAGCCCAGACACGAGGGGGCCGAGTCCAGGTGATTCTCCCAGAGTCAGGAGGCCTGGGCTTTCTCTCACTTTCTCCCACTTTCTCCCTACCCTGACTCCAACTCGTTCCAAGGAGCCTCACAATCAAACCCAATACCCAGCTGCGTTCTCCAGGGCCTTGTTCACACCAGCAAAGGGCCGGGCAGCTCACCCAGCCCTGTCCCCACCGCTCAGCCTGGTCCCGGGAAGCATCGTCCTACAACAGTGACGGGGGCGCCTGGCTCTCATTAAGGTCCCAAACAAGCTGCATGGACACCACGTGAGGGGTCAGCACCCACTCATCCCCAACTTAAAGCCTAGGGGCCGAGGCTCAGAGAGGGCTAGTGATTTGCCCAAGGCCACACAGCTGCACAGAGGCAGAGTCCAACACCAAGGCCTGCTCCCCCACCCCGGCGGCCTCTGCGAATTCCACTAAAACGTTCTCACTCATGCTCAGCCACCCCGTCCTTGCGTTTGGGCCTCTGGGACCATCTCAACAAGCCTGTCTTCTCCCTGCTCAGCGGCCTCACAGTCAGCGCAGGGGCTCTTGCTTCCCCCCAGGTGCCCCCGCGGTAAGCAGCCCGGACCTCTGTGCCCCGGGTTTGGGGTGGGGGTGGGGAAGGACATGGGCTCTTGAAATGGTAACCGTGGAGACCTGCAGCCAGGGGACCAGCCCGGTCAGTCCAGGCTCGCTCTGCTGCCACCCGAGCAGGAGCATGCCCCGCTGTCCCCGGCCACCTTCTCCATGCAAGGAGCTCCTCTCAGCTACTCAGTTGACACGGGGCCGCCCCTGCTACGGCTCTGAAACCCTCATGCAATCCCCAGCAGATCGTGGCTCCTCTGGCTTGGGACCCAGAGCCAGAACAGGGCTGGGCCCTGTGACCCACTCTCCCGCACACCTGCCAAGTCTCAGCTCTGGGAGGTTGGCCCCGTCCCTCCCCCTGTCACAGGCAAGCATCCTGCACCCTGGAGCCTGCCCATCTGTCTCCCCTGTCAGAGGACGTGGGCCCTCCTGTAGGGCAGGGACCCGCTGGTCTTATTCACCTCCGTGTTCCCGGTACCCAGCCCAGAAGGGACACAGCAGGTGCTCAGTGGCTATGTGTTGAATGACCACGTGATCCACTGCCCAACGATGCACTGGGGACGGGCAGTTAGGACCACAGCCTTCCGACGGGTTTTCCCTGGGCGCGCTCAGCAGACGCGCGTCCTTGTCTCGGGGGGCACCCATCCCCCGGGGGAGCGCGCTGTCAGGGAGGCCTTCTGGGCAGTGAGGAAGGACTGCCCTCCCTCTCCTGGCTCGGCCTGGCACGGACTCCGCTGCCGGCCCCTGCTGCTGGACGCAGAGATGGCGCTGGCTCCCGGGGGTCCTGGAGCCCACTGGGCCTGGCGTGAGGGGCACTCGTTAGACGCCTGCTGAGCAGCCCTCCAGACGAGTGAGTTAGCTCTCGTCTGCATTTACCACATAACAGTGGAGCTGCCTCCACCCACAGGCCGGACTCACAGGGAGTTAGTGACGCCACCTCTGCTGCACTTCTCAGGGGTTGATGGCCCCCTGAGCAGACCCCGCTGGGCTGACCCGGAGCTGACCGGGTCTGGCTGGTTCATGCACATTAGCCACCTTGCAGGCAGCAAACAAGACAGAAAAGTACAGCTTTCTCCCTGCCCCCGGGCAGGAAGCAGTCAGCTGGCTGGAGAACTATCGCCAAGGGGACGACCTGAGTGCCCAGGGAAAATCATCTGTGCCTGCCCCACCCACCCACTGCCCGGCCCGCCCACTGCCCCGCCCACCCGCTGCCCTGCCCACTTCCCCATCCACCCACTGCCCTGTCCACCTACTGTCCTGCTCACTGCCCTGCCCATCCACTGCACTGCCCACCACTGCCCTGTCCACTCATTGTCCCGCCCACCCGCTGCCCCGCCCACCACTGCCCCGCCCACCACTGCCCTGTCCACTCACTGACCTGTCCACCCATTGATGTGCCCACTCACTGCCCCGCCCACCAGGCCCAGAGTTGATTCTCATTTCCCGGGCAAGACAGAAGAAGCTCTGAGGGGCGGAGGTGGGGCTGGGACCCGGGGAGGGTGAAACAGGGGACAAGCAGGGCATGACTGGGGCCTGGATCCTGTCCCAGGACACGGAAGGGCAACTGTTGTCAGGCTGCTGGCCTCTGCCCCAAATGTTCCCAAAGCATCTGTGGAAACAAGCCCAGGAAGCCAAGTCCAGGGCAATGACCAGCCCCCGGGGCAACAAGCCTTCCCTTCCTCCCTGTCCTGCCAGCCTGCAGCATTCAGAGAGCCTCGCTTCCGCTGGGCCAGTGGCCTCCAGGCTGGGAGCAGCCTGAGGCCAGCTCAACAGTGGGTCCAGAATCCAGGGGCTGGTGCTGGGCACGCTGACCTGGTCAGGGGAGGCTCTGGGGACACAGAGGACCCGGGGCACGTGGTCCTCCTCCGCAGAGCCCTCCCACCCCGGCTCAGGGTCACCTTTCCCCAGGTCGCCGTGACACACCAGGGGTAGCAGGACGGTCCCCACGGCCCTCGGACGTAACGTGCACCTAAGCCCACCTGTTCCCGCCTCTATCAGGAACAGCAGGGCTTGAGATTTAGTCACCTCGGTGCCGCAAGCCGAGCGCCATGAATGAATCACGAAGGGGCAGATGCCCCCAAAGCAGCGGCTTCCAAACCCACTGAAATCAACTGCTAAAGAGAATGTGAGGATTTCCCTCTTCAGTTCTTTCAGAACGGGCTTGGCAAGAGTGGCTGAATTGCGCTGGGTCCCACCCAGCCCGAGGGCCCGGTGCGAGGAGGGTCCCCTCCACCAGCCCATGCCCCCATCACGTCTCGTGGGCCAAAGTTCATGAGGTGGGTCTCCATCCAGCCCCACCAGGAATTCCCAAGCCCTGAGCCCCCGCGGTGTCTGCTAGGTCTGGGGACAGGTTTCTGCTCTGGCTCTGCTCACTCCCCACAGCCAAGGGTGGGGGGACTCTGCAGCCCTGACCCCTTGCTCCCACAGTGCAAGGTATTAGTGAAGGACTCAACGAACAGAACCAGCGTCAACAGTAAAGAGCAAAGTACGCCCAACAGCAGAGCTCTGCCCCTTTCCTCCTGAAGCAGAATTCCTCTGGGCAACGGTCCCTCCTGCCAAACACAGCTGCCGGAGAGTCGCAGGGAGCCACCGAGACCCCCGGATCGGCCGGTCTCCCACGCTCTTCCCGGGGGACCTGCCTGACCCTCCAGCCTCTGCTCCTGTCAGCCCCTCCCCGCCTCCACCCAGAGACCCCGGTCACTTCGGCCTCTTGACCCAGAGCTGCCACCAGCAGAGCGAGCCCCTCACCCCCGAAAGGAATTCTGGGTATCCCACGGGCTTGGGTCCGAGAAGGCTGGGTCTGAACTCTGCAGTGATCCCAGCATCACTCTGCACACCACACACGGGCACGCTAGTAGCCCCGTGCGTCCCCCCGCCCCCTGCAGCAGTTTCCCTGTCCATCTCCCAAACACGGATGCAGACCCGCTGCTATGCGGCATTTGAGTAGCCAGGGTCTTCAAGGGCCCACCGCCACCCGGCTCATCCGTAGCCTGTCTGGTGGCTTTAAAAGGGTTGGCATGCCTGGGACACCACGCATGGGGGACAGAGTGGAAAGCCAGGGGTTGCTGGCGTCCTGAGGCCGGGCCCGGAGTCCTGTGGGTCACACACCACTTGCCGCCCGCGGACCATCTGCGCTATCCCGGGGCCCTGCAGGGCGTGGCTCCCAGTGGGGGTCCTGCAGGGGTGGGGGGCCCCCTGGCACAGGGCCTGGTAGTGCCTGACAGAGCAAAGCTGGCTGACACGCCTCCCCTCGAGGGCCTGTGGTCCCCTGGGCTGCAGTTCACCTGGATCCACTTCCTTCCTTCAACCCGCAAACGCCTGAGTGTGTCACCTGCCAGGACTCGTGTGGGAGCCGGGAATTCAGGACAGAGAGACTGGAGCCTTTCCTCCAGGCTTCTAGTGAAGAGGGAGCTGCCTGCGGGGTGTGAGCTGAGGACGTGGGGCAGGAGCAGGAGTTGGCAAGGTCTTCAGGGGCTGACGTTCTGGGTGAATCTTAAAACGCAAAGGAGGAGTTTGCCAGGATGCGTGATGCAAGGGCACGAGAGGGCATCTCCGGCCGAAGGAACGCGTTTGCGAAGGCGCAGGGGAGAAAGGGAGCGGTGAGGATGGAGGCGCGGCAGCCCCGGGGGCAGCGGGACCCCTCCCCTGCTCACCCCACCGCCACCCAAGCCAAAGGGAGCTTGCCCTGTTCCTGCCCCAGGGCCTTTGCACGAACCCCCGCCCTGCCTGGAACCGCACTCCCTCTCCCTCTCTTCAGGGCTGGCACCGTCTCATCTTCTGGCTCAGCTCCCGCTCATTTCCTCCGGAGGACCGCCTGCACCCCCACCCCCCCAACCATCCCAGGTGAGGTCGGTCCTTCCCCCGC
Source organism: Delphinapterus leucas (assembly GCF_059928025.1). Classification (NCBI taxonomy): domain Eukaryota; kingdom Metazoa; phylum Chordata; class Mammalia; order Artiodactyla; family Monodontidae; genus Delphinapterus; species Delphinapterus leucas. The sequence goes on along the minus strand of NC_143133.1, from coordinate 3,536,567 downwards.
TCTCCTGCCCCGCCAACCACTGCTGCATGATCTTCCTGCCGAGGCGTTGATTTCTGCCTCTCTCTGGGACGCCAGCCCCGGAAGGGTCAGGGGCATGCTGGCCTCCTTTCTCACCCTGCACCTGCAGCCTGGCGCCCAGCACAGGGCCTCTGAGGGGCAAGGAATTTGGCCTGGCCTAGAGGGTGGTCTTGCTCTAGTTTCTGGAAGGTGATCGTACCCGATAGGATGTCTCTGTTTAGGGAGGGGGCTAACTGCACCCAAAATTCTTAGAGTGGGGCTGGCCACGCCAGAAAGGCCAACCCTATGATTCTGGTGGTCTTGGGTCACGTCACCTGGAGAGTGAAATCAACCACATGGCAACCAATCAACCAACCAACCAACCAATCAGTCATTTAATGGAGCACCGATAAGGTCTCTGGCCCCGGAGCTTCCCTGGTTGGCAATACTCCATGTGCGCTGTCACCCGTCACTGGGAGGGGCCGAGTCTGGACTCCACGGGGAGAAGACGATGGCACCTGTGTGTCCGGACCCCTCCTGGACCCTGCCCCATGCTGGGCTGATTTCACTCTGTATCTCCCCCTGCCCCCTGCCGGGATAAACCATAACCGGGGCTGTAACAGTTCTGTGAGTCCTTCAGATACATTAATGAACCTGCGGGCAGCTGTGAGGGCCCCTCGAACTAGCCATTGGCGTCAGAAGTATGGACGGTCTTGGGACTGTTTGGAGACCCGCTAACTTTGCCGTTATCCCAAAACTTTCGCAGCCATCAGCGTCCACTGAACAAAGGAAGAGGTCGGCAGGGCCAGTGCGGGAAGGGCCCTGGTCCCACCCAGCAGCAGATCTACCTGTTTACACCTCAGCATCGCCAGGCCTCGGGCCACCTGCCCCATAGGCTGGTGGGACTGGCCGGCAAGCCTGCAGACGCGGCCAGCGTCCTCTTAACCGTGTGATGACAGCGCAGAAGCCGGGGGAAAGGCTTCGGAAGAGACTGCATTCCACCAACCTTGCTTTTGTCTTCAGTTCTGGCTGCCTGTCGACATGCTGGGTGCCAGATGGAGGAGCCTGTGGACAGATTCCCAAGAGGGAAGTGTTAGTGTTATTTCCGGAGATGCAGGGGCCGTGCGGAGTGCCAGGAGGAGGGAGCTGGCGTCCACGCTCGGACCCTCACTCCCCTTCGTCTGTGCCGGAGTCACAGGTCAGGGCTGGGCCTGGGGCCGATCACGGGGCTCACAGCCCCACCGGGAGGGGAAGGACATGAAACAGATAGGAAACGCCCCACCACGAGCTGATGCTCCCATGGGGTCCCTCGGAACCCCGGGCACCCAGACGAGGCTTTTCCGAGGAGGGGCTCTGCGGGTGGCTTCTATTCAGAGGCAGGGGAGAGAAGCGGGGCTGCCGTGCGACCTGCACCAGCTCCTCTCTGTGCGGGTGGGCAGTGGCCAGGCCCAGCCATGGGCGCAGTGGGGGGCCGGATCCCAGTGGGATCTGCCTGGGTAACGAGGGCTTGGGGCAGGGCTCTCCTCGGGGACCCTCAGGTGGGAACCTTAGGTGTGGGGTGAAGATGAGGGCTGCAGGCTGGGGGCCCGACCCCGCATTCACTCGCGGGGTGTCTGAGCTGTCTCGCTCGTGCCGGCCCCGCCCAGCTTCCACAGCTACAGGCGCCACCCTCAAGGTAACAGGTCACCAAGCGTCCCAAGGACCCCAAGGGCCCTGCTCTTTTCTAATTCAAACTCGACCTCCCCGAGTCTCAGAGTTTTCCCACCTGCACACAGGGCCGACAATAATCCTACCTGTTCAGGTCTTTGGCAGAATTTAATATAACTAAATAGGGGTAATAACTTCAGGGACCAGAGCACTTGCTTCCCCCCTCGGGCCTCCATGAACCTCAGCCCGGCCCCCTTTCTCCCTCCGTCCATCCGTACTCCACTCACGCACCCTCTGCAGGTGGCCACGGCTGCTGTGTCCGCGTTTACATCCACCACTGCCAGGACAGCCCATGCCCCGCGTGGAGGCGGGAGCCTTGTCCATCCCATTCTCACATCCCCCGAACAAGCCACACAGAGTGGACGTAGTAGGGGCCCGGCACACAGCAGGGGCTTAGAAGTGTGGTGGCAGGAAGGAGCTACACCCCTTTTCCGCCTGCAAAGCCTCCGGGTCACGTGAGTTAACGCCGGGGAAGGGAGCTTATTTCTGCTCCTCCCTGGGAAAATCTGCGCCAACCCGGAGCTCCCAGAGAGACCGGGCCTTGGTTGCTTTGTGCATAAGCTTTTCTTTTTTAAAAACATTGTTTATGATTACAAAGGCAATAGCTGTTTTTTTTGATTAAAATTTAAACAAGCCTAAAAAAGAATATATAGGAAAATTAAAATCATCTGTAACCTCCTACCCACTTCGGGTCGGGCTGTCTTGCAGTGTACACATATTAAATACAACGTAGGTACACAGTTTTGCATCCTGCGATTTTTGCTTAGAAGTGTCTTAGTATTTCTCCACGTAATTAAATATCAAAACTGTAACTTTAAGGGCTGCATAATATTGCATCGTACGGATTGATGAGAATGTCTCTATCTGCTCCTTGCCTGTTAGTTCCAAAGTTTTATTTCTAAATAAAGTTGCAGGGAGGGACTTCCCTGGTGGCGCAGTGGTTAAGAATCCGCCTGCCAGTGCAGGGGACACGGGTTCGAGCCCTGGTCCGGGAAGATCCCACATGCTGCAGAGCGGCTAAGCCCGTGCTCCACAACTACTGAGCCTGCGTTCTAGAGCCCGCGGGCCACAACTACTGAGCCCACGTGCCACAACTACTGAAGCCCGCATGCCTAGAGCCTGTGCTCCACAACAAGAGAAGCCACCGCGATGAGAAGCCAGCGCACCGCAACTGCAACGAAGAGTAGACCCCACTCGCCGCAACTAGAGAGAGCCCACGTGTAGCAAATAAAGACCCTACGCAGCCAAATAAATAAGTAAATTTATATTAAAAAAAAAAGTTGCAGGGAGTCCATCGTACATGAGTTCCACGCCATCTCTCTGATTTACTTGAGGGCTTCCTAAAAGTGGGGTCTTGGCCCAGAGGGTGTGGGCATTTTTTTTTTTTTTTTTTTTTTTTTGTGCGGTACGCGGGCCTCTCACTGTTGTGGCCTCTCCCGTTGCGGAGCTCAGGCTCCGGACGCGCAGGCTCAGCGGCCATGGCTCACGGGTGCAGCCGCTCCGCGGCACATGGGATCTTCCCGGACTGGGGCACGAACCCATGTTCCCTGCATCGGCAGGCGGACTCTCAACCACTGCGCCACCAGGGAAGCCCTGGTGTGGGCATTTTTAAGGCTCTTGGGGCATCTTGGCAATTTCCCAGTTTTCGCCCACGAGCCAGGTAAGACGCCCGTTTCCTCCAATCCCCATAGCATGGGGATGTGTCTTTCCTTTTAACCCTCGTCAACCCAGTGGGAAAAATAACATCAACGCATTATTTTAATCTGGGTCTCCCTGATAATTAGTGAGAGTCAGACTCCCCCACCTATGTTCACTGAGTCTGCAGACAGGAAGGTGCGTCCAGGGCTGGGTGGCAGTGCTGGTATTTGGCGGGGGGGCACCTCATCTCCCTCGGAGGCCAAAGGGCTCACTGGGACCTCTGCTCCTTGGAGCTTTTACTGCATGGGATTCACCCGTCAAATACGCCCTCCTGGAGCCCCAGCATCCAGGTGGACCAGGCAGAGGATCTCGGGGTGTCCGTGCAGGGCAGGGCCAGAGCCCCAAAGGGGCCCCTCACTGTGGGACTCTGGTGCTCCGTGGAGTGGGGCGTGAAAATCACCAACCGGGTCTGAACCCTTCCGGCACAGACTGGGAAAGAGGCTGGGAGGGGACGGGATGGGCTGCGACATCCCACAGAAAGTCAGGGCAGGTCCCGCATTAGAAACAGGGAGCCCAGGGCCATGAAGAGCACCTTTGTTCTGAGACTGGGTCCCCTTGATGGCCAGCTCGTGTCCCCAAGCTGCCGGCTCGATGCCACTGTGCTAGGCGTCAGTACGTCCTGAAGGTGCCACTTAGAGTGGGCGTGGGCGCCTCGGGCAGGGTGACCCCTCCCCACCCAGACATACGTAAAGGACCCCTTTCATAAGCTCTCAAGACTGAAGAACAAGAGGGGACACTGGGGACCAGGCAGTCCTGGCTGACGTCACCCCACGAGGTTCAGTCTCAGAAAGGGAGGCCTGTGTGACACACGGCCCTAGAAGGACGCTGGGGGAGGTCATCCAACGGCCCGTCTGGCCCTACTCAGCTTGCCTCCAGGGTCACGGAGACACTGACGTCCTTGAAAAGACAATGTGACTACAGAGACAGGGGGTCTCAGCATCTAACCCATCCCGCCCAGGCCCCTCGGGGAAGGCCTTCAACCTGCGAGCCCAGTTTCAGCGAGGGCACTGGTGAGCCTCAGCCCCACCACTGATTTTGCGTCTAGGCCGCTGGCCTGTCTTCAGCAGGAATCCTTCTCGGCCTTTCCTCTTGGTAATTTTCCATCCACCCGACCCCCCCTAATCCCCACCCCCTCCTTGGCTATAAATCCCCCGTCCTTGTGAATTCGGAGTTGGCCTGACTCCCCTCCCACCTTCTGCCATGTCCTGAATATACCATCTTCCTACCATTTTGACAAGTGTCCAAATAATCTTTCTTTATCAAGGCTTGGGAATGAATAAGCCACAGGGATGGGGTGGGTCTTCAAGATGATATAACTAAGTGTAGCTCGAAGGAGAACTCCTAGCACCCCGGTGAATAAACATGTAAAGCAATAGCTGGGAGCTGGGTGCTCCGGTCTGAGTGTTGGTGCAATTTTTTGAACAAAAGCAGGAACAAGCTGAACAGGGTCACTGCAGAAGGAGGGAGGGGGCAACTGGCTGTCACCTGCTGCTTCTCCAGGTCTGGTGGCCACAGAACGCCTCGCCTTTATTCTATTGTTATTATTATTATTATAATGGTGAATGGGTTGGGGATTTCCCATGAAATGCCACGAAATGGGTGAGAAGGTTGGCTATGTTTTTCTCCAGAACTCTCTTTACCGACACTTTGGCGACTCCCTTGACCAGGAGAAAAGCCTCAGGAGCGGCCTGTGGTCTCTACACTCCCTCATCAATCAAGGGAGGGTAGTGCGGGGGAAAGCCCTGAGACATGGACCCTGGGCTGAGGGGCTTTCAGGACAGGCTTGAAGCGACCACAGACCACATCCATTTCCGTTTGGCTGGTGGGACCCAAATTTCCAACACTCCTGCATCTTGCTCTTGAATTTGGCCTTTCGCTTATCGCGTCCATCTCAGGTTCACGGACATCACGTGGATGGATGATGCAAAACCGGGCAGGCTGTCACTCTGCCGACTCTGGTGGGTGCTCTGTGGGGAGAGCCTGCTGGGCCCTGGACCCCCATCCCTGCTGGGGGGCGGTGTTCCCTAACTAGCGGGAAAGCTCGCTGACACGCCAGGGCACACCCGGCACAGGGCGTGGGCCCGGGGGCCGCCTGTTTGGTGCCCTTGGGTCCGGAGCAGCACGCTCTCTCCTTCTTACCTTGCAGATACATCTCCTCGCCTTCCGCGAACATCCGGCCGCACCCGACACATAGCGCACACAGAGGGTGGAAGTGCTTCTCCCCCGCCTGCAAAAAGCACAAAGCACAGGCATTTCTGCTCAGGGCACGGCGTGTCCTCACGCAGGTGCTCAGGTGAGGCAGGAAGGCGGGCTGTGTGGTGGAGAGCCCACACCCAGGGGGATGGGATGGGACCGGTGGTGCCCCAGGCCGTCCAGGGTGTGTGAATGTGGCCCCTGCCCGCTGGGGCCACGCCTGGGAGCAGAGACCGGCCTCCGGGAGAGCAGCTGTGTCGCCAGCTCCTCCCGGCTCAGTGGTGGATGGGCCTGCCCCACCCAGGAGGCAGAGGGGGGCCAGGTCCCATGCACCTCTGTATCTTGGTGGGGCGGGGAGGGAGGACCTAACGTTATTTCCCCAGATGGAGGGACAGGACAGGTGGGGTGAAAGTGATAGATCCTTTTCTTTTTGTCTCTCTGTATCGCTCAGTTTTCTCAATGAGCGTTTTGCAGTTTTTATCATTCTTGAAACCCATTCAAATCGATTAAAATATTAATACCGAAATAACCAAAACAAAGGACATTGGCAAGTTTGGCTTATTTCTACATGGTACCAAAAAAATCACCCCAAAATACCGTGTTCGGCATGACTGTACACTGACCGTTCCTTCACCTGGGTGGGGTGGAGCTGCAGCCTGCCGCTAGATGTGGATGTAACCCCCTCACTCTTTCCTGAGATGCGAAGGTTAATTGCCACTCTCTGAAACTGAATTAGAGATACTCCCCTGAATCAGTAAGTAACGGGGTGCAAATTCATTACAAGCACCTCACTTTCCTTCCCTTCCCCACTGGTGCCTTTGGGGCAAACCAGGCCCGAGGGGACCCCTGAGTATCAGGGAGGAAGAATCCGGAACAGACTCCCTTCCTGCGTGTGGGACCGGAGGTGTCAGTCTGCGTGGCCCACCCGTGTCTCCAGGCAAAGGGATGCTTCGGAGAAGCGTGAGAATGCCGAGTGCTCAGTCCTGCCGGCTCTGCGGCCTCCGGGCCTTTGCACCTGCAGCCCCTTCCACCAGGACTGCCCTCCCCACTCTCCCACCCGGGACCACCTGGAATGTTCCCGATCTCATCTCCAACGCCACCTCCTCTTGGAAGCTTCCCCCGATTGCTTCCCTGCTCTGGGCTCCCACAGCCCCGTTTTCACAGGGTTTGACAATTATTTCGGGTGAGTCTTCCCCGCTAGACAGTGAGCCTTCGAGGGCAGGGCCTGGCACGGGGCCATTGCAGGAACCCCTAGTCTCAGGAATCTATCTGGGGAGCAGGTCACATTGCAGCACTGGGCCCAGGCAGAGTGAGGGTGAAGCTGCCATTTCAGCCTTAAAATGCCGAGCGGTCAGAGCAGCTCCGTCCTTGAGGTACCAACAGGGGATTGGAACAGCGCTGTAGCTTTAATAGAAACCACCTGCTATCAGGTCCCAGGTGTCAACTGAGGACTCACGTGCTTTAAACATTGTGACCTCTGACCTGTCCTCACGCCTTCCTCAGGCAGGCACCCCCTTCACTCTGGGTCGGGGGGACAACCCACCCTCATGACATCAGACAGCAGGAGTTCTGTGACAGCCACTTGGGGGAGAAAGCACACACTGTTGTCTACACGGCACGTCTACACGGCATGTCTACACGTGAGTCAGGTGGAGAGAGAAAGCCGTGGGGACAGTCTGTAAGAGGACAGGCTTGAAACCCCAGCCCGACCAATGAGAATTAAGGCTGAGCAGAGAAACAGCTCTGCGGCCACCGCCAGGGGCCGGCCCAGCATCCACACTCTTCCCTCTGGAAAGCACCCCCCAACCCAGCAGCTGGCAAACGCCCCTGGTCTCCCAAAACAGCAGCGACGGGGATACAGCTTATTTCTACAGGGAGAGGCAAGAAGCCGCTTCACACACTGACTGGCCTTCATCCTGTGACAGCCTGTGAGGTTCATGACCACCTTTGTTTCCACCAGGGCACAGAGAGGTGGAGGAAGCTGAGCAAGGTCACACAGCAGGAGGGGGTGGAGCCAGGCTTGGCGCCCAGGAGTCTGGCCTTTGTGGCCTCTGTCCCCAGCCGGGGGGGGGGGGTGGTCCCTGACTCTGTGGTGTGCACCCCATGCCCACGCACCCCCAAATCCCACACCCTGAGCAATCAACTTGGAGGCCTAGAACAGACTCAAGGCTGAGGAAGGAAACCAGACACTGCGGAGCCGATTCCATTTTTACAAAGTTCTAAACGAGGCAAATGAATCTATACGGTCAGAGTCAGGGTGGTGGCTGCCTTGGGGTCCCCAGGGGGCTGTCTGGGGTGCGGGGCATGTGTTTTCTTGGTCTGGGTGCTGGTGGCTTGGGTGTGTCCAGTGTGTGAGATTCATGGACTCCTCTGTGTGTTACATGCCAGTAAGAGAGTTTTCCCACAGAAGTATAAAACCACAGAAGAAAACATGGGTATATTTTGCTGACCCCAGATTTGGCAGTGGATTTTCGGATATGACACAGAAAGCGTGAGCCGCAACAACACAATAGATAAGTTGGACTTCATAAAAATTGACAACTTTTGTGCATCAAAGGACGTTATCAAGAAAGTGAAAAGGCTAACTATAGAATGGGAGACAATATTTGCAAATCACAGATCTGATAAGGGTTTAGGATCAGAATATATAAAGAGCTCTTACAGCTCAACAACAAAAAGACAAACAGTTCAGTTAAAAAATAGGCAAACGGCTTGGACGGACATTTTTTTCCCAAAGAAGACACAGGAACGGCCAAGAAGCAAATCAGAGATGCTCAGCATCACTGTCATTCAGGAAAGGCAAATCCAAACGACAATGAGACACCACCTCACACCCACGAGGGCGACTGTAATTAAAACAAAACAAAAGGGAAAATAACAAGTGCTAATGAGGATACGGAGAAATTGGAACCCTTGCACATCGGTGGTGGGGACGTAAAACGGTGCAGCCACTGTGGAAAACACTGTCAGTGCCTCCAAAAGTTAAACACAGAACTACCATACAACCCAGCGATTCCACTCCTAGGTATTTAGGAAAAAGGAAGAGAACAAAAGAGATAAAAACCTGGGTCCACACGATAACGCGTACATAAATCTTCACAGCAGCATTATTCCCAGTAGCCAGAAGGTGGAACCAGCCCAAATGTCCAAATGTGAGTGTGATAAACACAACGGCAGATTATTCAGCCATGAAAAGCCACGTGGGGCCCCCAGGATGTCTTATAAGGACACTCGTGTCCTTACAAGATGAGACAGCAGAGCTCTCTGCCACGGGAGGACACAGGGAGAAGGTGACACTCTCCAAGCCAGGAACCCAGTGCACTGGCACCTTGATCTCGGACTTCCAGCCTCTACAGCCGTTGTTTAAGCCTCGCAGTTCATAGCATAGCAGCCCAAGCCGACTGAGACAGGCTCGTGAAGTCCAAAATAAAAGTGTCCTCACCCCTTGCATCAACCCCCACTGCTGCTCTGCTCTGTCTCACAGTGGCCACGGTGGCCGGGGCGTTCCACGTGATCGGAACCCAGCAGCAGTCCCTGCTCCGTCAGAGCCCTTTCCTCCGTACAACTGTCCTAGAAGGGCCTCAGTCATCTGTGCCGTCACCCCAGCCCCCAGCCCGGGAGGCAGCGCAGCCCCTTAGCCAGGTGGGACTCAAGATGGCGCAGATTTTAAAAGTGTATCAAAAGCCCATGAGATTTTGCGGTGTGTGGTTTGAAAACGACGTCTTGTGCCTTCTGACAAGCGGCTGTCATCTTTAATCAGACAGGACCAGGCTCGTTAGGAACGCAGCCTCCGGGGGCACAGAGCGAGCGCTGTTCCTCAGCGGTACCCAGGCAGAGTGGAGGGCACTGAGCACGGCCCTACCGTGGACATTAGGGACCGGCCTGGCACCGTGGAGATGTGGCAGTGTCTCTGGGCTGCAGAAACTCCCTCCCCTCCCTGCAGAGACAAGCAGCCAACCCCTCCTCCCTCCCCCAGCTGTGGGAAGCACGGAGGGATGGACCTCCCCTACCCCATCGGAAGCAGGCACCCCCTTTTCCTCCCTAAAGCCATCCATGGCCTCTTCCATTCCCTGGAGAAGCGGCTGTGCCTCCGCCTGCTTTTGGGCCCTCCCCTGGGTCCCCGCTGCAGGGCACACATCCCCCAGCCCAGCCAGCTCCCAGTGGCTGCTCCTGGCACAGCCCCCAGTTTGAAGCTTTAGTCTCCTTCGTGAATGACCAGAACTGGAACCGGATCTTGAAAGGCCTGCTCTCCAGAGTGCACGGATCAAATGAAATTTACCGAGAAGCTAATCAAGATCTGTAGCAGGAAGGATGCAGTCGGGGGAGGGGGGAGCATCTGGCAGCCCTCCCAGCTCTGTGCCATGTCAGCAAAGACCCTCCCCAGAACCCCTGACTCAGCCCTGCCCCCTCCCCATCGCTGATGCCACAGGCCTCGGGACAGGCTCGCTCTGGGCTCGGGGTCTTGGGGGACCACATGGAGGCTGGCGTGGCTCCCTGACTGTGTTTGGGCTCTGTTCCTCTCTCTCCCCCAGCTCCAGGACTCGGGTGACTGCTCCAGGACTAAGCCTTGTCCCCTCGTTCTCTGCTGTCCCAGGCCCTAGAGCAGAGCTGCACGCAGAGGGGCTGTCCCATAAAGATGTTCTGAACGAGAAAACAGTACCCACCAGGCATGCATAACGGGGTCCTAGAGGACAGGGGGCTTCTGACCAGTGAGTGTGGGAGCAGAGAAGTAACATACTCCACCTCTGGGCACGTCAGCTATCAAGGCTCTGAGAAGTCCTGCAGTGAGGACATCGGTGTGGCGCCCTTGCCGGGCTTCTTCAACCCCGATGCCTGGGAATGTGCTGACGGACCAATGGTTAAGGACAAGGACAGAACACACTGATCCTTGCTGGGTGCTGAGCAGGGGCGTGGCATCAGGCTGAAGGCGAGTCCGCGTGTGTCTCTGTGTGCCTCTGTGTGTGTGAGTCTGTGTATGTATGCGTGTGTATTTTTGTGTCCCTGTGTGTGTCTCTATGTGTGTGTATCTGTGTATTTGTGTCTGTATCCGTGTGTATCTCTGTGTGTGTCTGTGTCTATGTGTGTAAGTTTGTGAGTATTTCTGTGTCTGTGTGTCTTTGTGTGTGTCCGTGTGTCTGTGTGTGTCTTCGTGTGTGTCCGTGTGTCTGTGTGTGTGCACATGATCCAAAAGGATGACGTCTAAATGCTAACGGTAGTTTTTCTGGGTGATGACATGCATTATGGATGATTTTTCTTTTAGGATAAACAGGTATTCCCTCTGAGAGTGTTTTTAAAATAAACACGTTCATTAAGTTTTAAAAAGGGAGCGAGAAGCTGGGGTCTTGGGAAGCTGACTTCACCTCTGTCCTTAGGGAACGCCTTTATTTGTTCGGAACTCAGGGTTTGTTTTCTCCCACTGATAAAAGTCCTGCTGGCTTAGGAGGGTGAAGAGGAAGTGCCAAGGAGAAAAGAAGAGAGGAAGAAATAAACGCAGCAGCGTGGGGAGCCGCAGGAGAGGGTCCATTTGAAATGGAGAAAATATCAGTTGGCCACCCCCCCCCCTCCAGGGCTCCTCCAGGTCAGGCAGGGGCACCCCTGCCTCCGTCCTCACGGGAACTCCGCCCCCAGGCCAGGCTGGGACACAGTGAGCCTTCAGGAAGGTGAGTAGTGGATGGAGAAGGGAAGGAAGGGAAGAAGGAGGGAGGGAGGGAGGGAAGCACAGAGGAAGGAACAAAGGGAGGGAGGGATTAATTAGTGGTCCCAGGGGGACCCTGGACTTCTCGTTACCATGGAGACAGCCAGGCTGCAGGAGGCAGGTGGGGCTCAGACAGAGGCCCCGCCAGGGTTATAAGGAGGATGGGGCTGGCCAAGACGCACCCCATTCCCCGCCCCCGCCCACCTGTTCCTGCTAACACTGTGAGAACCAGTAGAGAACAACGTGATGGCAGGGACTCAGCCAGGGACCCCCTCTCACTCAACACCCCCTCCGCTCGTCCAGCCCTGGGCTGGTTGATCTCCTTAGACCACCGTCCCCTGGCAATGCAAAGCCACCTTCCAGCTCTCTCTGTGGAGAGACTCCATCCCCAGGAGCCAGCACTGCAGCAGGGCTGCTCCCAGCCCCCTACCTCTGCTCCTTGCCCTGCCCCCCCCACCCCCCCTCCCCCGCCCCAGCCAGCCAGCCAACCCCGCGACGGGGAGGGGGCTTGTGTCAGCCCCTCCCAGGTCCCCACCGGACCCAGGACGCTCCCACACCCAGACCCGGCATGGAGCTGGCTCATCAGGACAGACACCCCAGACACTCAGGATGCGAGACAACATGCAGTGGAGGATGTTAAATATTTAGAGTGACAGAGGGAGTGAGGGGAACTGCACTACCACCAAATGCACATTTCACGGGCGGGCGCCCAGCATAAGATGGCACCGGGCCCGGTGCATGCAGACGCGACACAGATTGAGGGCTCCCGCACGGGCGGGGAAGAGGCCCGGGCTGCTCCCCTACTCAGGCTGCAGAGAGGAAACACCTTAGGAGGCAAAGCCGGGTGGGGTGGCAGGTGCCTTGGGGGCCTTGCACCTGGCTGATCTGCCCCGCTCCCTGCAATCCCACCCACCTGCCGCCAGTTTGGCCTCCCCATCGGCCCAGAGAGCTTCCTACCTGCACGGGGTCCGGGCACCACAGCCCAGTCGGAGCAGTCGGCCCCTCGGCCCCTGTCTAGCCCCGCTCCCGGGACAGGCTAGCAGGAACAGGCAGTGTGACCGTGAGGACAGGGGCAGAGAGCGGGGGCACAGAGATGCCCTCACCCTCCAGCTAGCGGTCTGGATCCTTCTCTTTCTTTTTCAGGTCCTGTCCCCTGCCACCTGCCGCCCCTCAAGAGCCCACTGCACGCCCAGCTGGGTGCCAGCACGCTCTGGGCCGAGCCCAGGTGGTGCCAGCACGGTGGCTGCTCCCTTCTGTGGAGTCGGCTTGTCCCCGCCCGCCTGCCCGCAGCTGCCGCCTCGCTGGGGAGGAATCTCAGAGCTGTGCAGGTCCCGCTGACTCAACTGCTACACACCGCGGAGCTCGCCGCCCGCAGGGGCGAAAACAAAAGCATTCATCTTCCCCGGGAGGCTCTTTATCCTCCAGCCCCCACCAGCTACCTCGTGGCCGGCGCTGAGCTGGGGGACACTCCGCAGACACGACCCCTCGGATCCCCGAGGAGGTTCTGGTGACCGGGCCGCCAGGGCCGGGGCTGGCGTGTCCCGCCCACCCCAAAGGGTGCCGGAAGCGGGCCAGGCTACAGTCACACACCTGCAGCGACAACTGCTCAGCCCACGGAGCCTAAGATGCTCCCCGCTAAGGCCATCAGGTATCACAGCGTGGCGTGAAACAGAGCACAAAGCAACATCTACGCAGGGGGATGCCAGGCGGTCGGGCCAAGAACAGGCACCGGGAGCCCGGCTGGGCCTCCTGGGCTCGAGTGGGCTCGGCCCTGCGTGTGGCCGATAGCCCGGCACGCGCTCTCCCAGACACACAGACACGAGCCCACAGAGTGAGGGTACCAAGCAGGGCGGGAGGGGCCGGCGCTCTGGGGAGCGGCTTGAAGAGACAGTGCACTGGCTGGTGGACCTGGACAGGTGAGGGTGACAGGTTTCTAGTCTCTTTAAACGGGGGCGACTTGAGCTGTTTCGACAAGCCACCAGCAGGATGCCTTGCGGCCCCCAGGGAGGAAAGGAGATGGCAGGGTAAGGCTCCAGAGGAGGCAGGCGGGGTTCGGACCGGAGCACAGGGTTGGGGGCTGTGGCTGGGAGGAGAGACAGAGCCTCCGTCAGGAAGGGCAGGAGCGGGTGGGGTAGAAGCTTCGCAGACAGCCCTGAGTGACGTCTGACCCTCTCTCTGTTAAGTCTTAGACAAGGTCATTGTGGCTGGCCGGCTGGGGTGGGAGGGCAGCAGCCCAGGAGAGCAAGGAAGGTCTGGAACAGTCTTTTGGGGGAACAGAGAGAAACAGGCTTGAACTGCCAGGCACTGCGGCAGGTGGGGCCCTGGCCGGGGGATCCTCCAGAAGCCTCAGTGCTGCTGCCGGAGGTGGCGGCTGCCCAGACTCCCCCAGAGCAGGGTCTGCAGCAGGGTCTGGGTGAGGAGAGAGCCCTGGAGAGACAGGAGGGCCAGGTGAGACGTCACCGTGGGGTATGGGGGCAGGACTCATCCTTCGTGCACGTTCGGAGGATGGGGGTAGAAACATGAGGCGTGATCAGCACCCCAGAAAAACATATAAGATGTTCAGCAGGCGAGATGTCAACAGTCTCATCACGTGACCACCCGCCCAACTCCGTCAGAAAGACATGGAGCCCCCAGTGTAGAAAGAGGCGATGCTGACGGAAGATAACTGAAATGCAAGAACTCTGATTGGCTAAAAATGACAAAGAAGACCCGGCACAACTAGGGGTGGGAGGGAAGCAAACAATAGCGAGGCCCCACGTTCTCCCCTATCAACTTGACATAGGATTTCATAAAGATTACACCCAGGGTGGGAGATGGGAAAGATCGTGCTCTGTTGATAAGCATGTAAATCAGAATAAACTTTCTGGAAAGCAATTTATGTGTCAAGAACCCTTACAAAGTTCATGGTTGTTGGCTCAGTTTCTACACTTCTGTGAATGAATCTTAAGGAAAACTAGAAATGCAATAAAAAAAGATGTTCATCTCAGTGTTATTTATCGTAGTACAAAAGTGGAAAACGGTGCTATGTCCAACAATGAATGATCAGCCTAAAACATTCTGGTCTAGTCCTACAATGAAATACGATGCAACACTGAAACACTCTTATGTGCGATGCACCTGGAAATGTTATCTTGTGAGACAGATTCAATCCCAGAGGACCCCACGTAGTGGATGATTCCATTTATATGACGCGTCCAGAACAGGGAACTCTACAGAGACCAAAGTAGATTGGTGGCTGCCACGGGCTCAGGGTGTAGGGGAGGAACAGCTAAGGGGTACAGGCTTCTTCTCGAGGTGATGAGAACGTCCTAAAATGGACTGTGGCGATGGGTGCACAGCTCTGTGAAGATACTAAAAACCACCGAATCACACACTTTACACGTGTGAATTGCGTGGTATGTGAACTATATTCCAATAAGGCTGTTTACAAAAAGACCCATAAAACACAAAACAAAAACATAGGGACCTATTAAATAGGACATGGGAGTTGAAAAAAATCAGGATATAATGTATAAATGGTTTGATGCCAACTCTGACATGTGGAGAGAGAAAGAACTGGAAGGAATCCAGCCAAAAAGTTCAGCTAAATATGATCGCATGTCAGTGACTTCCCCCCTTATTTGTGCTTTGCAAACTCTCTACAGTCAATGAGGATGTAATCACAGCCCCCCCGCAGGGGCCTCTGGGCGTAGAAGGGCACAGCTCTGCACAGAGCCTGGGACCATTCCCCCTGTGGCATCTGGGAAATGGGGAGATGGTGGGGAGGGCCTCACTGCCCCTGGGTGGGTGTGGCCACCCCCTTCCCCTCCCCGCTACCTGGAGCTGAGGCCCTGGGGCAACTCTCTCCCTGCAGCTCTGATGTCAAGTGTAATTTCAAGAAAAGCAGCTCAGTGCTCAACGTGCAATTCACCAAGGCATTCTGAGCTCGCTACGGCTGGGCTCCCGGCCTCCGGCCTCAAGTCCAGCCTCAGCGGCAGCCTGAGGGAGCTCTCTAGTATGCAAATCCGACCCAGGCTTTCCAGGGTTCAGAAGCCCTTGTCTGGGAGGGTGGCCTGGGCCCTGCGGCCTCAGACCCCAACCTGTCTTCCCACCCCCAGAGGCTGCTTCTGTGACCTCCTTGGAAAAGGCTCCCAAGCCCCTTGGCTGGGTCAGGGCCCCTCCTCTCCCACTGCTCTGCCCCCTCCCCACCCCCCAGGTCCTCTGGTTACCTCTGCCCTCCCCAACAGACCATATGCTCGTTGAGGGATGGCCCATCCACCCGCCCCAGTGCAGAGCCCAGGAGGGGCTGCAGAGTGGGGTGGAGGGGCAGGCTGGGCCAGAGCATCAGGGGGGTGGGTTTGGTCCTGTTCACCCCATGGAATTGATCTTACTGAACAAATGTAGTAAAGTGCATAACACGTGTTATTTTCACAAAGGGACACACCCGTGTAACTACCACCCAGACCAAGAAACGCACCTGTCAGCACCCCAGAAATGCGCCAACCTGAAATCGCTGGGTGACCTGTCCGCCTCTGTGGACCCAGCCCTGCCTCCCAGGCTCCCTTTGCAACCCGCCAAGCCTCAGATTTCCCATCTAGATGCCAAAGGGCTGAACCAGGATCGCAAGTTCTTCCCACCTCTCTGTCAACGTGTAAAGGGCACAGGTGAGAGAGTGTTGCAGGGAAATATTCCTGGAGGAGGTGGCACTCACTGGGCAGACCCTGGAAGGTGTCCTCTGGCAGAGCTGGGAGGAAGAGGCTCAGGGGTGCGGGTTCCTGCACAAACATACACCACAGACGCCACGAGAGGCACCTTCTTATCCTCTCTGTTAACTCCTAGGGGGCGGGCAGACCCCAGTGCCCAGAGAAGAACTTAGAGCGGGCGAGTGTCATGCTTGCAGCCTCCAGGCTGGCCTCCTTACCTCCAGCACGTGCCCCGTGATGTACTTCTCACAGCCATCGCAGCGGATCCCGAACTTGCTGTGATAGTCGGCCTCACAGTAGGGCAGCCCATCCCTGCAACAGAGCCGGCAGTCAGGACGGCGGGGGCACCCCCAGGACCCCCAAGCCCTCAGAGTCCTCGCCAACGAGAGCGGCCACGTCCAAGGGGCAAACGCCCACTTCCTCCTACTCTGGGTAACAGCACAGCCCTTGAACAGCGTGTATGGGGCACTTACGGGCACCAGCACGGCCCCTCGGTCATCAGGGCAGCCCCAAGAGAAATACCACAAAGATCGTCCCATTTCACAGGTGGACAAACTGAGGTGCAAGAGGTGGGGCCGCCTGCCCAGGGGGCAAGCGAGGGCTGGTGGAGGGCTCCAAAGGCTGAGCCCAAGGAATCAAAGCTGCGTCTGGGAAATAAAAGACGTTTCCGCAGACGTGGCTCTTCCTTCCAGTTCATTCTGTCAGATGTTTAACATCCAGGGTGGGAAATAGTCTATTTATGCATTGGGTGGCTTCCTGCTCGTTCTGAAAGGGGTCTGGGGCGCTGGAGAAAAACGTGAGCCGACAAGGGGCTGTGACAAAGCCGCCCACGTTGGAGACCAGGTCTGAGGGTGACAAGATGCCAAGTGGCAGGTGTGCCTTGGGACCGACCCTCACCCTCCCGGGCGTGGCCGGGAGCTTCCTGCTCTCGAAATCCGAGGGGCGAGGGGCATCAGGCTGCGCAGGAAGGAGCGACGCGTCCACGCTCCCCGCGCACAGCAATGGCGGGCTTACTACGCGCCACGTGCGTGGCTTGTGGCTTTGGGAAATTGGGACGAGCGGGACACCTCGTGGGCACTGCTCATGAATATCTGGGCAGCCGTGGGCGGGCTGCTTAAATGCCGAGCCCCCTTCACTGAACTGTAAGGAGAAGCTGGTTTGCAGGTGGTGGACGGAAGACAACGCAGACACAAGGCCTGGACAGTATCTGGACTGCGGTCGGAGCTCATTAATTATCACTATGGGGTCAACGCCACGGGACGAGTGGCAGTGACGGTGTCGGAGGTGGTGCCAGTGTTTCCTGCTGGGCAGTGGTGAGCGAACAGGCTTGCACTCAAACGCCCAGAGTCCCAGCTGCCACTTAACCTGTCCGGGCCTCAGCTTCCTGGCTGTAAAGTGGGATCGCTAAGTGCAAGGTCTAAGGAAGACAAGGTATGGCCGGCACCTGGCACCCGGTGGCTGAGGCCACTGTCATTGTCATCGCCAACCGGGGCTGTCCCCCTGGCCCCAGGTCCAGCCCAATGGGACTTGGATGTGGAGGCGACTGGCACGGGGGGTGCAGGGTCGGGGGCGTTACTCTGGTGCGTCATCCTCCCCCCCGCCCCCAACCCCGCACTGCTGAAGTTGCCGTGTTAGCCCCAGTTTGGTTTTGATTTTTGCTCAGCTGCTAACAGAAGGTGAGATTTCTCAAGCTGTTGGGAGACTGCAGCTAGCGGCGCCCTCTTTTCCTCAAAGCTCAGGACCTTGTCTGGGTCACACAGATGACGGCAGGAGGGGTGAGGTCCCGGTGTTTCTCTGCAGCCTCAGAAGCAGCCCTTTCTTTCACAGGGGAGGGGACATGTATATTGGGCCCTTAGGGTCCACCTTCAAATGCCCTGACCTCAGGGCCCCAACCTCTCCCCAAAAAAGGCTGTACATGCAGCAAATCCAGAAGGTTCAAAGATAACGTCTCCATGGCAACACCACCACGCCCTCATCACGAATTCCGGGCTGTTCCAGAGGCTGCTAAGTAACATACACGCTGTGTGGGTGAGAGGGGCTGCAGTGCTCTGGGGGCTGGGCATCATTTTATTTTAAGTGCTCTGTCCCCAAGGCTGCCTTGGCATGTCACTCACCCCTTCCCTTTACTATGACAGAGGCAACAGGTCCTGGCCCAAGCAGCCAGAAACCGCCCCCCCGCAAGCCTGACCCAGCCTGGACAGAGGCTCATCTTGATGTGGGGACTCTCACTGGCAATGTTTGATTTTGAGATAATTGCGGATCCAAACACAGTTGTAAGAAACGGGACAGAGAAACCAGGACGGCCTTCCCCAGGTTTCCCCAAGGCTCACATCTTACAGAATTAGAGTACAAGGTCCACCAGGAAATTGACACCGGCACACGCGGCGACCCGGTTCGGATTCCCCCAGTGTACACCCGCTCTCGCGGGCACATGCGTGTGCACACGTGTATGTGTGCGGGTTTTATTCTCTGAAGTTTTATTGCAGCAGTTTTTTACCCCAGTCAATTCCTGTGATGGTTCTATTCCCTCAGAGCGTCAAGAACTAGCACAGTCTTTGATAGAAGTTGCCAGAAAAGCCCCTAACTGGCAGGAGGGAGCCGCTCTGCACTCAGAGAAGCTGCTCCTTTGAGCTCAGCCTGTAACCCTTCCCTCCCCGGTGCTGTCTGGCGGCTCACCTGACTCAGTTTCCTCACCTCCAGGGATTAGAATGCACCTGGCAGACCAGCTGCCTCTGCTCAGGGCCCGATCCCCAGAAGCTCCCTCCCCACTGACTCTGGATAACGGTGCTCCCCCCGCACCCCAAACCAGCCACCGCTGCATCCTGAGCACACATCAGGGACCCTGTGTCGGCCAGCGGGAGCTGCCGATGGCCCCGCGGCAGAAGACAGGGCTGTGCTGTCACACCCGTGACACCCGAGCCCGGTCAGCCCTCTCTTCCTTGCTCTGCTGACGGCCTCGGCTGACGTCCACTTTGCATTCTGCAGGGGATGCAGGCACCAGCAAGAGGGGTGAATTCCACGGGCGAGGGTGACACCAGGGGCGGTGTGGAGAGGTGTTTTACAAGGTCAAAGGCGGGAGCGCTAAAGTCTCTGTCCCAGTGAACAGAAAGAGCATGGGAGTCTCTGCAAACCACACTGAGGAAGCAAGGCTGGTAGGGAGAGGGGCCCGGCCGGGGCTCTTCCCCTGGCACAGGCGGGAGCAGCTGGCAGGAGGGTGGGCACAGGACGAGCCCTGCCCCGCCCCCAGGTGACAGGTCAGCGAGCCCCGCCCACTCACTTGCTGATATACTCCGCGTTCAGTTGTTTCCCGCACGTCTTGCACTTGAAACAGCCCAGATGCCAGTGTTTCTCCAGGGCCACCAGGGACTGGCCATTTTTGATCTCCACTCCGCAGCCCTTGCAACCTGGAAGAAAGAACGGAGCACAGCCGTCATCCTCGTGGGTGTGGGCGAGAGGCGCAGGGTGGCGGCCCTGCACCGCTGGGACTTCAGACACCCCAGGGGCAGTGAGAGCGGGCCTGGGGACGGGACAGACGGAACCGTCCAGCCGCAGCCGTTACACGACGGCCAGTGTGAGCGCGCATCGAGCGCCGACTGCGTGCAGCCTGGGCCGCGCGCCTGGGATACCAGGATGAACTAGACAGAGGCCCCACCTTCCAGAGATGGGCGTCCAGGCCTGCAGAAGCAGATGTGGACTTGCACAGGGGCACCCTGCAGTGGGCACTGCCCCAAGCATGGCCCGGGCAGCAGGGTGCCATGATGGCAGGAGCTCTGGGTGGCCTCGCCTGTCCTGCTCTGTTGGCAGGTGGACTTTGAACCTAATTGTGCCCCCCCACCAGGAAAGGTGCCGCTTTAGAGAGGTTGGAGCCCCGATGCCTGTCCTCTGAGCGCTCGCCTGCCAGGGTGCCCCTCCCAGGAAGCCCTCCGGCCCCGGCTTCTGAGCTCCTTCTGTGGCCAGCCGTGCCACATCCCGGACATAGGACATTGACCACCCGCGCTTGTGCTCCTGGCCTCAGCCCAGGTCGGAGCCAGGCCCTAGGAAGCGCCTTCATCCCCGGTGATGGGAGCTCTCCCTCCCATGGCCCCCAGCCTGGTCTGGGCCCCTGACCGGTCTCCCTGCTGCCCCTCCAGCCATGCCCGTCCCTGATTAAGCCCCCCCCAGGGTCTCAGGTGCTCAGTACATGGCCCTGCTGCCTCCCGACCCCTCCAGCCATGGGCAGCCACACCGGGGGCTCCCACAGTCAGTGCCACGTGTGCTGAAGGACCAGGGGGTGGAGCAGGCCAGGCAACGTCAGGGGCAGAGACAGGCAGCATGACCTGCCTGGGGTGTGCGTGTGTGTGCACATATCTGTATCGAGTACATACACGTGTGTCTTATGTGCATGTGTTGTGTCTGATTATGTGCACTTGTATCTTTGTGTGACATGTCTGTGTGCAGACAGGTATATCTGTATGTGACTGTGTGCAGGGGTGTGTGTGCATGAGTGTATCTATGTATGCGTGTGTTAGTGCCTGTGTGTGTGATGTGTTGTGTGTATGCATGTGTATGTGTCTCTGTGTGTGTGTGTCTGTGTAAGTGTGTCTGTGTCTGTGCATAAATGTGTGTATGTCTGTATGTAGGTCTATCCATCTCTGCGTGTCTGTGTGTGTGTGTCTAGTATTTCTGTGTATATCTGTGTGTGTTGGGGACATGACAAGGGTGGGGCCTTGGGGACCCCAAAGGGCCCTGATGAGGAGAGGCGAGCAGGGGGTGCCCTGAGGGACTCAGCATTTCCTGGGCTCAGCCAGGCAGGGACCCCCCCACCCTAGATGAAAGAATGGGGCCCAAGGTCCAGCAGCCTGGCTCCAATCCTGGCCCTACTCCTCGGGGTCACACTGGACAAGCCTCTTTCCTCTCCGTGTGGAGCCCTGTTTCCAGCCGGGGGGTGGGGCGGGGCAGTCACATTCAATGACGGATCTCATATGAAGACAGCAGAGCCCGCACGTCTAGATGCCGACGCTGCCGGGCCACGCCCGACGCACGGCGGGCTCGCCAGACTCTGCTCTGACAGGGATTTGCTCTCCTTCTGGGCAGAGCCCAGCATCACGTTATCTTTAAGAATAAAAAATATTTAATATCTACAGAACTGTTGGTCAAACTCTAGATTTCTTAATTTACCACACCGTCAAATCCACTGGCAACTTTGGAAAAGACCCGAAGAACAGGCTCGAACCCCAAGGTCCAGGGCTGGGAGGGAAGAGGGGACCTCCCAGCCATCTCAGGATCCTGGAGCCCAGCCAGGCTGGCGGCAGAGAAGAGCTCAGTGAACGAACGCCTGAATGCATCGGAGCCAAGAGGAAGCTCCCTCCTCAAGTTCAGGAGACATCAAGACCCCTCCCCTCCCGCCCCCTCAGTCCGTCCCCAGCAGAGCAGGGCCGACACCGCCTTCCAGTGCTGGATCCGTGCAGCTTTGACTCTGGGCCCTCACCTAGCGGGTGACCGCAGGCACACACGGTATGCTCTGTGCCAGCGCCTCTTGACCAGGGCCATTTTGCTGTTGGGGGCTTTGGGCTGTGTCTGGAGACAATTCTGGTCCTTCCAACTGGGCGTGGAAGGTGGGGGTCGTGCCCCAGGGGCCCGGAGGCCAGGAATGTTGCTCAAAACCCTCCAGGGCACAGGTCGGCCCCCACCACAAAGAATCGTCAGGCCCCAAATGTCAACAGCGCTGAAGTCGAGAAAGCCTGCTCGGAGCCTCGGTCCAGGTCTTCATAGACGGGCAAAGCAAAGGAGCAGCCCAGACCATGCCGGGCCTGGGGAGAGGCAGGGCATGGCAGTGGCTGGAAACACGGACCTTGGAGCCAGGCTGTCCCCACCAGCTGTGTGACAGTGACCGAGTCACTTCACGTCTCTGTGCCCACTAAGACAGGGATGCATTTTATGGGGCTAGTAACAGTACCAGCCTCACGCAGCTGTCATGAGCTAACAGAGACAGGCCTGTGGTGTGAAGGACGCGTTTGAGGAATGAATACGCACACATGAGCTGAACGCTCAAACTATTACCGCTATTGTCTCGAGGGGGACACCTCGTGAGGGGCCGATTCCCTGCAGGAAGCCCTCCGCTCTGCCTCTTCCTATATCAGCAGTGTGCCTTCCCCCAGGGCAGGGTCCGAGGCTCCGGGCAAACGTGCCACCTGCCGCCGAGGGGGGACGTGGTCCGCACCTCCACACCGCCTCCTTGTCCCCATAGACTCGGGGTAGAGTCTCACAAATAGTGAGCCGTGAACGTGGAGGCCAGGGCCAGGTGCGAGGACTGTTGTCATGGAAACGGCAATCATCATTTTCTAAACACATCTGGAGCTCAGCATAGCTTCGCAGGGCTTTGCAAACGACAGGTGAATCTTCTGTGATGAATCCACTCGACAACAGCTGTCAACGCGCAGACGTCCTTGAGGGAGTGTGTCCCCACTGCCCGGGGGCAAAAGGGGGGCACACTTTGGCCTGGAAGGGCCAACGCCTGCCATCCACTCATCCTCGCACCCTGGGCCTGGCTCTGCCATCACAGCCACAGAATGGACCTGGGCCCCTTCCCCAGCATGACCCTTCTAGAACCTTCCAAAAAGTTTCCTTGTTTCCCCTCAAGTGCCCCCTCCTCTAGCACACGCAGTCATGGGTTCAAAGGCCCGGCTCTGCCACTAACTCGCATGGGACCCAGGACGTGTCGGGGGCCTCTCTGAGCCCCAGCTGTGGACTCGGGCTGGGAGTGGGGTGCAGGATCAGACTCCCTCGCCCACTGTCCTCCTCAGATCTAACTGGGAGTGGAGGGGGGTCTGGGTCGAATCTGAGATTGACCTTTGATGGCAAGGAACCGACTGGGCTCTAACTTTAAAATGCCTGAGACGTTACGGGCTTGGCTTGCGGTTTCTCTAAGGAGCCTGGGCCAAGCAGGAGGGGCTGCGAGCATCTGCTGGGAGAGAAAAAAAGGTTCAAGTGCATCCCGCCCACTGGGCTCTGCACTGAACTGGCGACTCGACCCCCTGACTGCAACGCAGTGGCTGGGGGGCGGGGAGTGGCGGCCAGGAGGGACATTGGTTCCTGGGGGACAAGGCAGATGCACCCCACAAGGCAGCCACTGCACCCCACAAGGCAGCCTGCATGCCTGCTCCCCCCATGGGGCCCAGCCCCTCCTCATCTTTCCACATCACCCCCTCATTTAACCTCAGCCTTGCCACAAGAAAGGCTCACCCCATTTCCGGAAGAGGGACCGGGGCTCTGATCCCGTCACCCACCCCTGATCACATGGACAGTGCAACCCCACATGGGCGGAAGACACAGAGGCTCCAAGGGCCACAGCCCAGGTGGATGCACGTCCGAAGGCCTGAGGACCCGCCCCACCCACAGGACGGCCCCTCATGGGCACACAGCCAGCAGAGGCCTTGGATGCCAGGGCCCTGCCCCTTCCCTCCTGACTTTAGTGGGCCTCCTGATCCTGGCTCCGAGTGTGATCCCAGGTTCCCGGTGTGACCCCGTCCTGGATGGGCTGGGCCCCGGCAGGTGGAGTCGAGCCCAAGAACGGGTCACGGGGGCTCCTCAGCTTGGACAGGGCTGCCCCAGTCCAAGGTCCCACATTCCCAGCTCCTGGCTGCTGCGACACCAGGCTGCCCCTCCGGGCCACTGCCCACACCCACTGCTGACCCCACATCCACTCCCAAGGCCCGGAGAGGGGACACAGTGTGCCCAGGGCACCCAGGTGGTGAGTGGCAGGGTCTATTCCTCACAGCCGGGCTCAGAGCTGCACCCTGATTGGAGTGGCGCTGGGCCTCTCTGAGGGATGCCCTGTGACCGGCTCCAACCAGCAACCGGTTCAGAGCTGGAGGGTCTGGGAGGAGCCTGGAAAAGGGGAGCCTGGATGGGCGCCCAGCGGGCTCTCCGGGAGGAGACCCTCCCCCCAGGGCAGTCAGGGAGGCAGTCCAGGGCAGAAGCGACGTGGAAAGCTCAGGTGCGGCGGAGGAGCTGGCCACCCAGAAGGAGTGGTGCACCCCTCCCCGGGGAAGGCGTGGGCATCCAGCAAGAAGCGCTGATCCTGTTGCTAAGCAACAGGCTCAGGCCAATGAGCGGAAGAGGGAAGCTCAGGTCCCTGGGACCAAGCCTGACTTCCACGGGAGCAGCTGGCCACTCTCTGCTTCCCCCAGGGAAGGCGGCCCCCAAAGGTGGCCATCTGCAGCTTTCCTCTCTATGCAAGAAGGGCCGCGTCCCTCCCCCAGCTGCCACCACCTGCAGGGCAGACCACGCTGCGCAGGCTCACATTCCTAGCATGCTCCCAACCCACCTCGGCACTACCTCCCTCAACAGCCATCTATGGCTCCTCGTTGCCTCCAGGATGCAGCTGGAGCTCCCTGGCATGGCTTTGCCGCCTGGTTTCTTCACTTCCATTCCCTGCTCCCACACAGCACCCACCTTGTCCACTCACACGGGGGTGGCAGTTGGGCCCAGCTCATGCAGTGCCCTTCCCTCAATGCCTACTTAACGGAAACCTGTGTTTTAGGTTTCAGAACAAAGGCCACCTCTTCAGAAAGCCTCTGGTCACAGCAGGGTGGGCTCCCCTGCTTTGGACTTTAAAGGTCTTGGCTCAAACCTCAGCCCCACCCCTCCCTAGCTGGACACTGGGCACCCAGCACTTCCGCTGCTCTCCACCAGGCTCAGGGCACTTATGCTCCTGCAGAAGGAGGGAGGGACTCCTGCCTGGCCAGGCTGCTCTGGGGACAAAAGGAGGTGGGAGCTGGGAAGACAATGCAGACATCCACACAGAAGCCAAGAGCTGGTGATGAATGTTTAATGCCTTCCAGGCACAAAAACGGTTCTAAGCTGGGGATTATCACCATGGACTGCGAGAAGGGATAGGTTATAGAAGGGGTGGGTTACAGACCCATCTGGGGGTGAGGGCAGCATTTGTTCTTTGAAAACACCAATTTGATATTTTAAAATAAATTTCCATCTGGAGAGGGCAGCCTTTCTGCCCATGACATTTAAAAAAATCTCAAAAAAGTCTCAGACAATGAGTCTGTGATTGGGCATATTTCCCTTTTTACTTTGGCTGCCAGGAAGCTCTGGACAAACTCTTCAAACTAATCCCCGCCTTTTCAAATTTTGCTGTGGTTTTTGATTACTATTTCAGGCTTAATGATAATAGGGCTGTTTGTTGAAGCAAATTCTCAGAAA
The DNA here is from genome assembly GCF_059928025.1 of Delphinapterus leucas. NCBI lineage: Eukaryota > Metazoa > Chordata > Mammalia > Artiodactyla > Monodontidae > Delphinapterus > Delphinapterus leucas. The sequence continues at coordinate 3,511,400 of NC_143133.1, read as the reverse complement.
TTTAATCAATCCAGATCTCAGCTGGAGAGAAAGTTTTGAATGGAGAACTCTCCTAGCAGACCCCAAAGCAACAGCCAACTGTGACTGCCGTGAGCTTGCCTCCCCAAGGGATGAAGGCTTCGCCTCATTTCCCAGATAAAATTGTTACCAGTCCCTGAAGCCAACACTCGGCTCCTGGGAGGATGTGCAGTCTCCTCTGTACAGACTTTCAGTGTCGCGGACAAGGAAGCGGGAGAGGACAGGAGAGTGAGGAGAGCCAGGGGCTGGCTCTGGAAGTCAGTACAAACCTCTCCTCTGTCCCAGGACACGTGGCCCTGGCACTGGGGACACCACAGCCACCTTGCACACAGGGTGGGCTCTGAACACCCCGTTTCTGCAGTGGGAGCCTGGTGGGAGCAGTCCTGGGGCGCTGGGCTCCCTCCCCGTCCCTGTGTCCCATCTCTGGTCCTGGAAGAGCCACCCACAGGGAAAGGCCAGTGCCTTTCTGCTCCCACCTCTCTCTCTGCCCCACATCCACAAGCTCCTGACATGCCCCTGCTACTGGTTCGTTTTCACTAACAACCCCCTTCTTCATTCAAGAAGCATGTATTGAGCACCCACTGCATATGCACCCTGGCCCAGCTCCCAGGGGACGGAACAGGTAATCCAAGAGCCCCAGACCACAGGAGCCCAGAGGTCACTGTTCTCCTAGTGGCTCTCCTGAAGGGCTCCCGGATGCCCTGGAAATAACTGTGGGGAGCTGAGTGTGGGTGCTGGAGGGAGAAGCCCAGAAGGAGGCCAGAAGGCTTCCTGGAGGAGGTGGGCTAGAGCCGGGCTGAAAGATGGAGTGGCACGAAGGGGGGAGGGCACAGGCTGAGCAAAGGCTTAGAGGCAGGAGTACCCCAGAGACGCTTGGCCCTGGTTCCCTTCGTTGTGTTCATCCACAGTTATTCGCTTCCACTACTTCTGGTCCCAGTGGTGTCAGGCCTGCCACCCAGCACTGCCAAGCCCCCTCCGCCACGCCGCTCTGCGTCCACTTACTCCAGAGGCCCTGGGACAGGGGCACGCTGCTGCCCGCTGATGTGGGCAGGGAGCACTTCTGGCACATGCATTCCTTGCCGTTGAAGGTCACTCGGTCCCCGGGCGGGAAGGGCAACCTGAAATAAGACAGCGCATTACCAGCCAGGACCACCTCCTGGCTCTTCTCCTGGGTGGGGGGAGCCCCATCCTAGACACCATGCCGTCACCTCCCCGGGGACCACAGGCCCAGGACGCTGGGTGTCTGCATGCAGGTGCTGCCGTGGCCCCGCTGGCCCCGCTGGGCCGTCTTAGCCTTCGTTTCCTCAACGGCACCGGCAGGCAGAATCACGGTGCAGTGGGCCGTAGCAGTGGGGGCCGGCCAGTGCTTGCACATGGCGATCAACTGGGCAGTCCCAGCCATTGGCCTCCTCCATCCAACCCTGCCTCCTCTGACCGCCCAGGATGCTTTGTCAGTTCAATACTCATGGCAACAGCACCGTTTACTGAGCATCTACTAGGTGCCAGGCCAGGTTCTATGACAGATTCCTTAATGCCTGCCTCATCTATCACCATTAAGATGCTTGCCCAGGTTGGTCTTTGCTTCGTTTTTCTCTATGGGTGAGAAAATTGAAGTTCAGAGAGGATAGTTGACTTTTCCAAGGCCACACGGCTGCTGCCCGTCAGAACCAGACTCAAACCAAGACCTGTCTGGCTCCAAGGCGCCGTGATTTGCCTACCTGGGTCTCTCAGAAAGCAGTGCCGCTAGGAGCATGCAAGACTGTATGCTGGATTCCGTCTTTAAAGTCTGGAATTTTTTTCATCATGGATTTGTTTTTTGCATTAATTCCAATTTTTAAAATATCACATTAAAATATCATTTACCTTGATCACTTTTTTGGCCTCCCCTTAAACTCTGCATCCAAAGCGAATAATCCACCGGCCGCACCCTAGTCCCAGCCCTGGGGCAAGGTGAAGTTACGGCCCTGGGCTGCCCAAGCGAGGCCGGTGGGGGCAGCAGAGCCGGCCCACCTGCTTCAGCCCCGGAACTTCCCCTCTGGTGACAGAGGTGGATCGGGTGCCTGCCTCTGGTGAGCTAGGGTCAGGCCACCTACTGCCACTGGGCCACCTCCTCCCCCAGTTCAGCCCGGCAAGAGAACCTGAGCCCTGCGGGCAGCAGTCTCTGAATTATCTGGACCAGGGCACGCCCCGTCCTCTGGCTTAAGCCTTCGTCGTGTCCCCCCTGCCTCCTTCGGGACTGGACAAGGCCAGGCACAGCCAGGTGCTCGACAGGTCACTGTCAGTGAAAGAATGAGCAAGTACGTGAACACGTCAATAACTGAAGGTCCCCCTGGAGGCCTAGCTCAGACGCCTTCCCCTGCAGGGCCTCCTCTCGGAGCCTGCCTGGGTCATGCCGGCTCCAGTCCAGCCCCGACTCTGCGACCAGAAGAGCTTTCTGACCCATGAGGCTGCCAAGCCTTCCCCTGAAAAAGCCCCGCCAAAGCCCCCCACTTTGTGGGGCTGGCGTTCAGGGCCCTAGGCGGATTCAGCAGGGCCCCAGCCAGCCAGTCTCAGCTCTTAGGGAGCAAGGACCTATATAAGCTGAGCTGACCCCCGTCCCAAGACTTGCAAGATGGTCCTGCCGCTCTCCGTCCTTCAGCTGCCCTGGCAGCTACCTGACGCCGTGCGCTGCATCATGCGTGGTTAGTGCTGGGGTCTACCTCTCTCCCGCCTGCTGTCTTGCAGCCGCCTTGGTAATGGGGGGTCTTGGGCCACAGCGGGAGTCCCTTGCCATCCCTGGATGCGCTCGGAGAGAATCTCCGGCTGTGTAACCCAGAGCAAGCTGCTTAACCTCTCCGAGTTCCTGTTTCTCACTTGTAAAATGGGACTAAGGACATCTGTGTCTCAGGCTGTTATTCATCCATCCGTGCATCTGACCTGTAGCGTGGAAAGTTCTAGCATTATGCCTGGGACCCAGGAGGGGCTGAATGAATGGTAGCTATTATTTTATTAATTCAACTTCATTGAAGTATATGTTGACAAATGTACACACTCATGTAACCAGGACCACAGTCATGGTATGGGACATTTCTGTCCACTGTAAAAAGCCTGCTGTGACCGTCCACACTCATCCCCCCACCCCGGCCCCAGGCGGCTGCGATCGGCATTCTGTGCCATGGATCTGACTTGATTTTCTGGAACTGCATGTAAGTGGAATCACACGGTGCACAGTCTTGGATGTCTCGTTCTGCTGCGTGTTCTTGTTGAGATTCACTCGCACGGATGCACACGCCACTGGTTTGTTCTTTTTGATCGTCAAATGCTGCTCCTTTGCACGGATGAGCTGTTCATGTCCAAGGACATCTGGATTCTTTCCAGTTTGGGACTGTTACAAATAAAGCTGCTAAGAACGTTTGCTGACAAGTCTGTGTGGACGTGTGCTTTTGCTTCTCCTGGGTAAATACCTAGGAGTGGAATTGCTGGGCCACGTGCTATCTGTGTGTCTAACTTCACAAGAGACTACCAAACTGCTTTCTGTAGAGGTTGTACCACTTTGCCTTCCCACCAGAGACCTGTGACAGTTCCTTTCACTCTGTATCCTCACCAACACTTGACACTATCCATCTTCTTACTGTGAGTCATTCTAGAGGACATTGGATAGTATTTCAACGAGTTTTAATTGGAATTCCCCTGATGACTAGTGATGTTAATGTAATCATTTCATTTGTTTATTGGTCATTTACATACATTTTTGTGGAGTATCTGCTAAACTCCTTTGCTCATTGTTAATAGTTTTTTTGGTCTTCTTATTATCGAGTTGTAGAAGTTCTTTATATATTGTAGATACCTGTTTCACCAGATATATATCCTCTATTACGCTGATGGCTTGCTTTTTCATTTTCTTGACGTCTTTTGATATTATTTTTCTTCACTTTTCTATAGGGCGGGTCTGCTGGCAACAAATCCTCCTAGCTTTCGTGTGTCTGCAAAAGTGTTTCGCCTTCATTTTGTGTGTGTGACAGCTTTACTGACATTATTTTATTCACGTGCTCTATAACATTCACATACCATTCAATGTGTGCAATTCAATGGTTTTCAGTGTATTCAGAGTTGTGAATGTACAATCAAATCCCCACAATCAACGTGAGGACATTTTTCATCACTCCCAAAAGAAATGCAATAGCATTTGGCAGTCATGCCTTCATTTCTGAAAGTTGTTGTGTCAGGGAGGCTTGGTATAGACCTGTTTGATAGATTTTTTTTCTTTCAGCTCTTTAAAGACGCTGTTCTATCATCTTGTGGTTCACAGTGTTTCAGATGAGAAGTCTGCAGTCATTCTTCTGTTCCATTTTACATACTGGGTTGTTTTGTTCCCCGCTTACTGCTTTTAAGGTCTTCTTCTTATCACGCAGAATTTTGACTATGATGAGGTTGGTAGGTTTTTGCTGTGTTTATTCTGCTTGGGATTCACTGAGATGAGTCTATAGTTTTCATCAAATGTGAACATTTTCCAGCCATTATTTCTTCAAAAACTTTCAGTCTTCCCCGCTCCCAATCTAGACAGAAAACTTTATATCCACAGATCACTGAGTCTCTTTTCATATTTTTCAGTCTTTTTTCCTGTCATTGCTTTAGTTTGAATAGTTTCTACTGTTATGTTTTCAGGTTCACCCACCTTTTCCTCTGTAATATATTATCTACTGCTAATTCCTTTCAAGGAATTTTTTTTTTTTTTCCTGTGGTACGCGGGCCTCTCACTGTTGTGGCCTCTCCCACTGCAGAGCACAGGCTCCGGACGTGCAGGCTCAGCGGCCACGGCTCACGGGCCCAGCCGCTCCGCGGCACGTGGGATCTTCCCGGACGGGGGCACGAACCCGCGTCCCCTGCATCGGCAGGTGGACTCTCAACCACTGCGCCACCAGGGAAGCCCTCAGGGAATTTTTTATTTCAGAAATTTCCATTTTCATTTCTATAATTTCCATTTGGTTTCTTCCCATGCCTTCTCTAACGCTCCTACTTATGTTCATGCTTTCCTCTGAATACTTAAATATATTTACATCGGCTGTTTTAAAGTCCTCGTCTGCTAGTTTCACCATTGATCTCATTTCTGGGTCTGTTGCTACTGACTGATTTTTCTTCTGGCCCTGGGTCACATTTCCCAGCTTCTTCTCATGACCGGTCACATTTGTCGATTTTATGTTGTTGAGGGCTGGGTTTTCTTCTCTTTCTACAAAGAGTGTTATACTTTGCTTTGGCAGGCAGTTGGCTCACTTGCGGACCAGCGTGATCTCTTTGAGGCTTGTTCTTGAACTTCAAGCAGGTTTATGCCTTCACTCTAGGGCAATTTCAGTTCCGCTAATAAGGCATGATGCTTTCGGTGTCCCCACTGCATACCTGGGTGTTCCACAAGGAATCTCCACCTGGCCAGAACTCGAATGTCTCCCAGCCCTGGGAATGTTTAGCTTACAGCAACCTGGTCATTTTTTGCCCAACCTTGTGAAATTTCCTCTCCGTCTACATGGCTTCGTATTTAGTCCAAGAGTCAAAGGCACCTCTATGCAGCTCTCCTGAGGTCTTGTTCTGCATAGCTCTCTCCCCTCTGCTACGCTCTTCTGCCTCTCACATCACTGTCTCTTAACCTGGGGAGGATGCCATGCCCTACCTGGTTCCCTCTTGTCCTCTGGTTCAAGAAACAGCCTCCAGGCAGAGAGCTGGGTGGTCACAGGGGTCCCTTCTTTCGTCTTCCCTCTGTTAGTCCTGAGCTGTCTGTGCCCCAGTATCCCAAAACAGTTGTTTTGTATATTTTTTCCAGTTTTCTAGTTTTTTATAGTGGGTGGATAAGTCCAGGCCCAGTGACTCCGGCACGACAGAGCTGTCAGATATTATTTTTAAAATATCGGATTACAGAGGTGATCTTTCAAACCCACTGTGATTATGTCACCCCTTGTCTCTAAGCTACGTGCACAGAAATCAAACATGCAGAATATCCTTGGGGGAACCTTGACCCACGCACGCTGCAATGACACACGGTGACTCTTCCGTTAGAAATGTCCCTTGTCATTGCTCCTTCCTGGCCCAGTACCTCCTCCCACCCCCACCCCCAACAAAAGCTTCCCTTTCCGCCTAGAGCACGTGCCACAACTACAGAAAACAGCGGTAACAACACTCAACAAGTCCCCTTTCAACTGGGTGTGGTGAGACAGAGAGAACAGAGAATAAACTCTGGGGGTTTCATTCTTTGTTTTCTAGACAGAACATTCCCCCTGGGAGCAATGTGTCTGGGGCTGTGGTGGGTGGGAGGGAGGGAGGGAGGGGGGAGGCAGGATGCCCACGTGGGAGGGCTGCCTGCTGCTGCCCCCAAGCCCCAGAGGTGCAGGGCAGAGAGGGGAGCAGGTGTAGCCTTGCTGCCGGGGCTGAGGACCTCATTCTGTCTCTAACGGCCATTCACTGGACACCTGCTCCGTGGCAGGCGGCAGGCGCCGGAGGAGTCAAATCCAGTCCCTGCCCACGTGGTGCTCCCGTCAAGCAGCTCCGGGACACGGTGCCACAGAAGGGTTGTAGGGCCCAGGATGCAGGGGAGCCGCGAGGAGGGAGAGGGAGGGGACTGCTTTCCCGGAGGGAGGCTGGGGGGAGGCGGCTCTTGCTGCACTGCTGTGTCCCCAGATGCTGCACCCGTAGGGTCTAGGCTAATGCAGCTCCAAGTCACCAGAGCCAGCCTGGGGCCTGGCCCACGTAGGCATTTAGAAAAGCCTGGACGAATGAATGAATGAATGAATGAATAAAGGAATGAAGGGACTGGAACAGACTGTGAAGCTCCTCTCAGCCAGGCTGGGAGGCTCAGGCTTTCTCGTGGAGGCCATGGGGGTGGGGCGGAGGAGTGACAGGCAGAGGGAAAACAGGGACCCCAGTGTGGAGGCCTTGGCAGGACTCCAGGGAGGTGAGTTCTGGGTCTGAGTAAGGCAGTGGCTGGGCCGATTTCGGAAGTTCATGGGGGGGACCTGGGAAGACGCCCATGTTTGGGGCCCGTGTGCCTGGTGGGTTGGGCGCCAGTGCCACCTACAGATCAGGGACTTGGGTACAGAGAGGCAGGGTGTGCAGGTAGGATGTGCCAGGACGGTGAAGGAGAGGGGAGCGACAGTGGGTGGGCACGGAGAGGCCAAAGCGTGGACACTGCAGGCACCAACGTGAGAGGAGACAAGGTGGAGGCTGCGGACAGGAGAGGGGCTGGTTGGGGGGGTGCCGAGAAGGCACAGGCGGGGGGAGGGCACCTTCCCAGAAGCCATCAGAGGCCTCGTGCTGGCAGTCTCAGAACCCACGGGCCTCTGCATCCTGGAAAGAGGGCTTGGTCCTGCGCTGCGGGCAAGGGGTGGGGGCCTGCAAGGTGTGCGGCTGGATGAAGGTGTGCTTCAGAGCAGGGCCAGGGTCCACCTGCCATCCCTTGGCTGGGCCCTGCCTCCCTCCCAGCCATATGAGACAATGGGAGGGAGGGAAGGAGGGAGGGAGGGAGGAGGGAGGGAGGAGGGAGGAGGGAGGAGGAGGGAGGAGGAGGGAGGAGGGAGGAGGAGGGAAGAGGGAGGAGGGATGAGGGAGGGGGAAGAGGAGGGAGGGTGGAGGGAGGGAGGAGGGAGGAGGGAGGGAGGGGTCGGGAGGAGGGAGGGGGAGGGGGAGGGAGGAGGGAGGGCTGGGGAGGAGCTGTTGCAGGTCCCACACTCACCGGCAGACGGCACACACGAAGCAGTTTGGGTGGTAGGTCTTGCCCAGCGCCGACACCACCTCGCCCTCGATGAACTGATCGCAGCTGAAGCAGCGGGTCCCGTACAGTCTCTGGTAGTCCTGGGTGCAGATGTACTCGCCCTGCCGCACGAAGAAGCCGCCCTCGGCCAGGTCACAGCCGCATTCTGGGGACACACGGGAGGGGCCGAGGTAGCAGGTGACCACCAACTCCCCAATCCCGACAGGCCCCAGGAGTATCCCTCACTACACACAGGCTTCGGTGCGAACTCAGGGTGGCTCGCTGAACCCTCGGGGGGCCATGCCCTAAGCACAGACTCCAGCCTGTGCACGGCCTAAGCACGGCCCCTCAGCCTGGAGACGAGTGGCTTTTCTTGTGGAAGCTTCTAGAAAGGGGCACGGACCCGGGATGAGAAGCAGGCTGTGCTGAGGGGCCAGCCCAGCGCCTCCTCGCCTCCTGAGCCCACCGGGGATGCAGTGCTGATGCCCCATGAGCCCCCCCCCCAACCCCCGCTCCTCCAGGTGGGCTGTTCCCAGCAGGAAAATAACAGATGGGGAGGCGGTTCACACCTGAGCACCTACCGCGTGCTAGGCCCTGTTCTGGGTGGGAGGATCCTCTGACCACAGTGAGGCTTCCTGACCCCCCTCCACCCGTCTCCCCCAACATGGACGAGGCCAGACCCCCTGCAAAAGGGAGAGAGGCCGGGCACACTCACACTGACCCCTAATATACCTCCTGCCCCAGGGAGGACCAGGGGGACGTTGCCAGGCGGAGGATGGAGTGCCTGCCCTCAGGACAGGCCCCAGGGCACATGGGAACCGGGCTTGGCTCCATAGGGAGCAGCCTTCGCGCCCTCCCTGCGGAGACCCAGCCTGCCAGCCCGTCAGGGCGGGGTCTTTGTGGGTTGCAGCCCCCTAGCCAGAGCCTTGGAATACCATGTAGCCCATCTTTGAATCAACGCCTAAAAATTTTCACCAAAACTTTAACTGATTGCAGAGGCTGTAGTTTCTGGTGAACTGTAAGGATTGGCATCTTTAAATTTAACTAGCAGATCGTAGATGCCGAAGCAAGACCACCGACCTCTGTTTACAAAACCCAGAGACAGGCTCTGAGTAAAAGCAGGCATTTCACCTTGCTCCTCGTTTGCTAGGAAAGCCTATTGCCATCTCTTTCCCCCACAGAACTGCGTGCACATGTGACGTGTTTTAGAGATGGAAGGCGCCTATGGCTCTCTGCAACAAAAATCCCTCCGTCTACGTGGAAATTGATTTATTCGGAATTTCTTATGGCCACAAGGCTCTAAATATTTAATAGCTTATTCTGGGTAGTGTTGTTATGACTGCTACTAGTATAAAGCTATCAAAACAATACGTATGTTGTAAATTTTGGTAAATTATTATTACGTGGATAGAGGACAAGCTTTTCACAGTGCAGCTCTTGACGACACGGATGGTGGTGGTCGAGGGGAGTTCCTGGTGTCTGATCAAGGGAGCCCCGACTTTTAAACTCCACCTTGTTTGGTGCCCTGGGGGATTGGAAGGCAAGGGCAGCCGAGCAGCCTTCCTCCACTGCAGGTGGCTTCTCAGGCTGGTCAGTTTGGGAAGAGCAAGTGTGGGAGTCTGAATCTCCAAGGGTCTTGGGGTCCCCGGGGGTCAGGTCTGCTTGGTCTGGTCAGCAGTGCCCTTTCAGCTCATGCACCGGTCAGTGCACACGACCCAGGACCTGGGGGCTCCGGGTGGCTCTGCCAGGTGGGACCCACTCAGCTCAGCTCCCACCCCTACACAGGGCGAGGTGGCGGGCCTCTCCCGGGTGTCCCCGTCCCCTCACCTGGGCCACAGGGCTGCCCGTGCTGTTACCCAGTTACAGCCACCAGAGTGGTTGGAAATCCTTCCTTCCACATCGCCAAGGAGCTGTTGGTTCTTTGGACATAAAGCTGAGCAGCTGAAAGCCCAGACTCCAGGGCTGCCCGGGGGATGCAGGCTCCACTCGTGCACTATGCTGTGTGCCCCTGGGCAAATCCCTGATCTCTCTGGGCCCCCAAGTCCTCATCTGGGCCTACTCAGAGGTGAGAAGGGCAGCACTATGCTAGCGTGACATAAGCCCCAAGTTGTGTGGGGCCACCATCCAGGCCATCGTTTTTCTGACGTCACTCACCCCAGGAGACCCGAGGCCGGTGCCCAGCTCTAAATCCTTCTCTCACCCAGCCCGAGAGTGAAAACCCTTTGTTCAGTCTTGCACCACAGGGCTTCCCTGGTGGTGCAGTGGTTAAGAATCCGCCTGCCAATGCAGGGGACACGGGTTCGAGCCCTGATCCGGGAAGATCCCACATGCCGTGGACAACTAAGTCCGTGCACCACAACTACTGAGCCTGTGCTCTAGAGCCCGCAAGCCACAACTTCTGAAGCCCGCATGCCACAACTACTGAAGCCCGTGCGCCTAGAGCCCGTGCTCCACAACAAGAGAAGCCACCGCAATGAGAAGCCTGCGCACCGCAACGAATAGTAGGCCCCGCTCAACGCAACTGAAGAAAGCCTGCGTGCAGCAACAAAGACCCAACACAGCCAAGATAAATACATTTATTTAAAAAAAGAAAATCTTGCACCACAGCGTAGGCCAAGCAGATGTACCCCGACTCGGGAGGCATAGGCTCCCTGAGGCCTCTGTAGGAGAATTAGTGTCTTTTTCAGTAAACGCTGCGTGTAACAATTCAGCCCTTGAGTGATGGGCTGGTTCACGGACACCCTTGGCTCTGGTACTAGGCTCATTTTTTTTCTTTTCTTTTTTTAAAGATTTATTATTTATTTATTTTTTTATTTTATTTATTTTTGGCTGTGTCGAGTCTTAGTTGTGGCACACAGGATCTTCGTTGAGGTGCGCAGGCTTCTCTCTAGTGGCGTGTGAGCTCCAGGGCTCATTTTCTAATCTTCCTAAAGATATGACCGTACTGACTGTTCTTCAAAGGAGAAAAATGTGAAGAGGGATCTAGTGCCCCACTATAACCTGCATCTACATCACGGAGGCACCAGGAGACTGAATTAAAGCAGCTTTCCTGCCCCGAGAGCCGGGCCCGGCCAATGCCACGTCCTCCCTGCCCGGCCCCAGTCATCTCTGCTGCTGACCGGATTGTAGCTGCCTGGGTCCACTAAGGTTGGGGCCAGACAGTAAACCCAGACCTCTGCCTGCTAAAAATCACGAGTCCAAATTCGTTAATAATTTTGAACGTCCTAATCAAGACAATATATTCTCCTTACATTCCATCTGTCTATCCAAGTAGCCGAGACCCAGTGAAGGGCACCAAGCAGCTGTGGGTGACCCGGAGCAGCCCGCCCCCTATCTTTGGCGGTCACTGTGGTCACTTCTGAGAAACGGTCGGGAGGGGGCGGGCCATGGTGGGAAGACAATCTGTACCACTTTCTGGAATACCCTTTGGCATCGACTCAAAGGAATGTGAAAACTGCTCCTACCCTTTGACCCAGTCGTCTCTCTCTGGGACTCTATCCCAAGGAACTGACCATGAACGTCCACGGAAGCTTTATTGCATGGTGTTGGCTGCAGTATCACTACAGTATAATGTAGTAAATAAACGCTGGGCTTTAGAGACAGGCAGCCTGGGCATGAATGCTTCCTCCTGCTGCTTCCTGGCTGTGTGACCTGGGGCAAGTTACTTAACCTCTCTGAATCTCAGAGTCCTCATCTGTAACAAAGGGTTAACCATACTGATCACTCATGGTTGTCAGAGGCATAGGAAACTGACTAGCCCAATGCCGGGCTGGAATCGATGTAAACGTTTAAGAGCTGAGGAATGGCTAAGTCTGCTGCAGGCCAGGCATCTGAAGGAATCTGGGTATATACTGAAATTGATGTTGAAGGATGTATGATGGGGAAAGGGCTTACACAGTCCCTTAAAGAGAATAAATCGGGACACAGAAGTAAATATACAACAGGACTTCAGATTGAAAAGACTCTTAGAAAGGAGAAGATTGGAAGGCTCTCTACCCAAATGCGGACGGCAATTCCCCTGGGGTGGTCAGCCCAGGGATGCTCTTGTCCTGGTGTCTGGGAAGAGGAGACAGTGACTGATGTTAAAACACAAAGCAGCCCGAGAACCCCAGGGCGCTCATGTGAGTTGGAGGGAGCTGGCTCAGGGCAGCGTGGTCCCTGCCAGCCCAGGTCCTGACCTAACCTCTGCCTCAGATACTCCATCTGGAAATAACAGGCTCACGTCACCGGAGATGGCTTCCTGCCGTGACTTTCCACAATTCTGCCATGTGGGCCTGTTCTCATAAACGTCCCTGGAACGCAATCCCTTTGCCCCATTCCCTTGTCACCCCCCAGGTCGCTAAGACCAGCTCTGGGTGTGTCTCTTCATGGTCCCCATGGGGCTGTGTCCTTGTGGACAACCCCACCTGCTGTTACCAAGTTACAGGCAGAGCTGGTGGCCTCTTCCCCCAACACACACACACACACACACACACACACACACACACACACACACACAGGCTTCCCTCCCTCCTGTTTCCTTCGCTCATTCTGCAGTCATGAGCGCGCTCAGTCCTGCTGCCACACAGATCAGAAAACGCCTGCTTTCCTGAGGTCACACATGGTTGTGGCCTCATCTTTTCATCATTTCAGAGTCGGGGCCCTTGTTTCCAGGGCACCACGAGCAGGGTTACAAAAGATCCTGGTTGAAAACAAATGTTCTAGGGACTTTCCTGGCGGTCGAGTGGTTAAGACTCTGCGCTTCCAGAGCCCAGACCTTCTGGCAGGGGGCGCCGGTTCAATCCCTGCTCGGGGAACTAAGACCCTGTATGCTGCGTGCTGCGGCCCCCCGCCACAAAAGTTCTAAAAGCACAGAACTCCACTACACATAAAAGGTCAAGAGAACCAGATTTGTTTTCCTGTGCAAATTTCAGTTGTAGCAATGGTAACAGATTGCATTTTTTCTTGAGGATGTGCTATGTGCTGGATGTTTGCTATGTTTCTATCTTACACAGATTCCCATTTTGTATCGTGAAACTAGAGCTGGCTGGATTTCAAGACAATCCAGAAGCAGACGCCCCCTCACACTCTCGTCCAAGCTGCCGTGGTCTCAGGCTGGGGCCCAGGCCCTTCTCCCCACTGCCCTGGCCTCCCCTCATCAGCACAGCACCCAGTGGTCCATGAAACTAAAACGGACAGGATCCTCCTGTGTTTCTTCTCTCACGGTGTCGGAGCCCAGGTCCTCACGAGGGCCCCCTTCCCCCCAGCCTTCCCCCACTCCCCCCTCCTCATGCTACTCCAGACACACAGGCCTCGTGCTGTCCTGGAACCTGCCAGGCACACTTCCCTGCTTCAGTGTCACTGCACTGGCTGTTCCCTCTGGCTGCAGTGCTCTTCCCTCACCTCCTTCAAGTCTTCAAGCAAAGGTCACCTCCTCCACGAAGCCTGCCCTGATTACCCAATTTAAAATAGTAACTCCCCGGCACTCCCAGCCCCGTCTTTATCTTGCTCTGTGTCTTCCCCTTCCTAGCACTTCACTTTCAGTGTATGACGAAATTTGCTTGTTTATTCTATCTAGTGCTTATTGTCTGTCTCCCTGCCCTAGAATGTGATCTCCGCAAGGACAAGGATGTCTGTTTTGTTCATGGATGCATCCCAAGCACCCAGAACACTGCCCAGCACAGAGTATGTGCCCAATCGGGTTGTTGAATGGAAACTGAGGCTAAGAAACATGTCTAAGACCCACATGAGCTGGGAGTGGAAGAGGTGGGAATTGAACCCAGACCTTCTGGCATCAAAGCCCAAGCCTGAGGCAGCCAAGACGGTCTGGAGAATTATGTGATTTCTTTCACAGATTTTCAGGTTTAACTTTCAGATTTTGAGATGTAAACCAAGGCACATCAAGCCAGTCCCTGGGTGGCAGGAACCCAACACATCGGGTTCTCCCGGATCAGAATTAGACACGATTGTCTTCTGGGCTAACAGACCCTGCTTCGGTTGGCCTGGCAACACACCCACCCAGGGATGAACATGGCTGGAGTCAGTCAGTCCCCATCCTCCCATTACTCTTTGCTGGTGGAGTGGATGTGTGACCTAGTTCTAGCCAGCGAGTCATACAAGAAGCCTGTGTAGGCTTCCAGGGAAAAGGTTCTCCTCCCTGATCGAAGGGAGATTACCCTGATTACCCAATCAGAGTAATCATGCAGGGGGAGGGCCCCTTTGCCTGTGCACACCCCTGCCCAACTTCTTCCCCAGGGCTGAGTGTCAACCTGTGAGGATGTGATGTTTGGAGCTACAGCAGCCATCTCGAGACCATGAGGAGAGTTACTGCTGACATGTTTAAGATGGGGGTGGGGAGTAGAAAAAGAACCTAGTCTTTGATGACTTTTTTGAGCTGTTAAATTAACCAGCTCTGGGGGTGAGGAGGCTACCTCCAGAATTCCTGTTAAGATGATACATATCCATGTAACTTAAGACACTATAAGTTGGGTCTTGTTTTTTATTCATCCAAGAGCACCCTCAATGATTCACAGACTTTGCATTTTCATGAGAGCCTGGATAAAAGATCAGTCTAAGACTATGCAATCCTCAAGCTTCACAAAACACAACTTCTCAAAAACCTGCAGGAAATCTCAGATGCTCCCTGTCACCCCTCAGCAGGTGAAGCAGACATGCCACCTACTGAGGGCAGGGGCCCCGCTACGCCTGCAGGCTGACACGGCACCTGGCACAGAATGAATCTGTGGGTGGGTGGATGCGTGTCCGCCCCCTCCTCACTGGGATGCAGACCCTGCTGGGGGCCCTGCACCCCGTCCCTCCACGCCGGGTCTGGGGCAGAGCTGAGGCTCGTGGGAAGGGCTCCCCCGACTCTCGCCAGCTGCTCCCACAGGTGTCAACCAGGCAAGTCACACGTCACCCTTGCTTCCTTATCTTTAAGTGGAGACAACGCCTCAGCCCCCCTAATACTGGAGGACTTTGGAAGAAAACACACGGAAAGCACTGAGCTCACAGGAAGTGCTCAGCAGGGGTGAGAGAAGGGTGAGAGAAGGTGAGAGAAGGAAGCCTCCTCGGCAGGACCAGCAGGCTCCCTGGCAGCCCCTGAGGTTCAGTCCCCCTCCTTCGGCCCTGCTGCACCTTCCACACTGCGCCCCACACCGCGGGCACAGGCCTGGCCGCCTCCGACGGCCCAGCTCTCCTCTTCTTTCTTTGGCTGAACTTAGAGCCGAAACGCCACCTCCTCCGTGAAGCCTTCTCTGGAAGTTCCCAGATCCCTCCCGGTGGGCCACCTTCCCAGCACTCGGCTTCTACCACTGACACCCAACTATTCCCGGCGAGCTGGTAGATTGATCTCCTCACCAGACCTCACCTGTCAAAGCTAAATCTCACGCCTTCCTATTTAGCGCTTTCCAAAGCCGGGCCTGGTGCACAGTAGGGTCTCCTGAGACCGTGATGGGCTGAGGGGACTCAGGCAGTTAACAGGCCCCATGGTGCTGATAAAAGCCACATCGCTGGATTATCTTACACGTGGCGTATTTCCCATCTTTGCCCATAAAGCCCAGGGGCTCACTGCCCCCGCGGCCCGTCGAGGCCCACATGCGAATGTCTGAGCATCTCCGGACGTCGTTTCAAACCCGCAGGAAAGCAGGCTGTGATGGCACCGCTTGCTGTCCAGAGGTAAGGAAGGAGGGGTTTGCAGGGCCATTAAAAGAATCCTTTCTTTAAAGCTGCCAATTCTTTGGGTTTGGACACTGTGTCAAATTGGTTTGATCTGCCCATCCCTTCCCCAAAATGCTACTTTTCATTTATTCTCAGGAAACTAAATGCAAATACACGAAACCCCATTGTGCACGACAGAATATGTAGTAACTTGAGCGTAGGGAGAAAGGTTAGGCTGGAAGGATGCTCCGAGCAAAGCCTGGCTCAGATAGAGGGATTTCACGTGATTTGTTTTACGTTCTTCTTATCTTTTTGGTATTATCTGAATTTAGTGATATTCATGTTATTTTTTATAATCAGAGAAAAAGCCGTGTTCATTTGGAGTGAACAGTAACGTTCCCAGTCCCGCTCTGGGAGGCTGCAGGGGCGCCCGAGGTTCGTGGCCCAGCTTAGGTCCTGCGCGCCCTGCAGTGCTGAGTTCACGCCACCAGTGACGGCCATTTACCGTGTGGCTACGGGGCCCAAGTGGCCACTTTGCTCTGGCCAGTGGATCACGGACATGGCTACGGCCATCCGAGGACACTGCCCGGGACCTGGACCTCGTCCTCTGACCTTCCCCCTTGGGCAGATGCCCCCGTCACCCCCATAGGGGACACGGGCCACGCTGAAAAGATCACGCTGTTGTATGAAGGTTTGGGATCGGTTTTTCCAGCATCCCAGATCTAACGAGCTTCTGGGGCCCAGCGTGGCAGCTGGGAGGCAGGCTCGGCCATACGGCAGGGCTGCGCCTGGCCCCATCGCGGACACGGGTCGGCACTCACCTTTGCAGACGAAGCACTGGATGTGGAAGTACTTGCTCTGCACCCGTAGCACCTCCCCCCTGCACACGTTCCCGCAGGTGTTACACAGGATCGCCGTGCTGGCCGGCTTCTCCGGGGCACTGCGGGCAGCCTGGGGCTCCGACACTGTGGGGAAAAGGTGCTGTGTTAGAAAATGGGACACGCCGGGCACCGGTGAGCAAACCAGCGACCGTGTGAGGACTCGGGGCCCAACGCATCTCCCAGCACAACCCACAGGGCTTCGGGGGACCAGCGGAGGTCAGGTAATGTGAGACCCCGACAGCGGTCCTGTCCCCCACCTCTGTGTGCCCACCTCCCAAAGGGCAGCCAATCCCCCTGCGGCCTTGACCTGGCACGACCGTGGCCCTCAGGGGTCTGGTGAGCTGGCCAGTCCTTCTGCAGCCAGGGACCCAGGTCCTCTCTCCTGAGAGTGCAATAACCACATCCTCCTGTGAGCTCGCTTTGAATCCCCTCTGTGCCCTGGGGACAGGGACCTGAATATTGTCACTGTCCCCCTTAGAGCCAGCCATGACCTAGGATGGCTGAGGAGGCACTGGAGACCCCCAGAGGGACAGGTCAGGTGGATGGTCAAAGGGCCCAACTGTAGGGCTCCTGGGGTCTGGGCAGGGCCGTCACCCACATCCTCCAAAGGTGCCCGCGGAGGCCGGCGTGCAGGACGCTGGGGCCCACCGCGGGTCTGTGCTCGGGGAGCTCCAGCCCAGGAGTGGCGGCAGCCAGGTGAGTACCAGCTGCAAGCCAAGCGGCAGAGCTGTGGTAGGGGGATGCCTAGGGGCTGGGGACCAGCTCTGTCCCAGCACAAGGAGGCGGTAGAGCCGCAGGCAGAGAGCACAGCCCACGACGGGGCCCCAGCAGCCCGATCCACCCCCCACTCAGGACCAGCCCAAGAAGGCGCAGCCTGCCTCTGGCCAGTCACCTGGGACACCCCTTGTAGCAGCCCCCCAGCCCCCATCAGAGGCCCCTGAGCCCCCTTTTCTCCACTGGGAAGCTCGCCCACTCCTCTGCCTGCCTCTGGGTCTCCGCCAGGCACGTGACGAAGGCTGACCCCCCGCCCAGCCAGCTCTGAGCAAACAGCCTTCGCCTTTCACAAGCGCGGGTCTCCGCTTAGATCCACATCTTCCAGTCCCGCGCTCCCTTCTTGGTCTGGGGTCACTGACCTGAGGCTGAGGCAAGGGCGGGGTGCAGGTGGTGCACCTAGGGGACCCCGGGTGGCAGGAAGGAGTGGGGGCAGTGATGGCATGCTTTGAGCTGGACACCCCCTTGGAGCCCCTCCAGGGTGTCCCTCAGAAGGAAGGGGGCCGGGGCCCCAAAGCTGGAACGCCTGTCTCCCTTTCCTGGGCTGAATGAGTTCTGAGGTTTCTGCAGAGGCTGAAAGAGCCAGGGAGCCGCGGGCACCTGAGGCAGGGAGTCCGCAGGCCCAGGTGCACCACCCACCTGTACACCGCTGGAGCCACAGGGGGGCCCAGGGGAGGTGATGCGGGCCCAGAAGACACCCGCCACCTGGGATGACCCAGATACACCACACTTCATTGGAGAGTTAAGCGTATTCATACACACACACACACACACACACAATACACACGCAGAGACACAAAGATATACACGTACATACACACAGAGACACACATACACACAGAGACACACATACATACATACACAAAGAGACACATACACATACACAAAGAGACACACAGACACACATACACATAGACATACATACACGTACACACACAGATACACATACATACACACGAGACACACACACGTATACACACAGATACACTTTCACAGAGACACAGATACACATACATACACACACACAGATACACACACACACAAACACATACATACACAGACACAACTATACATATGCACCTACACAGACAGACATACACACATACACAGACATACAGATACACACACAGACATACAGATACACACACAGACACACAAATACACACAGACACACACACAGAGACAGACATGCACACATGCACACACACACATTTACATAATCGCTGAACACCAGCACTGATTGAGTATCAGCCCCAGAAGGTCTCCTCATTCTTGTAAAAACGGAGGAGGTGGCTGTCAGACAGGAGGACATTTCTCCATCCAGTTTCCAGCCTGCCCCCCAGGCCCACCAGACCCCGTCCCGTCCCCGGAGCCCCGCTTCTGCAGCACAGGGCTCCCTCCTCTGGGTCCCATCCGCGGTGGGGAGTTTGACCGTGGAGGAGGGCCTGGGCCACGCTGGGAACATCAGGCCTTCCAGGAGGAGGCTCTGAAGACCCCAAGGGTAGCAGGTGTCAGCTGTCTGGGGACAAAAGCCACACAGCCTGGAGACACAGGTGCCAAAAAGGAGACAATGGGCACAAAAAAATCATTTGGTGTCGCCCTTAGTACCCCAGGCCCAGGGTCAAGGCCTGCCTGTGTTTCCAAGGGCGTCAGGACCAGACGGCAGACTGGACCGTGCAGAGCCCAGCGAGGGCCCCAGAGCTCTGTCTGCCGTCCTGGGAGCTGTGCTGACATTTCCACTCTGATTTAAGCACCAACATACGATGATCACAGAAACTGCCTCATCCAGTACTTAGTAAAATTGGTAAAAGGGGGCAGAGAGCAAGGATGTCCTGGGCTAGAATTTAGGACTCCCTGTGCGGAACGAGCCATTGGACTTGAAGTTTGAAACCTCAGGCGGAGCCGGCTCATGGCTGTGCAAGGGCAGCCCCAGGGCTCACATGGGGCTGATGGGGCCCTGAGTCACCCTGTCCACACTGAGGCTAAATCAGGATTTGAGGGCGTGGCCGCAAAGATCTTCAACACTATTATCTTTTCATCCATTACGCATACAAAGGACCATGTGCCTCATGTCTCCATGGATAGCCAGGCAAGGTCTACCCACCACCCACGTGGTCGTGGTGGGGGATCGGTGTCAGAGCCCTGGGCGCAGACGGCCGGGTGCAGCCCAGCTTCACCTCCTACATGCAGTAACCTGGAACTCCCAACCGTCTGTCCATCTGCCATCCGCCCCCTGCTCACAGCATCTACCCCAGGGGATGCTAGGACCATGGAAAGAAATGTTTGTCTAGCAAGCAGCCCAGGGTCCGGCAGACCATAAACGCTCAATACACAATAGCCATTGTCATTTTCAAGGATACACGGCCTGACATCACCAGTTTCCTGGTTACTGGAAGTGCTGTTTGATTTGGGGTGAAAGCTGCTTTAGGAGGATCGTTTTTATGGAAGCACCAACTCTGCCCGCCTGGCGCGACCTCCACAACCTGCTGGGGCCTCTGGTGGCAGGGCGAGAGAGCAGGGTGCTGCCCCCTGGTGGTGGGAAGTAGACACTGCACAGAGGGGGCCTGTCTGTGCAGGTACCACCCGCGCAGGTGTTCCCTCCAACCCGCATCTGCCCCCTTGGCCCTGGGATCACAGCCTGAGAATCCTGTGGATTTGAGGCGTGGGCCTTATTACCCCTCAGGATGGACTTACTCCTCGAACCTCCTGCAGCTGCCTGATTGGGTGCTTTGCAAAGGGGACTGGTGCTCACGGCAGCCGGCAGACCAAGCGCTGTGGTCACTGCCGCCCGGCGAGTGGACTGGGGCCAAGGAGCGGCGGCCCAGCTGGTACGTGACTGCAACAAGGAGGGATCGGGACCCTCACGTGGCAGGACAGGACAGGGGTGGGCCCCTAGACAGGGATGCGACAGTTCTGGCCAGACCACATTACATCAAGAACTATCAAGACGTGAGCTATGAAGCCATCTGAAGGCACCTCAGATGCATGCTGCTAAGTGACAGAAGCCAGTCTGAAAAGGCCGCACACTGCGTGACTCCAACCCTATGACGTCATCAAAAAAGGCAAAACCGCAGAGACCGTAAAAGATCATCGGTTGTGAGGGGTGGGGAGGGAGGGATAAGTAGGTGGCACACAGGGGTGAATACACGTCGTTATACGCTGGTCCAAACCCAGAGAACACTCAACACCAAGAGCGACCCCTGATGTAAACCGTGCACTCTAGTTAATAATAATATATCAAAACTGGTTCGTCCGTCGTAACAAATGGAGCACACACACACATCACAACAATACAACAGCAGATGCCAACGGGGAAACTGGGGATTTGGGGTGGGGTGTATATGGGAACTCCTTACTTTCTGTTCAATTTTTCTATAAACTGAAAACTGCTCTAAGAAATAAAGTCTATTAAAAAAAAAAAAACTTAAAAGAGAGAGAGAAACGGAGAGAGACACGAACTACCACACTCCAGACCTAACCCTGAAGGCAGCAGGCTCATTTCTCTACGATTTCTGGATTGGCTGTAACATTTCATTTAACAAGTCTCTGACTGCGATGATAATAATAACGTAAAACATAAAGTCAAGTGGTAAAGGATCAATCACATGGGGCCGTGACTACTTAATCCCCCCGGGATAATGAAATCCCAGCCTGGGGAGCCTTGCTGGGAAGAAAAGAACGATTACCGGTAACATGAACACAGAACTCACGTTCACAGTGGAGGGACGTGGCTTCCTCGGGTCTGCCCTGGCAGTCGCTGTGATCCCGCCTCTATAATCCCTCCGGGTACAGTCCTGATCTGCCCCCAGGTACACGAGGCCTGGAGGAACCAGGACGGAGGCCGGCAGGGCCGGGTTTGGAACCCACCCACCGTCCAGGGGCAGCTGTGTGACCTTGAGAGCTGACTGAGCTCTGAGAAGCCTCTGTGTTCACGACTAATTTGGAGCCTGGTCTCAGGAGGCATCATGTAGAACCCAGTGAAGTGGAGAAAGCTTCTGGTACAATGCCTGACAGGTGTGGGGACCAACAGCTGCTGGCTTAGTCCTTCCGGGTCTCAGAGGCAGACCCGTGACTTGGGGGTGGGGAGGGGCAGAGGCTGTCGGGAGGGGGCCACACCTTTGCTCCCTCAGCAGCCTCCTCGGAAGCTTGTCCTAGGTTTGTCTTTGGCCTCGGTCCGCGGCTGGGTGGGTGAGCAGGAAGGGGGGGCAGCCTGCACTGACCCCAGCTGCCCCCCTCCCTGGCTGTCACCCTGGGCAGGCCAACATGACCATACAGAGCCTCAGTCTTCCCTTCTATAAAATGGGGGTATGTATTCCTAAATGTGGGACCCTTGTCTGGGTCAGAGGAGAACACACATGAGGCCAGCGACCACCTGGGCGCCTGCTGGGTAAGGCAGGCACAGGAGGGAAGGACTGTGATGGGGTGCAGGTGACACAGTTGCTCCCTCCAGAGAGGGTCTGATGGCGATCTCTGGATCAGTGGGGGCTTCTCGACACTGACCTCTGCTCCCCTGCGCTTGGCCCAGCTGGGGCCAGTCCTGATGTTCCAAATGGGATCCACCCAAATCCAGCACTGGGCCTCGCTGGTGCTTGCCTTGGGAAGCAGGCATGGTGGCTGAGCCCCACAGGCATCACTGCCAAGGTCAAGTTCTCAGCTCCATGTCCATCCTGGCGGGCAGACCCCCAGGACACTGGGCAAGAGCGTCAGGGGGCTTGTAGGTTTCTTTACTGTGACAGGTGGGGCCTCAACACTGTCTGCCCAGCGAGCTGGGGGAGCTCGCCTCTGGCCGGGTTACCCACCAAACACTCCATCCTCCCCTCCACTCCATTCGCACAGACCCACCTGGGTGCGGTTTCCCACTTTGTTCATAGTAACTCACCAAGCTGGCAACAGTGAAGACACACAAGCAAATGTGCCATGTGCTCCTGTCATGGGACCTGGGAGCCAGCTGTGATGCCACCTGAACATGTGTCCACCATCTCTCCTCCACGGGATCCTCGCTTGTGCAGGGAGCATGGCGGGCCCTGCCTTCTCCTGGCAAGGAGCATCTACCCTGACCCTTCACGGTGCCAAGGAGCGTCTACCCTGACCCTTCCCGGTGCCCTAACCACGGAAACTGCAGGTCACCTCGACCTCATTCTGACGGCAAAACTGCAGGGTGCTCGGCCAAAGTGCGTTCAACTCCAAACACCAAACAATAAAGCTCTGCTTCTTCTTGTTTGCTGTTCATTCATTCATTCACCCAACAAATGTCTGAGACCTACTATGTGCCCGGATTCCACTGGAACAAAACAGACCCAGCCCTGGCCATCATTTGGTCCATACCACACCCCACAGGAATGGCCTATCACCCCCATTTCACAGATGAGGACATGGTGTCTCAGAGATGCACGGGGATTTTCCCAAAGCCACAGGGCTGGATTAGGGACTCAGCTGGGGTCTCCCCTCTGGTGTCCGATGCCACCATCCCCTCTGCCACCTGCTGGTCTGCAAGTCCCAAATCATGGGCTCACCTGTTCACCAAACAGGAACAGAGGAGCTGGTGGGCATCCGGGGAGGCGGGTATGCAAACTGGCCAGGCACGGGTGTAGGCAGGCGGCAGGAGAGGGGACATACCGGGCCCAGGGAGTGGGCATGGAGGGGGCAGGTGCCCCTCTTCTTCCAGCGATTCATCTCATGTCTCACCTCCCAGACAGCACAGCACACGTCGTTCTGTGGTCCTTGGGGACTTTTTCAACTGTTTATCTCCACTCTCCCTCAAAGGCTCTGCATTTGGTCCTGTCCCTTCTCGAAGGGCCCAGTGAATGCTGGACCCCTGAGCAGGCACTGCTGGGTTGGTCAAAGACCAACAGCCCACGTTCAGCTTGTTTTCCAGGGTTTGCTCTTGAGGCAAATCCACCTTGATATCAGGAGGTGGAGCTCCCTGCATCCTTGGGGATTTAACTGGAACCCATGCTCCATCAGCCGGGGAGCTTTTGTAGAGCTCTCCACCCTGCTCCCTGTATTATGCAAACAGCTGGCTTGGGGTTTCCACATTGTATGACTCTGTTCTACTGTTGAAAGCTTTGGAAGACCATGCATCACACCCTCTCCTGAGAGTCCCATCTGCCTAGAGCGGCTCCCAGGCTCACCGTTCTCGCCTCCCCTCAGGCCTTTCTTTCTAACCGTGACAATGAGCAGAGAACTATGGCGGGAGGCACAGGGCGGTGGGGAGGTGAACCTGTGTGTAGTCAGGGAGGGCTTCCAGGAGGAGGTGACACAAGATGCACAGGTGCCTTCTGGGACAGCAGCAAGCACACATCACTGTGCTCATCTCCATACAATACTGACCGATTTGGGTGGCCCTTGCCGACTGGACATCTGCCTCTCTGGCCTGAAGTCCCCCAGGGCCAGGGGCCAGGTCTGAGAAGTGCGGCTCCCTAGGACTGGGTACCAGTGCAGACAGAGCAAGATGCACTCAGCCAGGCCTGGCTGGGAGACGGCTCTCACATACCACGTGGCCACAAGCATCCTTGCAGCTAGCACGCCCTCCAGCACAGGGGTTTCTTTAGACTGGTTTTCTAAACATGGAGCTAATGACACAAAGGCCTTAGGGGTTCTGTCTCCCCTGCCCTCAGGATGTCCTCTATAGGTTCAGGAATAGGCCGGGAGCTCACTTCCCGCCCTCCCAAGCGTTGTGTGTTGGAAAATCAAGCCAAATCACACGTCATTACTTCCATCTTAGCCTCCTTAAGGGCTGACTGCTAATTATAACCAGGAGCCAGTAAGCGGCTCTCTGTTGCCACCTGTTCTCACCAAGGCCATCAGTAGCCTGGACCCAGCCAGCCGGCTGTGAGGGTCTCAGGCTGTCCCTGCACTGCCAGACCTCTCTGACTCTTCAGGCACGTCATTCATCTGTCCTCCATCCAGCGAAGACAGCTCTGAGTTCTCTTTGCACTGGGACAAGTTTATTACCTTCTGGGTCTGGTTCCAGAAACTGGTCCTGCCTGCTCCAAATTCAACCAGAGCTGTCCTAGCCAGTTCCCATGAGGCTATCTCGCTTAAATCCCCCAGGCGCCTGGGGCCCAGCTGCTTAGCCCGGGGAGATGCCAGGTTAGACTGCAGGTCAGCTGTCCTGGCCCCCAGTGACCAAGGGCAGAGCTCAGGTGGAGTCACTGCGGGGAAAACCCCAGATTCCTGCTTCATGCGGGGACCCCCATAGCCAGACATGATAACCCCACAGTGACCAGGAAGAGAAGCCACCGTGGATTTCCCAGGAGGCTTTGAAGGTCCAACCAGTGAGGGCAGTGGGAGGCCAGCTGTGGGCCAAGGGCTCTGGGTGGCCATTCACCCCTGGGCCTCGCCTATCATCTGTACAGGGCAGCTACAGCTCTGTGATGGAGTGGGGGTCAGACAGACTCTCTCCCAAAGCTGTCCTCAGGGGTCCCAGCACCAGCCTTGGCTCCCACCATGCCCTCCTGGGGGTGCTGTGCCTGCCCATCGCTGCCTGTGAAAACGCAGCTCAATCTTCAAGGCCCCCGTCCAGGGCCTCTTCTGTACCGATCCACTGTGTGCCGAGCGTCTCCCATAGCACAGTGATCCTGTAAGAACATGTACCCATTTTACAGGTGTGAAAACCGAGGCACAGCAGGTGAGGGGACTTGCCCATCGTCCCCCTGGGTCACGGACTGTGCAACCTCGGACAAGTCAGGTCACCTCTCCACAATGGTGAGTAAGCCTCTGACTCGCAGAAGGTAGTCTGGGCTCCCCAGGTGGAGACACCCCTGGAGGCTCCTGTCTGCTTGCCGGGTCCCCCTAAAGACCTATACCGACCCAGTTCCCCTGGACCATCCTGGGCGCTGCTTGCTGTCCCAGCACAATTATTCTATCCAACGTGTCTCAGTTGGGGTAATGAATCCAGGGTCCCCATGCCCACAGTGGCAGTACTGATGCTTGGGTCCTTTTCTGGCAGGTCAGGGTCCCAAGACCCCCCATGACCGAGAGGTGGGGGGACATTCACGAGGTTAAACTCCACTGACCCCGGGAGGCCGAAGAGTCAGAAGGGATTTCTAGCTGAGCGAGAAGAGCTTGGCTTCTAGATTCCAGCCAACTCCGCTCAGAACCCCGGGGGGCCCCGTGAGGTGCGGTAGAGTCCCTGAAGCCGCAGGACTCTGCCTGTCCTGAAGCAGGGGAGCCTTCGGACAAGGTCACTCTCAGCCATATAGTGATGGCCATGGGGTCACAAGCAGCCCCACTGAGCCTGAAATGAGCCTTACTCCGGGCTGGGGCTGGGGGTCGGGCGGTAGAGGAGGGGTGACAGGAAAAGGAAAACCAGCGAGCCGCCCTGTCTCCCTCACTCTTAGAGTGTGTTAGCTGGAAAACGTTGGGGGAGCTCCTACGAGGCCACAGAAAGGAACTCATCTGTGATGGATTGAACTATGTCCCCCAAACTCACGTGCTGGAGTCCTAGCCCTCAGCACCTCGGAATGTGACCTGATTTGGAGAGAGGTGACTGAGTTAAAGTGAAGCCATTTGGGTGGGTCTGGATGCAATACGACTGTGGCCTTATGAACGGGGAACTAGGGCACAGAGACGCACAGAGGGAAGATGGTGTGAAGCACAGGGGGAAGGACGGCCATCTGCACGCCAAGGAAGCCACGCTGGGAACACCTTGATCTCGGACTTTTGGCCTCCAGAACTGTCCAAGAATAACGTCTATTATTTGTTACGGTGGCCCCAGGAAACCAGCCCTGTGGGGAGAAAGAGCTGGAGCAGGGCCTGGGACGTGCCGGCTCCCCGCTTCCGGTCGGAGCCTGTCTTCCTCTGTAGAGTGGGCCAGTGACGCTGCCCCAGGCTGGGCTTCTGGAGGCTGGCACGTGGCAGGGGCTTGGCAGGGGTGGTGTGTGCTGGATTGGGGGGGGGGTGTCCTTCCAGAGGCAGAAGCTGGGAGAACACGGCAGTGAACAGCCCCCTGGAAGCTCAGGCTGCCCACAGGGGCGCCCAGTCACCTTCAGCTTGAGTTTCTAGCAACGCACAGACTCTTGAAGCTTCTAGCAGCTGGTCCAGGTGCCCTGGCCACCCACGTCCCTGGAGGGTGTTATTTCATCGCCGGAAGAGCAGCCCTTCCTGACCGGAGAGGTGTCTGAGGATCTCACGGGCAGCGTTCCGGAAGGTCAGGGCTTAGGGGGCACCTGGGCCCATCCCCTCTCCCCACACACAGGGAGAGCCACAGATGGCAAGTCTGAGGCCAGGCCAGGACCGGGGCTCGGGTCTCTGGGCTCCCAGGCCAGTGCGTGTCCCTGGTGTCACCTTGCCGTGAGCCAGGGTGGCCACCACTGGACCAACAATGTACGCCTCGGGCCCAGCACACAGAAGATGCCCCATAAAGGTTCCTTAAATCTAATGGGAAACAGGGAATGCGTGTGGTGAGTCGGAGCACATTACAGCGCCCTGCGGGGGTGAAAATTCATAGTCTGAGTGACAATATCTATTGTCTTTCAGCTCTTGTGCCCAGACTAAGGGCCAGGCACTGCGCTGGGCGATTCCCACCCATGATCCGGGTCACAGAGCTGGAAATGGGCACACAGCACAGCTGGGACTGGAACCCAGGCCTGCAGGATCCCAAGCCCCAGCTGTCAACTCCCACTGAGAGGGTCTGTGAGGGCTGAGCTAATCCCACCAGGGACCCTTACTCTCCAGGCTGTGTGCCGTGAGACACCGCAGTGTGGGAGCCCGTATCCTACAGATATATATACAGAATAACGCTTTCAAGGTCCACCCCCGTTGCAGCAGGTGTCAGTGCTTCATTCCTCTTCATGTCCAAATAACTCTCCACTACATGAGTCGTTGATTTGGGGGCTGTGTCCACTCTGGGGCTGCTCCAGGTAAGCCGCTCTGAGCATCATGCACCATCGCTTTTGTGTGGACACGTTTCCCTTTCTTGCTGGGTCATTCGGTAACTGTTTAACCACTTGAGGAAGTGCCAGCCTATTTTCCTGAGTGGCCGAACCATTTCACCTTCCCACCAGCAGCTTCTCCACGCCTTTGCCAGTATCGGTTACCCTTGGTCCTTTTCATCACAGTCACCCTGGTGGGTGTGAAGTCTGTCTCACTGTGGTTTTGGATCTGCACTTCCCGGTGACTAATGATGTTGAACATGTATCTCATGTGCTTGTTCACTATTTGAATATCTTCTTTGGAAAAATGTCTATTCGGATCCTTTGTCTGTCCATTGAATTTGGTTCTTTTCTGACTGAGTCATAAGGGTTGTTTACATATTCTAGATACAAGCCTCCCATCCGACATATGATTGGCAAATATTGTCTCCTATTCTGTGAGTTTTGTTTTCATCCTCCTCGTAATGTTCTTTGCAGCACAAGGGTGCTTAATTTTGACGAAATCCAATTCATCTATGTTTTCTTTTGTTGTTTGTGTACGTAGTGTCATTTCTAAGAAACCATTGCCCGATCCGAGATCACAAAGGCTTATCCTTACATTTTCTTCTAAAAGTTTTATAGTTGTGTTTTTTTTTTTACTTTTAGCTCTTATTATAATCTTACATAAAGAGAATCACATTTCCCTTACTGCTATTTTTATCACAAGATGCCATTTCTTCATCGGTGAATCGGGAACAACAGTGCATATTTCACCGGGTTTGTGCAATTTTTAATATTATATTGTTTTGCCCTTTGCCCATCATCTGGCGAAAGCACAGCAGGGAGTGAAGGGCATTGCGTTCTCAGCTGAGCGGGGAGACCTGCCCAACCACCGCATGGAAATTCCATTTGAGAAATGAACATCGTCACATGTCTCAGCTCCCGGAATCTGCCGCTATTTTCAGAACAATCCAGTACACTGAGCAGGTTGGGGGATGTTACCTGACCCCAAGCCACCTGGTGCTCTAAGTCCTGGAGTGAGACCTCCACGGGGGGCTGAGCCTGGCCAGGCCAGGGGCCACCCACAGCTACACGCTTTGGGGGGACAAAGATGGAGGGTCTGCGATGCTGGTCCACAGCACCCTGGGAGGGAGGAATGTAATCACCCCCATTTTACAGAGGGGGTCCTTGAGCCCCCCCGGAGCGGGGAAGCACCCTGATCAGGGCCACAGTGAGGTCAGGCCAGAGGCAGGGCTGGAAGCTTCACTGGTCTGGCTTCAAAGCCACTGCTGCTGCCCCACCCCAGAGCTGCTTCCTTCAATAAAAATCTCCTGAGTCTCTCAGCGTGTGGGATGCTGACGGGGACATATGGACGAGGGGTCCCGGATCCTGCCTCTGGACAGACTCCACAGCCAGAAAGGAGGACGCCAGTGAGGGCAAGGCTCTGCTGTGGCTGCCCAGAGAGGAGGGGTCCGCTGGGCACCGAGCCTCGCGCCCAGACGGAGGCTTGAGGACCAGGGAGCATTTCAGCCTGCAGGCTGGACCCCGGCTGGAGCCCCTGCACACCTTGGGCTCATGGAGGCTCCACCCACCTCTCTGCTTCTGGGGGTCCAAGCTCCTTTCCCTGTCCCTCCCCCTCCCCTCCGCCATCTCACTCTCCCACCCCGACCCTGCCCCAGAGCTTTCTCACCTGTCAACAGGTGGGGTTTGAGTGGATTACAAGTTACTTACTGTTTCCGTCTAACTAGCCTGGTGGGCCCTGTTCTTTGCGTCAGCACCGGAAGGACTGAAGTCTTTTACGATATTCCTTAAGGCCGGTTTCTCAGCCTCGGCCCAACTAACATTTTGGGCTGGACCCCTCTTCTGTGGGGCCGCCCCGTGCACTGCCAGATGGTGAGTGGCGTCCGTGGCCTCCATCCCCCAAGTGCCTGTGGCACCCCTACCCCCGCCAAGCTGTGACCATCAGAAGTGTCTCCAGATGTTGCCAAAGTCCACCCGGGGAGCAAAGCCACCCTTGGTCGAGAACCAAGAACCGCCTTAAAGGAAAGAAAGGGAAGGCGGGAAGGCGCAGAGGCCGAGGGCCCAGGGACTCGGCTGGACTATGGGATCCAACTGCAACACTCACCACGGTGCAACGCTGGACCAGGCCCTCCCCTTCCCCCAGTCTCAGCTTGCTCATCTGTAAAACGGGTCACTGCACAGGGCTGTCATCAGGAGTTCACAAGAGAGTCCCCGGGGCCGGGCATACAGTCGGCGTGCGTGAGCGCCGGTCCTCTGTGTCTTTATAAACAGAGGCAGAGCTCACGCTGCCCCCCTCGTGTTGGACCCCGAGCTTATCTGGGGGACTGGAGACTTCTAGTTAGAAAAGAAGCCATCCTCTTGGGCTGATGGTCCCAGTGGACAGGGCAGTGTGGGCCTTACCTGTCCCTCCTCCGGGCATCCCCATGGACTGTGGCCTCCACCCGAAGGGCCAGGACCCTGGAGGCTGCCGGCGGCAGCTGGGCGAGGGCTCGAGCCTCTGAGGCCAACATGGCTCCAGAGGGACATGCCAGAGGGTCACGTGGCAGCTGCCCACCCTCATGCCCGAGGAGGGACGGGCCAAGCCCTTCCCAGCACACCGAAATAGACTCCCACCCGGCTCCAGAATGCACCTGTTCCCAGGCGTCCGGGAAAGGGACTTTGCAAAGGCAGTGGGGGAGGGACTGGGGGAGGGCCGGGACCATCTACTGTCCCGTGTGCCAGGTGCAGCCCACAAGCCTTCCCAGCCCCTCCCAGCCAGTACCCGTGTCCTGGGGCTGCCTGACAAAGCGACAAAGCCCCACAAGCTGGGGGCTTCACCAGCAGACATTTATTCTCTCCCAGCCCGGAAGCCTGAAGCCCAGAAGCCCGAAACCAGGGCGTAGGCAGGGCCACGCTCTCTCAAAGGCTCTGGGGGGGATGCTGCCCTATATCGGCCAGTTTCTGGGGGCTTGTGTCCGCATCACTGCCATCGCCGCCTCTGTCCTCACATGGACGTCTCTCTGTACGTCTCTGTGTGTCCTTTTCTGTCTCTTATAAAGACGCCAGTCACTGGATTTAGAGCCCACCCTCTTCCAGGATGACCTCATCTCCATCCTTATGTTAATTACATCTGCAAAGACTCTAGTCCAAATAAGGTCACAGGTGGACCCTATTCCAGGTGGACATGAGTTTGGGGCCGACCTACTTAACCCACTCCACGGCCCCTGCGTGCCAGAGGGGAAACTGAGGCTTGGGACGCTTGGGAGACCAACGGGAGGCCGCTGGGCATGGAAGGCAGCACTGGGGTCCTGCCCGGGTCTGGCTGACAGCCTGGTCCCTTAGGTGACCCCCGTTCTCCTTGGTGCCCCTCTGCTAGACTCGGCTTTAAGATCTCCTGGGGCAGAAATGCGATGTGACCTGTCAGCTACGTAAGCAGGAAGCACCGCCTTGCCCCCAGCACGCCGCCGCAGCATAGAACCCGCAGGCATTATCCTGGCTAATCATGCACGTGATGGGTGCAAACCGAGCCTAGTGAACCCGGGCCAGGACCCCACAGCTGAGAGGCTCTGGGGCCACGCCCTCAAGCCCGAGTCACATTTCCCACCACTCTGCCTGCCGAGGCCCTGGGTGGGCCGTGTCACCCCTCCACCAGCACCCAGCAGAAAATACCTCATCCCATTGGCTCTGAAGGGTCGGAGCAGGTGCTGGCAGCCAGCGGGGACTTTCCTGGCCTGATGTGACTTTCATTACTCACACTAGCCTGAAGCTCTCCACCCAGTGGACGGGGCATGGTAACCAGTACCCCTGTAGCAAACGCCAGGGCTGCAGAGCATCACCGCCAGGCCCACGGGTCCCGCAAGTGGGTACAGATGACGTATCCCAGGCAGAGGATGGCAGCCCCTCGTGCTTGTAAGTGAGAAGAGTTTCTCCAATCGTTTATTCTGCAGCTATCTACGCCCTGCGGCCCGTGCCCAGCGCAGGGCAGAAACGACAACAGTGTCGGTGACAATGACAGCAGTCCCCACTCAGCAAGCCCCATACCCTGCACCACACCTGAGACAGGAACTGTCATGTCCTTACTTTCCCAACCTGAGAGTCAGACGGGGAACGAGGGGCAGCACGGTGGGTGACCAGTGCCCGATCGAGGGTAACACAGAGCGAGCTCCCGGAGGGTCGAGGGGATCCCTTGGAGGAGAGAACCCCGGGAGATTCAGAGGCCAGGGGGCGGCTAGTTGCTCAACAGCTGGAAGGGTGAGCCAGACAGAGGGAACGGCCTGTGCGAGGTTGGAAAGGGGGCGAGGCCAGTCCACATTCCCGGGAGGACGGGCGCCCTCGGCTACACGGAGCTGGGGTGGGAGGTGGGCAGGGGCCAGGGCAATGGACAGTCCAACGCAAAGAATGGGTGTCACCCTGAAAACGAGGGAGGCTGAGGGTTTGCCCAGGCGTCTGAAAGAATTGTGGCAGGAGGAGCTGTGGGTACCATCCATCCACTGGGCAGGTGCTGCTTCGGCTCTGGAAACAGCACGGCCCTGGACAGTCACAAGGACCCTCGGAAGGACCTGCTCCCCCCCCCACGAGCCCCACCCAAGGACAGCGTGGGCGCGAACCCCAAGCCCGCTGGCTCCCTGGGAGAGCACCCGGCAGGGGGCCAGCCCTCTGCCTTTGGGCCACACTTCCCCAGGGCCGGCATCCTCCCCACCAGGGTCCCCCACGGGCCTGGTGCTTCCTGTCCACCTTGGCCGGAGGCCAGGACACCTGTGCATGGGACCATCTGCCACAACACTGCAAGAAGAGCCTCCCAGGAGATGGGCACGTTGGCGTAGGGGCTTCTTGGCCCCTGGGACCCTTGGGTAGAAATCAGCCCAGGGCCTGGCTCGTGCCTCTCCAGGCGTCTGCCCGGCCCTCAGCTGCCTGCTCTCCTCCCCTCACACCAATGCCCCCATGGAGCTCAGCTCCCACCGCACCTTGCTCCCCTATCTGTAGTGGCAGCCGGGCCCCTGGGAGGCCGCCCCTGGCTCGTGGGGACCCCTCCCCTACCCACAGAGGTCCAGGGGTCCAGAGACCCATGGCCTTCTCTCCCATGGCCTCAGGTGGTTCCCAGGGCTGAGGGGTGGAGGGGGCGCCTGAGCCCTGCCCCTTGCCCGTCGGTTCTGAGCAGAGGGGACAGGAGAGGCAGCGTGGCCAGCACCCATGGGGAGGCACGGCCATGGCGCCCGGCCTCGTGGGAGCTTCCTGCCCCATGACCTCTCCAAGGTCCCCGGTGTGGTCTGAAAGCAGAGGACCAGGACCCTGAGGAACTCACGCTAATTTCGGATCTGCACGTCCCATCCTGGGGCCACGACTGGCTGGGGCTGGGGAAGCAGTTCTCTTCCCTCCTGGGCCCTGCGGGATGAGCCCCTCTTCTCCTCTGAGGATGTGGTGGGAGGGGGTGAGGTGAGATGCTGTTCCAGCCCCACCTGGAACCTTCCAGACTGATTCTCAGGAAGAGTCGCAGAGAGGCAGAGCCAGGCCCTGAAAACCCGTGAACGCCAGGGTCAAGGGCACGGGGGATATGCACTTGGAGCCAGGTTCTCTGCCCCCGGCCAGTGGCTCCCAAACTGTTCCAACATCAGCGCCCAGAGAGAGGGGTACACCGGGCAGTGGCCTCCCAGGCCCAGGTGTGCACACCTGTGGGATGAACTGAGTCTGGGCTCCCCCTGTAGCCTCACCCTCGCCAGGGTCTCCTCTTTGTGCTGGCTCATGCGGCTGGCTTGGCCATGGCACGCGGGTGGAAGTGACAATGTTCCAGTTCTGAGTCCAGGCCGAAGGCGGCTCCCTCTGCCCTACTGTGCTTCTGCCTCCTGCTGGTCCCAGGAGGAGGGTACGAGATGGGGCAGAGCCACCCCCACGGAGCCGAGCCTGGTTAGCTGAGCCCCGGCCAGCCCGCAGGCCCCCAGCCAGGAAAACTGATTGCCGAGTTCTGCCTCTGCGCTTTGGGGTTGTTTGTTCCGAAGTGTATTCGTTTCTTGTAGCTGTGGTAACAAACCAACACAAACTGGTAAGACAACAGTTCTGGAAGCCAGAAGTCCAAAGTCGGTACCACTGGGCTGAAATCCAGGTGTCTGCAGGGCAAGGCTCCCTCTGGGCTCTGCGGGAGGATCCTTCCCGCCCCGTCCAGATCCTGGTGGCGGCCGGCATCCCTGGCTCATGGCCGCATCACCGCATCTCTGCCCCTCCCCCCACCCCATCCCCTTCTCCTCTGTGTGTCAGTCTGTAACCTCCCTCTGCCTCTCTAAGAGTCACTGTGATGATGGCATTTAGGGCTCACCCAGATAATCCTGGATAATCTCCCCAGCTCAGCGTCCTTACCTTAATCCCATCTGCAAAAACCCTGTTTTTCAAATAAAGCAACACTCGCAGGCCCCAGGATGAGAACGTGATATATTCTGGGGCCCGTTTTTCAGCCTACACAGGCAGCCGTAGTTTATATGATATGTGAATACATAACAGATATTTCTCACCAAACGATACCTAGTAGCCTTATGACTCGGGATGTGCTCTGCTATTCTTCTATCTTTTCTTTTTTTTTTTCCTGGGATGGGTCTGCTATCTTGCATTCAATTCAACCTCTTACGTAACAAAGTCTTCTGTGACCCACTAAACTGATTTCATGCCCACAAATGGGTCGCCACCTGCAGTGTAGAAAGTTCCATCCTAACTTCTACACCTGCACCCTTGCCAGGGTGGGGGACCCAGCAAAAATGATGATGATTTAAAGAAAGGAGAGAAACGCGGCTCTTTCTGCACACAGAGGGTGGGTGGGACTGACTGGTGCCTGGAAGGACCCCTGAACTCGAGGACATGGTTCAGGCCGCCCTGCCCCATGGAGGGTCCTCCACCTGCAGCCCCCAACAGTGGCCTGCATCCTCCGAGCAGGCCGGCACATCAGGTGACTTGAGAAGGGGCCAGGACCAGAAAGGCAAGGGGGAGCGTGGTCGCAGGTGGCTTCGGCGGCTCCACTTGCTTCCCCAAGCCCCTGACTCCCCCTCCTCCTGGCAGACCCCCTGCTCCACATTCCAGAATAATTCTTCACCCCTGACAGCCCCACACCACGTCCACTCATCACTGTGCCATCACTAGTTACGCCCACTCACATCTTCATTTCTGAATGCCTCTTAAAAGATGAGAAACAAACGAAATCAAGGACCTGAAAACTTTACGACAGATGGTACAGATCTTCCACGTGGGTTTAAGGCAAGGAAGACACTGGCGCTTTCTCAGGGGCATAAAAAATTAGGTCTGAAGGGATCTGAGACACCGTCCAGTCCCTGGGCAAGGATTCCTAAGAGTCCAGCCGGGCCTCTCCTGAGCACTCAACCCCCAGAGCCAGCGGCGTGCTGGACGCCTCCACCTGGAAGCCCCCCAGGAACCTCAGAGTCAGAAAAGAGAATGTCTGGCTTGTTGCCATCCTCCCTCCCCCACCTCTCCCCACCCTCCAACAGGGCCACACATCACACACCAATACCCTCACCCAGCTGGCTCCCCTTGTGCAACTCAGGCAGACTTGTGTTTGCAACCGGCTCCATCTCTCACTAGCTGTGTGACCTTGGCCCAGCGGCTCTACCTCTCTGGGCCTCAATTTCCGATGTATATAATGGGGGTGCCTGCCTGCTGGCTGCAGAGAGACCAAACAAGATGATACGTGTGAAGGGGCCGGGCACCTCGCCTGGTACCTTATGGGCACTTGGTAAGTGGCATCTTTCTTCCCCAATTCCTAACTGTATGAGATTCCCGTGGCTGCTGGGACAAAGGACCAAAAACCGAGTGGCTTAAATAACAGAAATCTATTCTCTCACAGTCTGGAGGCCGGAAGTCCTAAATCAAGGTGTCCACAGGGCCGTGCTCCCTCTGGAACCCGTAAGGGAGAATCCTTCCTCGCTTCGTCCAGCTCCCGACGGTAGCCAGCAATGCTTGGCTTGGAGCTGCAGCCCTTCAACCTCTGCCTCTGTGGTCACGTGGCCTCTCCTCTGTGTCTCTCTTCCTCTTCTTATCAGGACGCCCTACTCCATATGACCTCATATTAACTAGTGACGTCTGCAACAACCCTATTTCCAAATAAGGTCACGTTCACAGGGACCAGAGTCAGGACTTCAACATCTCTCTTTGGGGACACAATTCAACCTAGAACATGGACTTTCCCATTGTCACCAAAATCACCTGTCGTCTCGGAGCAGCTAGCACGAAACGTCGGCATTACCGGTAGCGCTTTCTCCCTGTACCTCACGGGGCCTCCCCTTCTCTCTGGCCCCTCCCACCCACCCCTTCTCACCTGGTTGAGACTCTGTGCCCCATCACTGGTCCTCCCCGCCCTGCCAGACTGACCTCCGGGTCCCCAGCACCGAGCACCACCTCCGGGGGCTCACGAGGCCTCCCAGATTGAGACCAAACTCCTTGTCGCAGACACCCAGCCTGGCTGGACCGCATCCTTTCAGTCCACTCTTCTTGCCCCTGTCCATGTGGGGGAGCCGTGCTCACGAAGGGCCACACCGTGGGTCCTCACAGCACCTGCAGGACCATCTGTGACGTGTATGCCCCCGAGACAGTAAGTCCAGGGTCCCCTAAGGCAAAGGACAGCAAGGCCCCCCAAGGTATCAGCCAGGAGGTGGCTTCAGCCAGACTGACCCAGATGCCCAAGGGCTGGGCTACTTGGAGGCTGCCCCGTCCATGTAACAAAGGAATGAGTCGGGCAGGGTGTTCTGCCCGGTGAGGGGGAACCTGTCAGTCCTAAGCCCCCCGCTGGGAGCTGGCAGACTAGCAGGGCAGCAAACACAGCCAGGGAAACAAATGAACGTGCAGACCCGACCTATGATCAGTGTAACAAAGGAGAAAAGCAGGGCCGGCCCCAGCGGCTGCCGAGCAGCCGGGCTCGGCAGCCGCTGGGCTCGGGCGGTCAGAGGGCCTCTCGGAGGAAATGAAGCCGAAACGAACTTTGAAGGCTGAGAAAAAGCTTACGAGCAGGTGGTTGAGACCAGAAGAGGAGCCCGCAGGTGTGAGGCCCCCGAGGCCAGGAGGAGGCTGCCCAGAGCCGCAAAAAGTGGGCTTGCGTGCCGAGACGCATTCTGATTTCACGGGAGAAGGTCTCAGCAGCCCCCCGAACCTGGTGAGCAGGGAAATCACCCGTGAGGCTGATCGGAGGTGACCGAGTTTCTGTCTCCCTGTTTGCAGACCCCCTCCTCAGCCAACGCTGCCTTCCCCGCCCGACAACACACCTGGACGCGGCCCCACGGTGCCCGTGTCCTGCCCACTGCCCCCAACACACACCGCCTCTCAGGCCCCACTGCCCGCGCTCAGATGGAGAGCCATTCCATGTCCCTGCTGGGCGGAGCGCAGGGTACACACCCATCCGCCTTCTGAGTCAATACAGACAGACAAGCAACCCCACAGAAAATAAGCTGGGGGGGCAACAGCAAATTCACAGAAACACAAATGGCCCGGAAGCTAGAAAAATACCCTCGGGTGCCCGAGAAGGCAGATGAAAGCAGGGAGGTGTCCTTTTCCCATCAGCTGGCAAATATGAAAAGACTGACAGTGCCCCGTGTTGGGCAGGGAGCAGAGAGGGTCAAGGAACTCTGGTGCCCTTTTGGTAAAGGTGTGAACTGGGTCCGCCTCCAGGGAGAGCAGGTCGGCAGACAATATTCCCATTTAACTTTCTGCTTCCGGTAATATCTATAACTTCCACTCACAGGTCTATTTGCACACGGGTGCTAAGTCGTGCGTGCGAGGATTCTCATCCCCGCTGGATGCGCTCAGGCTGTGCTAAAAATCGGAAAGCACACGGGACCAATGGGCCCTGTGCACCCCCCGAGCGGGAAGCAGGTCACACAGCAGCCTCTCACCAAAAATGCTCAGCCCGAATCCCATCACTAAGAAACAGACCCAACCAGATGGGGGACGATCCACAAAGTAACAGGTCTGGACTCTTTAAGTGTCAACGGCATGAGAGAAAACAGGTGGGAAGAACGTTCAAGAATAAAGGAGACTAAAGACAGAGAGGCATGCTAACCAATTGTGGCGGGTGACCCTAGACTGACTCCTGAAGAAGGGAAGGTAGACAAATGTCTTTAAAGGAGCCCTGGGGGCAGGGAAACGGGACGGGGGACTTTCTGTGGGTGATATTTGGGTACAGGCCTGTGCTAAAGCCTAGGTGTGATGACGCAACTCACTTTCAAATGGTTCAGAAAAGAGAGAGAGAGATGGAGAGAGAAAGAGAGAGAAAGCAAAATGTAGCAAAATAATTGATGCATCTAGATGAAAGTATTACAAGGTGTTCATTGTACTGGCTTTTCCCCCCAACTTTTCTCTACGCTTAAAACTTTTCAGAAGAAAGAGTTGGGGGAGAAACTGACGAAGAAGACAAAGAAATCCCCCAGAAACAGCATGGACCATGACCCGCTAACTTTACCCTCACGGATCCTGGAAAAAACCTGCAGCAACAGAGACAGGCCCAGGGCTCAGAACACCTGGCTCTGTGGCTGAGGAAACCGTCTTCTCTCCTGGCCCTCAGTTTCCCCAC
The DNA here is from genome assembly GCF_059928025.1 of Delphinapterus leucas. Taxonomy (NCBI): domain Eukaryota; kingdom Metazoa; phylum Chordata; class Mammalia; order Artiodactyla; family Monodontidae; genus Delphinapterus; species Delphinapterus leucas. The sequence goes on along the minus strand of NC_143133.1, from coordinate 3,473,978 downwards.
CTGTAGCCAGAGTTGGCAAATGCATGGCTTGCACACACACCCCCACTGCCCGTATCCGTGGCGGACATAGATAGTCAATCAACTATTCTTTGTGTCTGTGTGATTTGGCCCCCATCCCGTGACCTCCTAAGGGCGGGATGGAGCTGACGCATCTCGCCTGGCCCATCCCAGGGCAAGAAGGAGAGTGGATCCACTCAGCGTCTGATGAACGAGCAAACAGCCGAGACAATGGATGACTGCACCTAGGAGACTGGGCACTCCATGGGAAAGGTGATGGTGTGGGTTCTGAATGTGGGAACCCGCCACCCAGTGCCCTGACACCTTGCCTAGAGGCTGGCATGGCAGGAAGTCCTTTCACCTTGCTGGCCTCACTTTACCCATCTACACTGGGGACACAAGGAGTACCCACTTCACTGGACGGTGGGGAAGGACCAGGGAAGTCCCACATGTTAAGGGCTCTGGCCCGGTCTGCTTGTGGCCTGACCACAGGACCACCTGCCACAGAGCTGCCGCCGGGACCGTGAAAACCCAACCTGCGTGTTTGCACACCCATTATTATTCCCAACAGCCGGAGGTGGGAGCAGCCCGAGTGTCCACAGCCCGATGGACGGACAAACAAAATCTGGCCTGTTCATACAACGGAATATTATTCAGCTTAAAGGGGAAGGGAGTTCTGACGCAGGCTACAGCGCAGATGACCCTTGAGGATGTTATGCTCATTGAAACAGACCAGTCACAGAAGGACAAATATTATATGTTTCCACTTATACGAGGTCCCCAGAGCCGTCAAACTCATAGAGACAGAAAGCAGAAGTGTGGTTGCCAGGGGCTGGGGGAGGGGTGGGGGATTGGTGTTTAATGGGGACAGAGTTTCAGTTTTGCAAGATGAAAAGAGTTCAGGAAATGATGGTGCTGATGGTGGCACAGAATGAATGTATTTAACGCCACAGAACTGTATACTTAACGATGCTTATTTAAGATGGCAAATTTTATGTTGTATTTATTTTACCACAATTTAGTTGGCCCCGTGCCCAGGTCAGCGAAACTCCAAAGCAGTAAGGTGTTGGTGGTTGGGGGGCGGGGGAGCTCTGGCTGAACCTAGGGAGGAGTGGGCTTCACCCACTGACCCCATCAGGTCTGCTTTATGGGTCAGGGGACCATCACCCACCAGCATCTCTGCATCACCAGACAACGGGGTAGGTTAAGGGGAGTTACAACCATACCCCTCTGAGTCACGTCCACAGGCTAAGGGAAGTAGAGGAAGGAAGGTGCAGGACATTTTCTCATCAACGTGGCTAAATTTATCCCTCGCTGCCTGGGGCAGTGTCTTGCACTGTGGCCTTGGGTCCAGCTGCAACTTTCCCCAGCATGGCCGTGTTACCGCTCAGGCCTCGGGGAACCAAGGCTGCCCTGCTGGACAGAGACGCTTCCCGGGTCCTGGGAGCTGTGGCCCTGGGACCCTCACCCTGACACAGCTCAGGCATTTAGGCCCCCATGGGTCCGGGGCCCCTGCTCTGCACAGGCGCTCACGGGCTCAGAGGATTCTGAGCCGGGGGACACAGTGCCCCCTCTGGAGTCCCTATAGAGGGAGGCAGATGGAAAGGGCCCAGACTCACCTGGACAAGTGGACAAGCAGTGGGGATGACAGCAGGAACGGGACAGGGTCAGGGAGCCAGCAGGACATCCACCCACAGGGCAGATGCTGGAGGACTGCGGGGAGGGGCAGGGAAGGAAGGCGCCCCAGAAGGGGAGCAGCCTGGGCAAAGATGGGGGGCTGGAGAGGGGGTGGCCCACTTGGGGAACCTCCAAGAGCCCAGCCTGGCCGCTGGGCACAGTGAGCACGCGGAATTGCGGGGATGCTCTTCAGCCACTCCGAGTCCGGCCAGGGCAAGGTGGGCTCAGAGGCCCACCAGACGAGGCCCCACCCTCAAAGCACCCCTCACCGATGGGAAAGTCCGCCAGGAAAACGGCATCATGGCATCTCAAGAAATGAAGCAGATACCTCTTGACCCAGCAATCCCACCCTGGGACGTGCCCCAAGGAAATGAAAGCAGGGACTCAAAGAGATATTGCTCACCTGTGTTCACAGTGGCGTCATTCCCAACAGTCAAGAGGTGGAAGCAACCCACGTGTCCACGGAAGGATGGATGGATCGACAAAATGTGGTCCATCCCCACAATGGAATATTAGTCAGCCTTGATAAGGATGGAAGTTCTGACAGCTGCTGCAACATGGACGGACCTTGAGGACACTAGGCTCAGTGAAATGAGCCGGTCACAAAAGCACAAGCGCTGAATGATTGACTGCACTTCTGTGAGGACCCTAGAGTTGCCATGTCCACAGAGGCAGAAAGCAGAACGCTGGGCACCAGGGGTCGGGGGGCGGGAAGGCGGATGAAGCGTTACTTAACGGGGACAGAGCTGGCTGGGGAAGATGGAAACATTTCTCGAGATGGATGGTGGTGAAGGTCTCACGACAGTGTGAATGTACTTAGTCCCACTAACTGCACACCTAAACACAGTTAAAGTGGCACAGCTAACGTTACGCATATCTGACCACAAGAGAAAAAGTTTGTTTAATGCAAAGAACACTCCGCACTTAGTGATGGAAAGAGAATGTGGCCAAACCACAGAAAACCCACTCAGCGGAATCACGCCCAGGTGCTCATAAGCGTGCTGTAGGACCGTGTGTCCTGCGTGAGGGAAGCTTGCCGGGTGGGTCCCGAGGTGGGGTCCACGCAGACGGGAGAGCCGGCCACGGGCCTCTCCAGAGTCACGCACTGTTTCCTCTTCAATCGTCCACGCTTGCGAAAACAAACACCTGTCTTGTTTATTGTACAATTAACGATAATAAAGCAGACTCTGAAAAACTCAAGCGAGAGTGATACCCCTAGAAGAGGTCAGGTCCCCCCTTTAAGGTCCCTGGTGGCAGAGGGTGGCACCCAGATACGTGTGGAAAGAAGACAAGAGCCAGCTGTTTCAAAAGAGAGATGCCCCGGGCTTCCCTGGTGGCGCAGTGGTTGAGAGTCCGCCTGCCGATGCAGGGGACATGGGTTCGTGACCCGGTCCGGGAAGATCTCACGTGCCGCGGAGCGGCTGCGCCCGTGAGCCATGGCCGCTGAGCCTGTGCGTCCAGAGCCTGTGCTCCGCAACGGGAGAGGCCACAACAGTAAGAGGCCCGCGTACCGCAAAAAAAAAAAAAAAAAAAAAAAAAAAAAAGAGAGATGCCCACGGTCCAGCTTGCCAGTCTGGAGGGTCAGGGCAGTGCAGTGGCAGCTGAGAACTCTGGAGGACCAGTAGACTCTGAACCAATGCCGAGGAGGCCTGGGTGTGTGAGCAGGGTCTTTTAAAGCCTCTTTTCTCATTAAAACCAACGGCAATGCCTGCTTCCCTGCGGACACGCCTTCTGCAAGGTCATGACACCTGACCTCCAGCTCTCGCTGTCTGCACACCCCGTTCTCCTGTGATCCATCACCGGGTGGTGGGGAGAGCCTGGGACCGACGGACAGCCCTGGGCTCGAATCACAGCTTTGCCCCGTTCCGGCTGTGTGACCTCAGCCGCCCCTTCCCCCCCATCCCCTAGAGCCCTAAGCATTTCTGAGGATTCTGGGGAAACTCTAATGAGGTCCCAAATATTTGAGCGCTCAGAGAAGTAATGGCCCAAGCACACGTGAGCTATAATCTTATGGATTATAAGACCTAGAAAGGAACTTCCCTGGTGGTGCAGTGGTTAAGAATCCGCCTGCCAGTGCAGGGGTCACGGGTTTGAGCCCTAGTCCGGGAAGATCCCACGTGCCACAGAGCAACTAAGCCTGTGTGCCACAACTACTGAGCCCGCGCGCCACAACTACTGAGCCCGTGAGCCACAATTACTGAAGCCTGCGCGCCTAGAGCCCGTGCTCCGCAACAAGAGAAGCCACCGCAATGAGAAGCCCGCGCACCGCAACAAAGGGTAGCTCCCGCTCGCCGCAACTAGAGAAAGCCCGCGTGCAGCAACGAAGACCCAATGCAGACAAAAAGAAAAAAAAAAAGACCTAGAAAGACCCACAAGTCTGGGCCCCAGACGTGGCTGGTAGTTAATTACCAGCCCCTCCCCCTTCTGGGCAGGACCACGGGCACACGTGGCCTCCTTCAGAGCCTGCTGTGCAGTTCATCTTCCCGCAGCTCGCGGGCACCCAGGGAAATGGCCTTTGCCAAATATTGACAGGATTCGGGTCTATTTGCTCCAGCAGGGGCGAGGAATCGATATCTGAATATTTCTGCTTCCACAGATGAGGGGAGGGTGCATGAGACTGCGTTTAGTGTTCCGAGCAGACCTGTACACGGGTGTGATCGCAGCTGATCCACAAGTGAAGGCGATTCAGAGCCCTAAGTAAAAGGAGGATTGTGGCAAGGCGCTGGCTTGCCGGGCAGGGTCCAGGGATCCATCGTGAAATTTCTTCCGTCCGCGTGCTTGGGGCCAAGCCCCTCAAACTTCCCAAGGGATAGCCTCCGTGTCGAGTGGGTCCGTCACACTGTCTGGGCACGAACTTCTGTTCCCCAGCTTCGAGCAGGAGGCGATAAAACACCCCGAGTCCTGGTGCAGGGGAGGCGCTGCTGGACAAGGCTGTCCTGATGCTGCCCAGGTGGCCGGTGACTGTGCCCCCTGACCTCGAGCCACAGATCCCAGCCACTAGCGCCGTTCCTCTCCAAACTGCTGTGGCCCCGAGCGTCAGGAGGTGCAGTGGGAAATAAAAGGTTCTATTCCTGGTGTAACCCCTTTCCCAGAACTGGGACAGTGGGTCCTGAGCCTCCTCTCTGCGTCTCTGGGTCTCACCAGTCTACACGGCACTGAAGCCCACCGCTGTGACCCACCACTCCCAGACCCGCCTCCCTGGCCAGACTGTACTTCCAGGGGGCGCTGCCTGGCATCACCCAGCGGGGACCGGGCAGGGACCCCAGCCTCCAGGGTAAGCACGCAGGCGTTCACGCGGCTCCCACCTCAGATGCGGTGGGCACACGTGCCCATCACCCAGCGTCACGGGTCGCCCTCCTCACCCCAGACCTGAAGAACTACCGGGTTTAGTATGATGTGCTAAAGCCTCAGAGGAGGCCACTTGTGCCCCAAGCCGTCTGCTACTCTTGAATGAAATGACGCCCAGGGTTGTGTGTGGGCTGCAAGGGCTCGTGGGGTCGGCTGTCAAGCACTGGGTCACGGGCATCCCTGCTGCTGGGCAGGGAGGGGGCCCAGGCTACCTAAACAGGTGCCGCGCCTCCACCTGGACCCCTAGTGCTGTCCCTGCACGGCTGGAGAAAGGTGCCGCTTCCCTCTGCCCTCCCCCTGCCCCTGGAGAACAGGGCCACCATTCCTGATGAAGCTGCCAGGCCCCTAGCCCTCTGAGAGGAAGTGGGCTGGGCACGGCCCTGGATGAGTCCCAGGTCTGGGGGAGGACAAGCGGCCAAGGAAGACAGCTGAGTGGGGCACCGTGTCCCCTCTGCTGGTCCCATCCCCCCTGCCATCCATAGTGACAAACAGGTGAGGCCTCCCTGCACCCTGGCCACACCTGCACTAGGGCCTTTACTCCCTCCCTTCACAGCTAGACGCGTTGAGAGGGCTTGACACCCCCATCCCCGCGCTGGCTCTGCCCAGAATCATGGGAGTCGGGCAGGGGGGACGCGGTGCAGCTCTAGCAGACGCCCAGGAGCCTGAATTCAGCAGAGACATGGTCCCACGCTCCCTCCCTCTCTCTCCTCTCCGGATGCGGTGACTCCTCAGCCACATCATCACTGAGGGCTTCCTGCAAGCGAGGTGCCATGCAAGGTACCTTGAGAGGTGACATAGTGCCTGAGAGGCAGATGGGCCGTGGGCCCCTGCCATGGGCCTGGCACCTTACCCAGGGCCTAGCCTGGAGCAGAGGCGTGAATGAAGCTCCTCAAACACTCCCTCTACTCTCACCTCCGCGTGTCCTGCCGGATGCCCTTCTACTGATTTGTCTGGCTAACTCCTACTTAGTGGGATGTCACCTCCTTCAGGAAGCCTGCCAGGATTTCTCTCTCACAGCAGGTTCCTTACCTGCCTCCTCTCTGTCCCCACAGCCTCTCCAGAGAAGTGCTTTCTCATGGTGTGTTTTCCTCACGTGCTATCTGCCTTTCTCATAAGGCTGGGAGCTCCTGGAGGGAAGAACTCCATCAAGGCCACCTCCAGTGCCTGGCCAAGGGATCCATACACTCAAGTGAAACCACCCGCTCTGCCCAACCCCCAGCTCGGGTATGCTGGGTTGACTCGTTGTCTGTCCATGAGACCCAGGGAGGTGGGGAGGGTCACCTGTGAAAGGGGTGTCCTTCCCGGTGCCAGTCACCCTGGGGAGGGGCAGGCCCTCACAGAGGAAACAGGAACTTTGTTGGGGAGGATTTGGGGAGCCCCCCCCCTCCCTACAGACTGCTTTCAGGGGGTTCCCAGGAGGTGCCACGGCTAGGAAGCATTCTGAGGCCCAGCTCTCCCACCGTCAGCCCCAAATCCAGAGCAAAGCCCTGTTGAGGTCTCCTGCGGGGCTGCATGGGTGCCCTGGGAGTGAGGGGAAGGGGGGCGGCAAAGCTCAGAGCAGGGCACCAATGGGGAAGCAGGCCCCGTGCCCGGGGGACGGGGGGCAGGAATGTCCTGAAGGTCCAATTTCCAGCAAGATGTCCTGCCCAAGGTGCCAATCTTGGAGGCTGTGGGTCACACTTTAAGTGAAAAGAGGGAAAGTTTCTCTGTAAGTCCATTTCAGAGACTGCCCCCCCACCGCCCCCTCCCAAGTGACGACATCCCTGTGCCATCACGCCCCAACCCAGAGCAGGAACCCACCCTCTCTGCCACGTGAGGCGTGGAGGTACCTAAAGCCCGGCTCATGCTGAGCCGAGAGCAAACTGACCTACATTTAACGCAGATTACGAGGGAGGGAAGACACCGCCCAGCAGAAGCCCAGGGTCTGGAGGGGCTGCCTGGGTTCACAGGCCGGCTCTCCCACCGCCAGCTGGGTACTCGGGGCAGGTTTCTCGAGGTCACCTGGCCTCCGTGTCCCCACCTGTAAAATGGGCAGTCACGGAAACCACCCCCGCGGCGTCGGGAGGACTCAACGAGTGATACTGTCCGGGGCCGTTACTATTATTGTTACTGCCATTCTCTTCCACCTGCGAGGCCTGAGTCCTTGGAAAAGCGTAACGATGCTTCTGGTCTCTCAGAAGACCCAGTGGGGAGATGCACGCACGCAGAGGAGGCTGCACTGGCGGTGCTCCCAGAGCGGGTCACCTCCTCCCTTGCCAGCCGTTGACCTTGGGTTGACCTTGGGGGGGGGTCTTGCCTCCTGTCTTTGTCTGCCTGCCCTCATCTGTAAACTGGGAGCAAGAATCCTCGCCCCACAGGGATTTGTGGCATTCAAGACGGAGCCTGGACGACGTCTCTACCAGGCCTGGCGTTACTAGATGCTCCGTCAACAGCAGACATAGAACTTTATCAGACAAATCAATTACTCCCTTGAGCTCTGCTCTGAGGCCGGCTGGGTGTTGGGGCGCCCGAGGTTGCCAGGACACACCCAGGATATATTTAGCTCTCTGCTGGAGCCCTGCCGGGGCTGGGCATTCCCACAGAGGACGCCGAATTTCAGACCAGCTCCCAGCTCCTCATAGGCCACCGAGAAATTTGCCCCAGAGCACAACTCCCCTTGTTTATAAGAGCAGACTAAATTATCCCAAGAGCACACACACACACACACACACACACACACACACACAAACTAAATTCCTGTATCATGTCAGTGCCACTCAAAGGCCTAGTTCCGCAGTGAAAGTCCACCTCCCAAAATAGAGAACGCCGTCCTGTCCCTGGAGCAGGACTTGGCTGGTGCCAGCAGGTCAGACAGCTGCTCTCCAATCAAGCCTCTTGAGACCCATCCTGTCCCCCTCACACCCTTAAAATGAAGAAGCAAAAGGAAATAAAACAGCCAAGCATCAGGGAAAAGGCAGCGTTGCCCGTAGCTCTTGCATTGCGATGTATTTTCTTCTGGTGCATTTTGCCTGCATATTTTGCCGATGACACTGCGTGTAATCTAGATTCTTCATTTATCACCAGCATAGACACATGCATTGTACTCCTCCTTCACAATCATTTTAATGGCTACGTAATACTCCAGCTTTTATCACCAGTTCCAAGTTTGGTCTAGGGTATTGGATCCCCAATACCCTAGCAGGGCACCTGCGGGGTCAAAGCCATGTTCATAATAACACTGAGATGGGGAATTCCCTGGATGCCCAGTGGTTAGGACTCCGCACTTTCACTGCCAGGGCCCAGGTTCAATCCTTGGTCAGGGAGCTAAGATCCCGCAAGCCTCGAGGCGCAGAGGCAAAAATAAAAAAGATTGAGATGTTATTGTCTTCCATCGCTCCCACTCCCTCCTGAGTGTACAATGGAGTTTTCCGGAAGCCCCGTGACATGTGACATCACAACTGATAGAAAACAGGCCGGACAGGAGCTCCAGCAGACGTCTATTAAGCCAAACGTTAATGAGATTTGCAAAACTGTAAAGCAGTGCCACTCTGATCCCTGAAAATACTCCTACATTAACATACAAAGGGCTATTATTCTTATTCAATGAATTAAAAAGTCTCCATTTTAAGGTCTAATACAGCAAATAAATACATAAATAAATACAATGCATTCAACCAAAAACTCTTTGGGGTCCCCAATAAATTTGAGTGAAGGGGTCCTACGCCCTCAAAGTTGAACAGCTGCTACGGATGGACGGACAATGATTAACTGGCCCAGCATCTGTGGCTGGACATTCACCCTGCAGAGTACGTGACCCCTTCAGTGAACGACTTTTTATGCACAAATCATATCAGCCACCTTCTTCTACCAAAGGGCATGAACATATTTAAGCCTCAATGCATCTCGCCTAACCGCCCCTTAGAGACTATGCACACTGACGGTCAGCCGTCCCTGACGGCATCCAGCTCAGGGGATCGGGGGATGTGTACAATTAGCTGACTTAACAGTAACAATTTTTTTTTTTTTTGCGGTACGCGGGCCTCTCACTGTTGTGGCCTCTCCCGTTGCGGAGCACAGGCTACGGACGTGCAGGCTCAGCGGCCATGGCTCACGGGCCCAGCGCTCCGCGGCACGTGGGATCCTCCCAGACCGGGGCACGAACCCGTGTCCCCTGCATCGGCAGGCGGACTCTCGATCACTGCGCCACCAGGGAAGCCCCAACAGTAACAATTTTTAACTAACGACGGGTCTTTCCTCTAACCTTCAGCTATTCTAGAGACCCACACAGGAAGGAGAAAGGGTTTCAGTCCCAGAGACAGAACGTTTGAGAAGCTGCCTGGGGATGCTGAATAATGCCCCCCTCCCCGGATATACCCACGTCCTAAGCCCTAGGACCTTACATGGTTAAAAATCATGCGGTTGGTCTTTGCAGATGTGATACTGTGAAGGACCTTGAGAAGGGAGATTATCCTGAATTATCTGGGTGGGCCCTAAATGCAGTCACAAGCATCTTTAGAGAGGCAGAGGGAGATCTGACCACACACACGGATGGGAGGGGAGAGACCTGAAGATGCTTGCATTGAGGTCGGGGCGATGCGGCCGCAAGCCAAGGAGCGCTGGCAGCTGGGAGAGACGGGGAGCGGATTCTTCCCAGAAGCTCTGGAGGAAGCGCAGCCCTGCCGACACCTTGACTTCAGCCCAGTGACGTGGATTTTGGACCTCGGGCCTCCAGAACTGTGAGAGGATAAGCTTTTGTTGTTTTAAGCCCCGAGGTTTACGGTGCTCCATTCCAGCAGCCCCCCTCCTACTGGACGCCCCAGTGACGGAGGCTGACCCCTCCTTCGCCAGCCCCATTCCCTCGCCAACAGCATGGGCTGTCAGAAAACCTCGCCGTGCGCTGCAGAGTGCATCCCAAAGGGGCTCACTTCGGGGCTCAGCGTGTGTGCTGCCGCCAGCTATTTTAATTCCTTGTAGCTCCTTCAAAGGCTGCTGGCTGGCTGCTCCGTTGTGCCCCAGTGAGCTGCTCTCAGAGAAGGAATTTGGGGTGTCAGGTCAGGAGATGGGTGCCAATGGAGGAAAGGAAGGGTCAGCCGTGGCAGGGGCAGAATAAAGCTCTCATGTGGCAGCCCCGGGCCTCGCAGGGCTGCAGAGGGGCCCAGCCTGGCCAGAGGGGAGAGAATGAGTCCGCGGGATGAGAGGGCTGGAAGGGAAGAGCAGTGAAAGCAACACTGAGGTCTGGCAGAGTCGGGAGGGCGGGGAGACCTGCCCAAGGATTCCAGAGGCGGCCCTGGCAGGGCCACCCTTCATCCTCAGCACACAGACCTGCTCTGCACCCCATGCCCGTCCCACGCCCGTCCCAGGCAGCCAGAGAGGCACCTGGCTGGACGCTGGGCTTCTGCACACATATCACGTTTCCTGATTTCCGCGGCACGTCGGAGGTGTGTTCAAGGGAACCGATGCTTGAAACCCTGCACTCCACAATTACTCTCCAAGCGCCTGGCAGACGAGGCCGGTCTCAGAGCCGAAGGACAGCAAGAGCATCAGGAAGGCCAGAGAGAAGTGTGTCACAGAGGCCCCCGGGGGCCCCGAGTCAACGTGGCGCGATCACAGCAGCAGCAGGGATGCTCAGGACCGCAGGCGTTGGCTGTGTCGAGGCCCCGGGCCCGCCGTTGGGCGCACACCCGCTCACCCATCCGGACGGCCCCTCCCGTACGGCTGGCTCACTCCAGCCACACTGGACGGTCTGCTGACCCTTCGCCACCTCCCTGCCTACCTGGGTCGCACTCCTGCGCGAGCGCACGGGTCTCGCACAGCCTCACCCCGCCTGGGTCCCTGCACACCGGGGGTATCAGAGTGCGCCCCGTCCGGGGGCGGGGAGACTGGGCCACCTGCGCTGGCAGAGAGTGTGGCCGCAGAACCGGCAGGTGTGGACGATTCAGAGCTCCACGGGTCAGGTGTTCACTCGGGGAACGGGAGCGGAAAGCCGACCGGAGGCCGGGAGGGTTGTTTCATCAGGAGGCCATGTGGGTTTTGAACCAGGCAACTGGCCAGGCTAGAATCCCGGCTGCCAGGTTACCGGACACACGCCTGCTGTCCAGCCTCGGTTTCCTTACCAGTAAACTGCAAACAACCAGGAGTAACATTCAGAATATTTACGAGGGTTCCCCACGCCCCACTCAGCAGGGGTGCAGCCACGCGGTGTGCGCCCGGTGCGTCCTGAGCCCGGCGGGGGATCCCGCGCCCCGGGTGTAAGGCCGCAGCCTGGATCGGCCAGTTCTCCGTGCTACTGTCTCCTCCTTGGCGCCCCCAGGTGCTCATTAAAGCCCTTGGAGGCAGAGGCAGCCTGAGTAGGAAGAGGCCCGGCTGCGTGGGACACCACAGCCCATCACGTAGCTCCAGAACAACGTGCAGTTGGCAAAACGGGGCCGCCCGCCTTCCTCGGCTTGGGTCGCCTTCCCGCGTCTGCAAAGCCAGCAGGGCCGCGTCTTCTCTCCTCTCTGACCTCTGCTTCCGCCACCACAGCCCCTCTTCTCTTACCCTCCTGCCCCCTCCTCCTCGATGGCATGGACCCCACCGCATCACCTGAGCCCCACTGCGAGCTCTCTAACTTAGTCACATCCTCGAGGTCCCTTCTGCCATGTAGGTGACACACCCACCGGGTCCGGGCATGAGGACAGGGACATCTTGGGGGGCCGTTGTTCAGTCTGAGATGAGGCAACTCAGAGAGGGGCAGTGTCTAGCCCCAGGTCACACAGCAGGCAGGACCAGGCACAAGTCCTCGGCAGGAGCCCCTGGCTCCGCCTGCTGCCCACGGTCCTGATGAGGGAGGACCCTAAAGGAGTGGAGGAAAGGGTCCTGGGCGTCTTGGGTTCCGGGGGAAGCATGGGAAACGGAGGAGGAATTCCAGGACAGTGCTCTGCGCACAGCAGGCGCTCAACAAACTGAGTAAGCGAGCTTTCCAGAGTAGCTGTGAGCCCTCGAGACGGCTGATGGCTGGGAACAGAGGTGGCTCCGACCAGACAGAGGCTGGACCGTACTGGGGCCCGTGGGGGCCGCTGTGGGCACTGCGGCTGCACAGTGCTGCCCACCTCCATCCCGCCTCTAGGCTCCCCCAGGTGGCGGTGGACAGTTGTACAGTGCGGTGGGGAGGGGGGGGACGCGCGATTCCAGGACCAGCCCTCTGCCCAGGAGGACAAAGGCCCCAGTGTCCCCTGGTTCTGAGGAGCATTCCGCACGGTCCCCTAGCAGGACTGAGCCCCCCTGACCCACAGTGACACCCACCCATCCAGATACCCCCCTGGCTCTGCATCCCTCCCCGTCTACCCCTCCCACTTGTGCTTCCTGGGACCACCTCCCAGGTAAACCACCTGCACTCACATCCCCGTCTCCCGGAACGTGAATGGAGACAGCCGCAGGGCTGCCAAACTGATATGGCGGCCGTGGGTGGTCCCCGCAATCCTTCCTTCTTGGAACTTCATGCCCAACTGCAGCGCCAACTGGGCCCTTGGAGATGTCATTTTCCAGCAAGATCCTGGGGCCACGGACTTCCGAGCAGAAGCAGAAGGTCAGAGCAGAAGGTCGGAGAGAGGCCTGACTGTGGGCCCTCGACCCGGGATGAGGGCAAACAGACGAGAAGGCTGAGCGCGAAGCGGGACCCGAGCTCCGTACGTCACCCCTCCTCCACTGGTTGGGTGTTCATGCAGCACCTGTCACGAGGCAGCCTGTGCGGACACGGGGCGGGGTGGGATCCACACAGCTCAACCCAGCCCAGCCCCGAGGACAGACGCCCAGCGGGGACAGCCCCGCGCGTGTGCCCTGCAGTGACACTGGGCGGTGGCTCCTTGGCGTGCTGGCTGGAATCGGGTTGCCAGCTCGCCTCTCCAACCCCTTGTTCTGCAAGTGAGGAAACTCAAGCCCCAGGACAGCCAGCGTGCCCACTACGTGCAGGGGGCCAGGCGGAGTCGCCGTGCGGGTGGTGAGGCTCCGAGGCAACCCAAACACCGCTAAGAACCTGGGAGCGGGCAGCTGTCCGGGGACTGGGCTTCTCCCGGTCCTCGGGGATGGGTCAGGGGGTGTGAACAGGACCGGCGGGCTAGGCGGGGGAGGGAGGAGAACCACCAATGGAGGAAGAGCTGTGAGCCAGCTGACGATGTCAGCTGATGCCACGGTGGACCCTGCAGGCTTTGCCCCGAGCCCTGGACAGTGTGTCCAGCTATGATAAAAACCACCCCAGGCCCTTGACACCACAGCCCATGAACAGTCCTGTAAAGCAGGCGCTATTATCTCCACCTGACAGGTGGGGAAACCAAGGCAAAGAGCAGTTAGTTACGCAACCTGGTGGCTGGGAACAGAGGTGGCCCCGACCAGACTGAGGTTGGACCACACCGGAGCCCAGGTGCTCTGACCCCAAAGCCACCTAGGCATCGAGACCACCTGCCTGGTTGCTTAGGAATCTTCGGCCAAGGCAACATGGTGCGTGAAACCCCCCAGTCCATCATTTTGCAACAGGACCTGTTTAACGTGGGCCTGGCTCCCCACCAGCCCAGCAGCCTCCCTGAGGGCAGGAGGCACCCGCAGGGCTTGCTGTTGGCTGAGTCAAAGGCAAAGCGAGCATCACAGAACTCAAAGCACACCTTCCACCTACCCCAGGCCTTCCTGCGGACACGCACTCAGATGTTCTCTTGGCTTGGGTATCAGTCAGACATCCACAGATGCCGCTTTCCTGACAGGCTGTGGAGAAACCCCCGTACACTGGGATCCTCGCATAAAGGGCAAAGTGCTTTCTGCTGTGATATTGTCAGATGAGGCCTACGTGGCACAGAAGGGTGCTCGGAGATCTCCTGGCTCACACGGCGTGTTTCCCTGAAACGATGGCTGAGCCTCAAAGCCAGACGATCTCTCTGGGGCAGTGGGGGAACAGCGTTGTCAGAAGGGCGCCAGTCTCACCCCTGAGGGTAGCAGTGGTCCCTGTTTTTACAGACAGGTACCCTGAGGCCCAGAGAGGGAAGCCGGCTCACCCGAGGTCACACAGAGGTCCGGCAGGTAGGGCTGAGGGTCCAAGGAACTCAGGCACTGATGGGGCTGGTTGACGCTGGAGGGCTGAGCTGGGGCTGGAGAGGCCTGGGACGGCCATGAATGCTGCCTTCCAGCTCCGGAAGGCCACAGGGACCCAGCAGAGGGAAGAACTGGGGCCAGGGGTCAAGGTTACAGGGGGGCATGTGGACTTGACCTGGTGAAACTCTCTCATGGTCCGTGCTGTCCATCCCTGGGTGGATCCCTGGGGCCATGCCATGACCCCAGACAGGAGCCCCCGCTGGAGGCAAAGAGCACACGCTTGGGGGCAGACAGAGCAGGGCTAGGGCTGGCTCTGCCTTCCTGGCTATGCGGGCAGGCGCCACACCTGGAAATGGGAACACGCTTCTCGGCTCAGGGGAGGAGATGGGTTGTAACCACCACTCACACTAGAAAGCGTCATCGTGATGCCCCCAGTGGGTCAAACCTTACCCATCCTCGGCCACACGTTACAAAGTTACCATTGTAACCAGCTAATACATGCAGGGGCAGAAAAGGGTTCAAATGCAGCTCTGGCATTTGCAAATGTCATGAAGTGAAGCCAGGCACCTGACGGGCCCGCCCAGGCATCTGTTCCCCCATCTGTAGGTGGGGACACTCCAGCGGCCCTGAGAAAGGTCCCAGGAGCATCTGGTCCCGGCATGGGCCCCAAGGGAGCACCCCACAAGCCGAGGCTGCGTGACACTGAAGTAGGGTGCTGCCCGACACCCTAGAGACCTTGGCAATGGAAACATCCCTGAGTAAACAAAGACGCAGCACTCAGGTTGCTGTGCCTCGCGTCCCAGCGGCCCGAGGCCCGCTGCTCGGGCAGCCGGCGGGTTGGGCACACATCTGACCGGTCCCCATGGCAGCTCGCGAGACCACGCGATCACCTTCAAGAAATACAAGCTGCCGTCTGAACACCACCCGAGTTTTCCTGCTGCAACTATTTTAACTGATTTCCAGGCTCCTCCGCGTGCCACGCACTCAAAACCCTCGGTCGCCACGGAGACCCCAGAAGAGGCAACAGAAGCTCAGGGAGGTTGGACGGTCCTGTGCTGGCAGATGGCAGAGCTGGGATCTGAGGCCAAGGAAGCGCCCGTGTCTGTGCGGAGCCGGGGCTCTGGGGTCAGGCATCCGGCGAGCAGCTCAGCGTCCCGGCAGCTGGCCTGGCCTTGAGGCCCGGCAGCAGGAGAGGCCCATCCAGAGGCCGGACACCTCCCCGCCCGCTCCCTTCACCACCAGACTTGCTGATTCCCTCTCACCAGCTCACAGCTCTCCCACAATGCAGACGATGCTCTGGATGGTCCGGGTGTCTGACAGGCGACTTCTCCAGAGGGAGGGTCCCACTCCCTTTTCTGGGACAGTAAGACTGGACGGTCCAAGAGTTCACCAAAGTCAGGGCTTGGGTCTCGAGAATATGCCACCTACCCCCAAACTACCACATGGACGGAAACCATAAAGAATCGAAGGGTCTCGGGTGGAGGGTTAGGAAGTGACCCTGGACGTGAGGGACCAACAGTTCGGAGATCAGAATGCCCAGGCTGAGTTAAAGAGCTTCCCGTTGGTTCCTAGGCAACGGCCATCCTTTGCAGATGCCATTTCGGATGAGTTCCTGGGTCAGGATGATTTGTCTTTGGCCACACCTAATTCAGATGGAGTCACACACGGAAAACGGGCACCAGTGTCGTTACCTGTGCTAAGATCCACGTGCTGCCATCTGGGAGACCTCCACCCGAGCTAAGGACAGCGGCCCCTGCGGATGGAACCGTCCGACCTCTCACCAAGTCACAGACTCCGGAAGCAGCACGTGCCCGCCTTAGACCTGGAAGCAACGCCCTCTTGTCTCAGTTGATTTCTCATTGCAAAAGACAGGCGCAAAAAAAAAAAAAAAAAAAAAAAAAAAGACAGGCGCACACAGTGAAGAAAACTGGGGAAAGTGACGGGCAGTATAAAGACGCAGAGGGGGGAGCAGTGGCTGGTTTGCCACCTCCACCAGGAGGACGCCGTGCACAGCTTGACCTACTTCCCTTAGTCTGCTCTCCTCCACTGTCTTGTAAAGTTGAAGTCATATAAGATATACAATCTTGTCCTCAGCTGCTTTCTAAATTAAGCTCTTCTTAAGCACGTTCTCCTAGCATGAAAAGCCCCTGTCATACAGTTAACTAGAATGTTCCCGCCACCCCCAGAGGACAGGTTTCAGGAGGATATAGATGCCGTTTGTTTTCATCCACGGCTGAGCCCCGGGCCCGGAGCAGTGCTGGGCACATAGCAGGTGTTTAGTAAACCTCTGTCGACTGGATGAGCAATCGCATGGCTAGTATCCCATCGCTCCCCTCCACGTGTAGCTGGTTTCTAACTTTCTGCTGCTGTTAGGAACGCCGTGGTGAATGTCTGTGGTGACAGCAGAGCCCACACTTGGATTAGAAATGTGTCTCTCTGCTCCAAATGCCAGGGCTGAGCCAACCAGAGCAGGGGACCGGGTCTCAGGCTGTCTGCCACACACCCTCCTGGCCCCCGGATGGCTGCCTTTCCTTCCCCAGCCCTCGGTTTCCCCTCTGTGTGGGTAGGTGGCTTTGGACTGGAGCATCTCCCAGGCCCCTTCCAGCTCCGTGATCCTAACACAGCAGCCACAGGTACAGAAGAGGGCTGAGCCGGCCACCCAGCTCTCCACCTGGCCCTGCACTCCTGTTTTGGGCCTGCATCCCTCCCCCACCACCAAATCCATAATCCAAGATGACTGGTGTCCTTATAAAAAAGAAATAAGGACATAGATACACACAGAGGGAAGATCATGTGAGGACATAGGGAGGAGGCGGCCGTCTACATGGCCAGGAGAGAGGCCTCAGAAGAAACCAATCCTGCCCACACCTTGATGTCAGACTTCCAGCCTCCAGAAGTGTAAGAAGATAAATTTCTGCTGTTTAAGCTGCACGGTCTGTGGTTACTTTGTTATGGCGGTCCTGGAAGACTAACACAATCCCCCACGAACCTCTGACCACCTGGGGAAATCCTACCCACCAGGCCTGCAGCTGCCCCAGGGAGGACATGCAGGCTCCAAGACAGCACGGACCCGACGGTGGCAGAGCTGGCACCAGAGCCCCTCCCAGCTCAGGTTCTTTCCTCTGCCCCACCTTGCCCTGCCGTGACCACCTGGGCTGTGATGTCAGGAAGCCACCACGAGACTCACCATCATCTCCTGGGTCCCGCCAAGTGTGGGCCAGCATTGCGCACAGAGCCAAAGGCGTTCCCTGCACACAGTGGGGAAACCGAGGCGGGGGTAACAGTAAATTAAGCACAGCTAGCGTACTTATCTGGTGCAGAACGCCAGCTCCTTCTACCTCACCATGGTGCCACTTAAACAATTTCCCTGACCACTCGAAATGACTGTGCAACAACGCATGTAGGCAACTGCATGTGCCCTTGATGCCAACACCAGAGTCATCTCAAAGGTGCCCTGGGTTATCGGACTAAAGGAAGATATGCCTGCGGCCCCAATGGCATAAAGGAAAGGGGAGCCTCCCACCCGGCGTGCTTGTACAGGTCGCCTCAGAGTCTGACCATCGGCTCGCCTGGGCAGCTGGAGACTGGACCACGTGATCCCAGCCACACCTACTGGCGCCAAGCTCTGGGGGTGATGCCAGCCTTCCCTGGGCAGGGCCGTCAGGGGACCTGACCTTGTTGATGATGGAAGCCCCTGACCTGCCAGATGTGCACAGTGGCCAGACGTTAGAGCCCAAGAGCCCTGCACAAGGGACCACCACCTGCTCTCCCCCACCACGGCTGTGGGTGAAAACTACTGCCTTGCAAATCATCAGCTGGGCTGTGAGCGACAGGTCGAGGGGAGAGCATGCCCACTGCCAGTTCCGAAGGGCTCGATTAACTCAGCAAGGCTGAGGTTTACTGACCCTTACAAGCTACCGAGGGAGGACCTACTGCATGGGGGGTTTCCCACTCCTACCTTATCCCCTCCAGGGAAGCAGCAATACTGCTTTTACACATCAGGAAGGCAAGCTCCAGAAGGGGCCACGATCTGTCCGAGACTAGCAGGTGGGCGCTGTGATTCAAACCCCAGTCTCCTTGTTCTTTCCGCCCATGATCCCCCAGGGCCCTGGTGCCCAAGTACCCCTTCTCCCAGGACAACCACACATGAGGAGGCGGAAAGGCCAGTGCTTCTTCCAGGGCTCCCCCTGATTACAGGAGAGACCGGAGGTATCAATTATGGTCATGGAAAGCCTAAAATTCCCCTGTGTGCACCCTGCCATTACCTCCACCTGCCATTAGATAAATGCGTCTGGAGGTTCTGTGAAGTCTTGGGGTGCCCCGCTCCCCAGCCACCTCCAGAGAAGAGGTTGGCCATTTCAGAAATCCTCTTCTAGAGAATTCTGCCTCCTAGGGCCTGCCACTTGCTCCCCGCCGCTTTCCCAATTCCCACCGCCCATGTGGTCCCTCCTTCCTCACCTAGGAGGGGGAGGGAACTGTTTCCCCCTGGGAGGGGTTGGCCCCTGGAAGCACACCCCCCAAGCAGAGAGCACACAGTAAGTGCTCACTAAAGGCACACTCCCTCCCCAGTCCTCCCCAGTCCTCCCCAGCCCCCCCGGAAAAACAGCTGTCCCCACTGTTTTCTGCACCATGGCCAGAGGCCATACTGCAGTCTGCGGCCAGACAGGCTCAGGGGAGAGCACAGGAGTCCGAAACCTGGCCCAGCTGCGTGAGCTGAGCAAGTGACTCAAGTCTGGTGAGTCTTGGTCGCACCCTGAAAAATGGGGTGACAGCCCCTCCCTGCCAGGGAATGTAGGGAGAAGCCCTCAGCCCAGTGGCGAGCCCCAAAAGGCTCTCGAAAAGGGGCTCTGGTCACTCCAGACTCTCTCCAGGAGCCAAGGCCCCCGGCTCTAGGCCTCAGTTTCCCCAAGCGCACTAGGCGCGGCTGGCTTGTGGCGACGTGGGATTTTTCAGCGCCACACAGAGGCTGTCAGACCCAGCGAGTGCGTCGCCAGCGCCAGCTGTGGGGATACGCAGGGATGAGGGGCCGCAGAGAGGACGCGCGCACGTCCGGGCGGGTCGCACACACCTGCGGGCTCCGCGACCCCAAGTTTGACCCGGGCCAGCCCAGGGCGTCGGGCGTCGGCCTGACGGCCCCCCACCCAGGCGCTGCTGGAGCCGCACAAGGGCGGCGGCCCCTGCCGCAAAGGCCCCATGTCACCACACCTCTCCGTGGCAGGGTCTACATTGGTCCCGTGCCCCCTCGCCGGACCCTGGCCGCCTCCTGCAGCCTGTGGCGACCCCGGACGCCAGGGAGAAGCAAAGGAGTGGCGCCTTCCAGACAGCCCAGCGCAGTCACCCCGGCGCCGCGCGGGGAAAGGGTCCCCAGTGCGCGCTGCCAAGCTCACCGCCTGGGGCGCAGGGACAGGGGGCTGCGCGCTGCACCCTCGGGACTGCAAGACCCTGAAGCAGAAGTTGGCTGGAGCAGACCCCCAGTCTGCAGGTGCAGCCACCCCAGCCCTCGCGGCGCCGCGACCCAGCTCGGGGACGCGCGGGTCCCTCGGTCCCCACACTCACCTGCGCTCATCTCAGCGGCAGCTCGGAGTCGGGTCGTCTGGGCTCTGCGCAGCCGATGCTTCTGCCCGCAGGTGCCGCGCCTACCGGCGCGAAGGGCCGCCCGCCCGCCTGCCCGCCTGTCGGCGCCCGCCTGCCCGCAGCGCCGCCGCAGCCCCGCGGCGCGTCCGCCCCTCCCCGCCCCGCCCCGCAGACCCCGCCCCGCCCCTCGGCCCCGCCCTTCGCCCGCCCCCCGCCGCTTTGCGGGCGGGGCGCACCCTGGGAAGTGTAGGCGCCGCGCCCCCGTCGCTCCACCTTCACGCCCCGACCCCCGCAGGGACGGACTACAGTCCCGGCAGGCTGCGCGGCCCGCGCATGCGCAGGCGAGCCACGCCGCTGCGGCCTTCCGGAGTCACACGTGGGTCTCTGCGGAGTTGTCCACCGGGTCCGGCTGGCGGCCTGGCTGGCGACGGCTCTCAGGATCCCGCGAGTGGCGAGGCGGGCGGCCGAGTGAGAAGCAAGCTTGGTGCAGCTCTTGTTGAGTCGTGCAGCTGCAAAGGGTCAACTTCCTCCTTCCCCAGTCCGCAGAGGGAGACTGAGGCGGGGGGCGCGGGCGGCAGGACTCGCCCACCCGCCCCGGCGAGGCTTGCGCTCCCAACTCTAGGTCTAGGGCTCGGCCAGGAGGGGCCGAGCAGAGGGGCCAGGAGCAGAGAGGCCAGAGGACAGCGGCTCCGGGGGAGACCCGAAGTCCTGCAGAGCCAGCCATGGGCAAGGCCGGTCGGACAAATCCCCACGTACCCTAGAAACCCAGAAGGCCTGGCTGGGTGGCTGTCCTGCAGCTTTCTAGCTCCAATGCCTGTCCCCTGGAGCCTTTTTCCCAGAACACAAGTGGATGTGATGACGGAAGGAGACTAGGAGGAGCAGGTGCCCTGTTCTCTACCCAGCTCTGCTCTCAGCAGTGCAGCCCTGAGCGAGTCCCTTCCCCTCTGCGGGCATCAGGGCCCCATCCATGAAGTGGCTGAGTGAAGGATCCACCACGGCTGAGAGCATTAAATTCAGGTGCTTACTGTTGGTGGGAATGTAAATTGACACAGCCACTATGGAGAACAGTATGGGAGTTCCTTAGAAAACTAAAAATAGAATTACCATATGACCCAGCAAGCCCACTACTGGGCATATACCCAGAGAAAACCATAATTCAAAAAGACACATGCACCCCAATGTTCACTGCAGCACTATTTACAATAGCCAGGTCATGGAAGCAACCTAAATGCCCATCGACAGATGAATGGATAAAGATGTGGTACATATATACAGTGGAATATTACTCAGCCATAGAAAGAAACGAAATTGGGTCATTTGTAGAGACGTGGATGAATCTAGAGACTGTCATACAGAGTGAAGTAAGTCAGAAAGAAGAACAAATATCGTATATTAACGCATATATGTGGAACCTAGAAAAATGGTACAGACGAACCGGTTTGCAGGGCAGAAATGGAGACACAGATGTAGAGAACAAACGTATGGACACCAAGGGGGGAAATGGCGGGGGGGGGGGAGATGACGGTGTGATGAATTGGGAGATTGGGATTGACATATATACATAATATGTATAAAATGGATAACTAATAAGAACCTGTTGTATAAAAAAATAAATAAAATAAAAAAACAAACAAATTCAGGTGCTTAGTCCTGGCTAGAGCAGAGGCGGGCCACTAGGGGTGGGGGGCCCGGGCATCTGACCGCCTGGCGGGGAGCCTGGCTTCTCCTCCGTGTGCATCGCTAGAGTGTTAGCAGTCCCTGCCTCTCAGGATACTTCTGAGGATCTCACGAGCTAATGCATGCTGTGCCCTAGCAGGAGTTGAGATCAGTAAATGTCTTTGAAGTTATCAGCCTGTTATTATTCTTCTCAGTGCCTTTCATAGGGCCTGGCACGGAGTGGGCACTCCACGGGTACCAGTTGTCTAAAGGAAGAGAAGGATGGAGGGAAGGAGAGAGGGTGCTGACCCCCAGCACCATCACCCTGGGCAGCAGTCCATCCAACATGGGAGCACCCCTGCCTCCACTTGCCCTCTTCAGGAAGCTCTCCATCAAGCTCCCCACAGAAAGGTGTGGTCGGGCACTTGCTCCTCCCGGTCAGTCAGAGGGTGGGTCTGGGTGGCCTGGCTCTCAGCTGGTCCCAGAGCTCAGCCTGCCAGGCGGCCACCCAGACCTCCCCATGGAGCCGGCCCCACCTCTCTGCGCAGATACCTCCAAATGGGGCAGGGACTGGGGAGTCACAGCAGTTCTCAACTCCTTGAGGAAGGACCTCGGGGTCCCATGGTTCCATTCTTCACAAGGGCAGAAACTGAAGCCCAAGGAAGTCCTGCCAGAGGCGTCCAGCAAGTTGACATGCAGGGACTTGACCTAGGTGTCCTGTAGCCAAGCCTCTGCCCTGGCCCAGCTGGTTCTCCCACAAGGGAACTCCAAGTGGGCCAGGCCCGCTGCAAGGGACCCGCAGAGACTGATTGGTTTGGGTAGACGGAACCAGGTTTTGGTTGTCATCCGCGGTGCTGTGAACCAGCTGTGACCTCGGGCAACTTGCTTGCCCTCTCTGTGCCTCGGCTTCCTTAGCCTTCAAACCACAGTGCCTGCCTGATAGGGCTGTTGGGAGGGTCACATGAGTAATGTGACTAAAACCCTTCAAAGCTCAAAAAGTCAGGGCTCAATGCATGACAGTTATTATTATATTTATTGTCACTGAAGCAGACCAGAGAGCAGTATGCACCGTCACCAGCCCTTAAAGACTGCTGTCTTTTCTCACCTGTCTTCCATCCATCCATCCACCCACCCACCATGTATTCAACACCTTTAGTGAACTGGGCACCGTTCTAATGAAGAAAACAGGCAAGAATCTATATCACAGGTCACATGATTCATTGGAGAAAGTGCCACTACTTAATTTTTTTTTTTTTGGCTGCATTGGGTCTTCGTCGCTGCATGTGGGCTTCCTCTCTAGTTGTGGCGAGCGGGGGCTACTCTTCATTGCAGTGCATGGGCTTCTCATTGCGGTGGCTTCTCTTGTTGCGGAGCATGGGCTCTAGGACCCGAGGGCTTCAGTAGTTGTGGCGCACGGGCTTAGTTGCTCCGCGGCGTGTGGGATCTTCCCAGACCAGGGATCGAACCCGTGTCCCCTGCATTGGCAGGTGGATTCTTAACTACTGCACCATCAGGGAAATCCCACCACCTGCTTTCAAGCAGGCCCTGAGGGAAGGGGTGTCAGAGGGGCTCCTTGACACAAGGAGGTCCTAGACAGGCTATCGGTCAAACCGAGACCCTTTCAACGTTTGTCCAGTGCGTTCAGATATTAGAGGAACAGCTGGGCCTTGCTGAGTACAGATGCAGAGGGAGGAACCATGAGGCAGCGGGAGCTTCCCTGGTCTGCCCCCGCAACCCCTGCCGGGCTCACACCTCCTGCAGACAGAAGGGACACAGAGTAGGGGCTGTGCCTGCTCCTTGGGGCCACTCCCCCTTCAAGCGCTTATCAAACGTTCCCCCTGGGGGAGTTCCCAGCTCATGTCACAGGGGCCCCTTCCAGCCCCTCGCAGGTGGGTGCCCCGGGCAGTGGCCCCCTGGCCCTCTACCTGCTCCTGCAGCCTTTGCCCCATCATTCCTGCCTAAGGACTCACAGGTTTCATTTGCTTTCATCTTCCCCACGACCTTTGAAGGAGGGCCATGGTCTTCTACCCTACAGGCTTGGAGAGCGGATGTGACCAGGCCAGGCTTCACTCAGGGGGAGCACAGAAAGAGCTGAGCTTTCCAAGACATCTGTGGACTAGGTGCCCTGGCCAGAGCCTCCAGCGGTAGCGCTAGCCCACGTTCCTCCTGGGATGGATCTCAGGGCACTCAGCCTGCTGCCTCTGGGGCTCTCATGGTCACCTTTGGAATGAGGATGCCCTTAGAAGCGGGCACTTCCACTTCTCCCCTGCTCTGTGGCCTGGTGCCCTCCTTGTCTGAACCTGGAGGACAGTGGTATAATTGGAGCTGGGATGTGGGAGCCCTGGGTCATAAAGCGGGGGGCGGCGTGCCCAGTGCCAGCAGGCAGCACAGGGGGCCAGGAGCAGATGGGAAGAGCCCAGGTAGGACCCTGGAGAAAACACGGGGAGCTCTACCCCACCACCACCTCCTCTAAATTTCCTACCACTTCTTATGGGATGTGGACTGTTCTGGTGATGGAGGCTGTGGAATATGGTGGGGGCAGCCTCAGACCCCCGGCCCCAGCTGGTTCCAAGGTCAAGCCTCCTACACCAAACGCTGCTCTCTTGTGGGCAGCAGGCTATAATTTGGAGGTTCCATTCCTGGTAACCCAGAGGTGATCATAAAACACAAAAATGATAAATGCAAATGTGTTCCTTTCCAAGCATCTGTTAACTACGTAAAACACCTGCTCAGCTAAAAAAACCACAGCCATTCCTGGTGTACCTTTGGGAAATATTTTTCCTGCATGGGCTGTGCCGGGTGACGGTTTTCAAGAAATGAGTCCAGTGACCTGTGGGTAAAGACCTTTTCTTTCTGTGACAAGTGCCCACCCCCTACCCCACCACTGCTTTGAGGGCCTGCAAATCGTTTCAAAATTCGGGTATTTGTCCTGCAAATGTTTACTGCCCTTTTGTGGAGCCTGAGGGTCTTGGGAAGTGAAGGATCCTGAGTGGTGGGATGGGACCAGGGCAGGCTGGGGCAGACCCCATTGCTGACCAGCACAGTCTGGAGGGGAGTGGGGATTTATGTTGGGTTTCTTGAGGCTGGACCAGGAGGGGCTGGGAGGGAGAGGGGCCAGAGGGCTGCTTAAATGGGGCAGAAGGGCCTGGGTGGAGAGGTTTTGTCTAATCCCAGTGGGGCCAGCCTCATGCTCAGGTAGAGGGAACCAAGGATAAGTATAAAACTGCAGCTGAGGGAGTTCCCTGGAGGTCCAGTGGCTAGGATTCCAGGGCTTCACTGCTGAGGGCCCGGGTTTGATCTCTGGTTGGGGAATTAAGATCCTACAAGCTGTGCAGTGCGGCCCAAAAAGAAAGAAAGAAGGAAAAAAAAAAAAAACCTGCCGCTGAGGAGGTTGCCCAGGGCCAAGCCAGGTGAGGTAAGAAGTCAGGACTAGGGCTGCGATGCCCAGGGACCACTCTGTGTCAGAGAACCCTCCATCCTCATCCTCACACCCATTTAACAGATGGAGAAATCGAGGCTTTAGCTTGCCCAAATGCAAACTATTCCCCAGTGGAAGAGCTGGGATTCACGCCCAGGTCCTTCCGAAGAGCGAGCCTGTGGGCTTCGGCACACGCCCCTCCTGGATCTGTCGGGCCTCCAAGGGGCGTTGTGGAGGCCAACTGACAAGGCTGAGGGGCCTGAGCCGAGGGTGAGGTGCTTGGCCCATAGGGACCTGCCCCACTGGATCCAAACCATGACAGGCCCTCTGCCCCCTGCGCTGGAGGATGCCCCACCCTCACGTGACAGCTCAGCTTCCCCCACTGGACTCTACTGGAGATTCCCTCCTTGGAGAAGACCCCCTGAACCCCCAGCTAAACCAGGGGCCACCTCTGCTCCCTGAGGCCTTGACTGTCCCTGCCGGGTCACTCTATGCTCTTGCCATTTATTTCCTGACTCCCTCACCAGACATCAGACCACCCAAGCAGGGTTATGTCGGGCTCATCAAGGGGTCTTCAGAGCACCTCAGGGTCTCCAGTGCATCCCGGGGTCCCCAGCGTGCAGGAGAGTAGCCACTGAACTCCAGGGTCAGCGTGCACCCTGCTGACATTCCCTTTTCTGCCTCTCACTCAGCACAGCAAAAGGAAAGATGTAAGACTCCCTGAGCCCCTTCCCAACATTCCTGACCTTGCCCTGGATCTGCTGAGGCTTCCCACAAATTGCTTCTCCACAGAGAGAGTACGGTGTGGCTGGGCTCACCTGGGGCCTGGTCTAGAAAGGTGTCACCCTGGAAACCCAGATGTGCAGGCATCCTGCAAGTGGGAGGCCCTCGGCCCACGGAAGAGCCACAGTTAGAGGCCCTGAATAACCCAGGGCACGTCCAGGCCTTTTCTCGCCCAAGCTGTGGGTTTCTCTGTACTTTCCTTCACCTCCAAATACAGCCCAGAAATTGATTCACTCAACAGCCAAATGGAGAAACAAATGAAATATGATTTCATTGTGGGATCTTTCCAGCCACTCAATAATTTAAAACCCGGCCACATGAAACCAGGAGTAAAAATAACGTGACTCACATCTTGGAGCCTCACTCCCTCAAACACAGGTCCACACACCTGGATTATTCAGCGAATTCAGGTCCAAGCTCAGCATCACACACCTACAGTTCTCCTGAATTCTCCAGGCCGGATGGAAGGAGAAAGGTGCATTGATTCTCCATAACGGCTGAGTCTATTGAAGTGAGGGCTGAGGTCTGGCTCCCAATCCCGCCGTGGGTGGGAACACTGCCCCAGCAGAGAGGAGACCCAGCCCCATGTGCCCTGTGTCCACAGCACTAAAAACAGTTGCTGGGAACTGTGCTGTTCTCCACCCCCGACACCCTAGGAGCCTGCTCCCTGTCCCTGGGGTGAGGCAAGCCTGGCTTCACCCACGAACCAGAGCTCATGCAGCGTCCATTCCCAGGGCCACTTCCCCAAACCACCCCTTTGTGTCTGTCCCTTGTGTGGCTGGACACAGAGGCCTGGGCACTGACTGTGGATCCAGGGCACAGAAAGCCTGGCACTTTGCAGGTGAGGAGCAAAAGTTTCCTAAAAGGAACTCAGTCGTATTCATGAAAAGGCATATTTTTAACAGAAAGGTAACATGACTTCATGGAGAAAAATATATCATCCACACTTCTCAGGATACTGTTCTCACAGGAAGATGTATTGTTTCAACAAGGCCAATCAATCTCTTTACTTCACTGCCCCCACGTGGTGGAGTACTCTAATTGCAGGCATGCTACTGCAGAGTGCTAATTCTCCTGCGTTGCCAGCCTTTAGATCCAGCCTAGGATAGGTGTGCAGGCATTGCTCTTGGTAAAGAGCACCCACGCACCTGCCTTCGGCCAACACAAGGGGAGGGAAAGGAAGGTGCAATTTCACGCAAGGTCTTCAGCCATCCTCTCACCCTTTCCTGATATTTGAGGTGTTGGCTGCAGAGGCTGTATGTACTTTGTAAACATGACCCAATGAAGCATATGAGTGTGGAGAGGTGGGGCAGCTCTCGGGAATTCCTTACTCTCTGTCTCCCGACTGGTGTTTACCTGATGCCCATTTCTCTCGCTCCTTGCTTTCTCACAGAACCCAAATTTCCATTCTTTCTCACCATGCAACCCCAGTAAGAAGTCCCCATGGGCTTCCCAGTAAGCTGGCCCAGTTCAGAAGGTTCTGAGGGGTCTAAGGGAGACTACATTCCCCTGGAGACAAGGATCAGCTACACCACTTAGCACCCAGCTTTCCCTGGAC
Organism: Delphinapterus leucas; assembly: GCF_059928025.1. Classification (NCBI taxonomy): domain Eukaryota; kingdom Metazoa; phylum Chordata; class Mammalia; order Artiodactyla; family Monodontidae; genus Delphinapterus; species Delphinapterus leucas. The sequence continues at coordinate 3,446,934 of NC_143133.1, read as the reverse complement.
ACAGGACTTTCTCCAGGAATGGCATAGGATCCAGTTCAGGCCAATGGGATGCGAGTGGGGAGAAATGCTGGAAAAGATATTTGTCTTCCATAGGAGAGAGCTCCAGGACACCCTCCTCTCTCCTGGTCTGGATGTTGTGATGGGGGATGTATTGCAATTTTGTCCCCATACGGACAGCCTGAGAATGAAGCCAACATCAGGAGGAAATCAGGGAGAAGTGGGGCCAGAGCCCCTGGATCAAGCCAGTACTGAGACCCACCTATGTCTGGACTTCCAAGTCCATGAGCCAAGAAAGACCTTTGGGCCACGTGGGCTTGAGTCTTCCGTTATTTATTACACCACCCTCAAGTCCCCTAAGGCATCACTGTTTGTGATGTCATTGAAAGTGTCCTGGGCAGGATCTCCCTCCAGATGGAATGATGCTTGGATTGCGCTTGACTTAAGTGGCAGGACAGTCCAGGAAGCCCTCTCCTTCACCTGCTCCCTGGTCTGGTAGGAGAGATGGGGGAATTCCTGAGAGCCTCTGGCTTGCCTGACCCTCATCAGAGATGGAAAGAAAGGTGGCACCTCCCAACTCTGTTCCAGGCAAGACTCAGCAAGAAAAGAATATCTACTGTGTGTCAGGGAAATTCTTAGAGGTCAGCCTGCCAAGACCTGGAAGGGGAAGTACACTCACCATGGAATGCTCCCTGGGTTTCCAATTCTTCACCCAGTGGGGGCTGATAGGAAGTCAGTGTTCAATTTGTGAATGATAATCAGCAATACTGTCTATGTAGGCTCCTTAGGAAGAGGCCTCAGAACAAGAGTACCGTTTTGCAGCAAAGAAGACATGACATTGAGTCCCACACCAAGGGATCTACTTGTCCTGCCCCGGAAGCTGTCAGCTGATAGAATGCCCCCTCCAAGGCTCAGCACAGGGACCATCCCCTGCAGATGGAGCCCTGTCTTCCAGGATGCAGTACACGCCCGGAACCAGCAGGCGGTGCACAGGACGGAACCAAGAGCAGAAGCGCGCCTGGCCCCTGTCACCATCACCCGCGGGAGCCCGCTAGTGGGATGTGTGCTGCTCACCTCTGCGATCTTGGGCTCTGCTGGGTTAGTGGTCCTGGTTCAGCATGGGCGGAGCGCATGGGGATGCTTCCACCAGGGGACGCAGTAAAGATTCCATTGAAGTTGAAACTGTCTGCGAGTGGGGACCTCCGACCAACGGACCAGAAAGGCAGAGTTACTCTCCCAGGGGTGGGAGTGGCGGGGGACGGTGACGGCCCCTGATCATCCTGAGGAACTAGGGGTGCCCCTACAGTGAGGGCAGGGGGCGTAAGCCCGGAACCCGGAGGACCACGGCGGCATCCCTGGGCTCTTCCACCCGCGGTGGCAGTAAACAGGCAGGGCAAGGACCGCTGTGTGAAAGGGGCCGGCAGTAAGGGCTGCTGAGGGTCTGGGCCTCGCGCCCCTCAAGCGACCTTGATGCAAGTGCCCGTCAAGGGCAGGGAGGAGAGAGAGGACGAGCGTCCATGGGAGCCTCTCCTGAAGCCGCAGGGCCAAACCTTGTTTTGCTAAACCTCCTGAGTGAGTCTCTGTAGAGGTCGCATGGTGGCCGGGCCTTGACGGGGACGTGAGCAGAGCTGAGCCACGCAAGGGCGGGCCTGCGGCGGGCACGTCGGGCACTACCCTGCAAGGCTCTTCGATTCTGCCCTGGGCTTCGCTAATGCGTGGTGTGGATGCCTGCGTGACCGGCCCGTCTGCCAATCAAGTGGTGCAAGGCCACCGTCAGCCAAGGCCACCCTTGACCAAGGGGGCTGGAGTCTGGGCACCCACGGCCCCTCTTCAAGGCTCGAGTGGACAATTCCCAGGCACATTCCTCTCAGCTCCTTAGAAGATCTCAGAGGGATCAAGGTGCAGGGTGAGTAGCTCGATAGCGTCCATTCATCACTGGCCCCCACCCCGCCTTGCGGCCCTCTCCTCGGACCTCACTCCTGTCCCCGGGGATCACTTTCACAGTCAACTTCCTCTTCAAAGCCCTGTCTCCCTTTCTGGAGTGGGGTTAGGGAAGGAAGACCAGACTTAGACAGGGAGGGCTCGGAGCCAGCAGGAGAGGAGGCTGCCAAGGCTGGGGGGTGGGAGCAATGACCGAAGGAGCCTTGGATCCCAGGCTCAGATCCCAGGCGCCGGGGCTCCTGGGAGATTTAGAATCAAAGCGGCCGAGTCTCATGTCTGAGCTATCTGAGTGACTGTGAGATGGCAGAGACTAGAGACGTCAGGCACGTGGGGAGGAGGGGTGGGCAGAGAGGGAGAGAGACACAGAGACAGAGAAAAAATGGAGAAGGAGTTGAGGGTAGGGGAAGGGAAACGGGAGCTGGGAGTGATGGGAAAGGGAAACCGAGCCGCCTTTCTCCGGCCAAGTTCTGAACCCAGGACTCAGTGATTCGCGGGCCTGTTTTCTCTCAGGGATGCTTAGCTGTGGACGTTCTAGCTGCATGGGGGTGGCAGGGGGTTAATTCGTTAGAACGATGGATGCCTGAGGGTATCAGAGCTCCATTTTCTCAAGGAATCCTTGATGAGAATGGTTGAAAGGAAGCAAAGGGCAAGAGATGTTTCATTGGCGTTAGAATCCCGCACCCTGAATGCTGTTCTCGTTTCTCTAAGCACATCCCTGGCCGCTGCGAGGGAGAAGGGGGAGGAGTTAGGAGGATTCTTGCTGATAACAGGTAATCTGACCTATTCTCTGAAAGGCAAACTAACTGTCTGTCTTCTTACACTCGGCTAGAGGGAGAGAGAGAGAGACAGAGGCCGAGAAAAGACGGTAGCGGCCCTGCAGCCTCCAACTTCTAACGAAGAAAAACCCACACGTGGGTTTTCTGAGCAACTATGCCCACAACCTGAACCACCAGCCACAGAGGAAGGATTTGCTGTTGTCATACTGTCACCCTTCTCCGGGCCTCACTCTTCTCATCTTTGAAATGGGAACAATCCTAGGGCCCTCGCAGGCTGGCACGGACAGAATAATGAGGTGATGTGAGCCGGTGGTCAGCGACCCGTCCCCCCTGCCACAGGTGAACGGGGGGCGTGAGAGCCCCTCAGTGCCCCTGGCTCTAGCAGCTTCAGTCCTTCTGGCCTCCGTGGACCTCCCGCCACAGAAGTCCCGACTGTGAGCAGAGCACCCACCACCGCTCGGTGAAGCGCCCTCCCTGGGCCTGGGGGGCGGGGTCAAGGAGGCCGCCCACCCCCAAGCTGCGTGAGCTTTAGGTTCTGACCATAAAGAGAATCCTGGGGGTTGCACGTCGGAGAAAACCCAGAGCTGGATGTCAGAGCAGTGAAAAGGGATTTTATTCTGGACTATTGCAATAGGTGGAACTGGGCTCAGTCCTGAATACAGGGTGGACAGGTGGGGTTTATGGCCCAGGAGCAGGTGGGGTCGCTGGATGGAAGATTACTAAGAGGGAACATCGGGATGAAAGAGGTTCCGGCTAAACCCCCAGACAGCATCCTTGCTGAAGGCTGGGAATCGGACATCCACTAGGGGGCGCTGGGGTTGAGGCGTTGGACCGGCTTAGCTGGGTTCTGTCTCTTTAGGACCAAGTTAGAATGAACACTGAATCTACGGAATCTAAAAAAAGGGTACAAATGAACTTATCTACAAAACAGAAATAGAGTCACAGATGTAGAAAACAAACTTATGGTTACCAGGGCATGGGGGGGGGCGATAAATTGGGAGATTGGGATTGACATATCCACACTACTATATATAAAACAGGTCACTAATAAGGACCTGCTGTCTAGCACAGGGAACTCCACTCAGTACTCTATAATGGCCTATATGGGAAAAGAATCTAAACAAGAGGAATATATGTGTATGTACAACAGATTCACTTTGCTGGACAGCAGAAAGTAACACAACATTGTGAATCAACTATACTCCAATAAAAAATTTTTTTAAAAGAAAAAAGCAAAAGGGCTCGTGGGGCCCCGACTAAGTTTGGGTCAGGGTCTTAGTCATGCACACGAGAGTCAGATCCATATAGCCCTGCAAAGGCTTCAAAAGCTGAACTGGCCTTGGAACTGCCGTCCACACAGACCGGACGGGGACGCGGAACCCAGCCCACCAGCTTGACCGCCTCCAGGTAAAAGCATTGAATTAGTAGTTCAGAGCGTGTTTGGAGAGGGGACAGAATCATTTTGTATTGTCGTGGGGCGATTATATATGTTGAAACTCAACACTGGACACCAGAGCAAAATTAATTTTACTGTATGTAAAATTTGTAAAAATAATGAAAACAGCAAGAAGTAAGTGCTCTCCCTGTGCTGGGCACACAGCATTCCTATACTTTACCTACAGCCCTTCACCAATTCTGTGTCACGATCATCTCACACAGGTGAGGAAACAGGCTGACGAAGGGAGGGGTCTCCCCAGGTCATGTCACTGGGGGCCAGGGCACTGGGACCGGAGACCCAGGTCCACCCTGTGTTCTGTAGGGTCTGGTGCGCGGTAGGCGTACAGGGCTGGGCTGAGGTCTGGAATGGCAGCCGAAGCCTGTCCAGCCATCCGGCCCGTCCGCTGTGTGAACAGAACACGCCTGCTGGCTTGGGCTCATTCCTTCCCTGTGGCTGGCTAACCAGGATCCCCTACAGCAGCGCTTACCTGACCGTAACTGGAGCTGCCCACGGCTGCCCAGTGCCAAGGTGGCCCCAAGGAGGCCGGGCCAGAACGAGGGAGACCAGCCAACACCCCGGGAGGGTCCTCTCTCCCCACCTCTCTCGGGTCTCCTGGCCCCCGCCTCACCTGTGGCCTTGCTCCTGCTGGGTTTCCCGGGTCCCTAGAAGAGGTGGCTCCCGGGAGAGCCAGAGACCCAGGCTCCAGCCCCTCTGGGCCACTGCTGAGCCGTGTGACCCGGGCACGTTTCCTGATCTCGCAGAGCCTCAGTTTCCTCATCCATAAGTGTGGATGATAATGTTGACCTCACAGGGAGGTCGAGGCGTGGATAATGATTGAAGAAGGACAAGCTGCAGGCAGCTGTACAGTAAGACCGGGTCTGCCCGTAAGAGCAGGACCTGGAGATTTTAGATTGATTGATTCAATAAAATCTGGACTCAGATGAGAAGGCAGACTAGGGGACCCAGGGACTCCCAGACAGACTCCTGGAGCAGGCAGGCTGGGGGGAGAACAGGCAGAGCTACAATATGTCCGTGTGTCATCTGGTCCACGCGTGACCCACCTCACAGCTGGGCACACCGAGACTCAGAGAGGGTGAGCACCCTGCCTGCAGTCACACAGCCAGCCATCAGCAGAGCCAGGAACACCCCCAAGATCAAGCGCTTTCTAATCCCAGGTGCTTTTTTCGTGAACTGTGGCGACCAAGGGGGTCTGCCAGAGCATTTTGGCAAATCACTCTCAACCTTGTCCTTCCAGAAAATCAGGTCCTGTTTGTCGTTTGCTCTCCCAAGGCGCAGTCAAAACAGACCTGCGGCCTTCCTGTGTGTCCTTCTCCAAGCAAGGAGACAACATTCCAGGGCGATGGGGGAAGGGAGTAGACACTAATGAAGCAATGACCACTTGCCAAAGACTCGGCCCCAGAGCAACGGGCGCTCCCGTTAGTGAAGGCATTGCTTTCGCTTTACCCGAGTTACCCTATCTGTCCTCCTGGCAGCCCCTGATATTGCTGGCTCCATTTCACAGATGAGGAAACTGAGGTCCTCCCGAAGCTAGCAGATGGCAGAGCGGAGAAGTGCACAGACCCCAAGTGTGATTGATGCCACTGTCCATGTTCCTGTCCTGTGGGTGAGCCCTGTGATTTTTAGTGGCTCACAGACACTGACGTTTCTTATCACACAGTTTCTGTGGCTCAAGGGCTCTTGGGAGGTTGCAGTCAGACCATCGGCTGGGCTGTGATCTCATCCAAAGCTTTGCTGGGTGGGGAGGATCGCTTCTGAGCTCAGCTTGGAGACGTTAAGTGTCTGACTCAAGGGAATACGGCCGGAAGTGTCAGAACCAGGTGAGTTTCTCTCTTTCCACCCCACCCTGCCTCCTCTGAAAGGTGGGTGCCACGAGGGGCAGCCAGGAGGGAACGGTGCTTGCAGTTTCCAAGGGAAGGGCACCTGCTCTGTCCTTGTTGGCAGTTCCCACCGCTGGGGGCTCACACATGCTCCATGCATATTGCCGCACTGAGTCCTGGCTCGGCCAGCACTTTCTGCATCCCTGCCGTGACCCCACAGATGTTACTTAGGCTGGGGGGGAGGCATCTGCCCAGGTGTCTTGCTGGGTGGCTGGTGGAAGTGGGACTCAGACTAGGTCTTCCTTGTTTGCCCTCAGTCAGCTCCCTGTCTGGAGCAACAGAGATGGCTGAGAGCTCGTGCAGGGCCCTCACCTTGACTCGGTCAGCCGATGACCCCATCACCCCGAACACGGCACCCCAGGCACCAGCCACTTTGTGGCTGGCCACAAGTCCTGCCAGTGGGGTCAGAGCCCCTGGCCGTATTGATGCTCACTCCTGTCACCAGCTGTTGACCTCGGGCTCACTCTGTCTCCTCTGAGCTCCTTTCTAAGGAGGCGAGGCCAGAACACCCACTTCCTAGGACAGCTTTGGTGATCAGGTGAGGACCCAAGTGACCATGTGGCTGGGGACAGTATCGTCACTGCAAGCTCTTAATATGCGTTATCTGTCACTAAATTCTCCATACTATTGTATGATGAAAACCCAGGGCTTTAACAAGTAGAGAGAACCAGGTGAAGACAGCTCAGCACTTCCTGGGCAAGCCCCGGCCCTCTCACCTGTTGGGGAGTGGGTGGTGATTATAGGAACACAGCCTTCGGGTGCACCTCCTGAGGGCACCACAGGGATCTTAGCCCTGCGGGCCCCAGAGGGGTGACCCGTGCGGCGTTTTTTGTGCTCAGTCTTCCACTAGAGGGCAGTGGTGGGCAGGGGCCACCACCACTCCCCCGTCCCCCCAACCCCCCGGGTTTGGCCTAAGCGTGAAGGTGGGACTTGCCCAAAGCCACTCAGGGAGAGAATTACACCCCCTCCTCTGGGCTCCCTGGGGCTCATCCACGTGCCTGTTCACAGTGGGGGTCTGGAGGGAGACACACCATGAGCAAGTGACAACACCTTAAAGGATGAAAAACGGTGGGGAGGGGGGCCGGAGGTCCCGAGCCCGGGGCCTCCCGAGGAAAGTGGCACCAGGAGCCCAAGCTCTGAGGGCCGCTGCCAGCGTGCTCACCCTGGACTCAGAAACTTGCTCAGGAACGCCTGCATGTATAAATGTGCATCCAAAAGATGGTTTTCATTACCCCCAGTTGCATTTTTTCTGAGTACAAAGTAATCATCTTCTGATTTTTTTTTGTTTGTTTATTTTCTTGCGGTTCGCGGGCCTCTCACTGCTGTGGCCTCTCCCGTTGCGGAGCACAGGCTCCGGACGCGCAGGCTCAGCGGCCATGGCTCACGAGCCCAGCCGCTCCGCGGCATGTGGGATCTTCCCGGACCGGGGCACGAACCCGTGTCCCCTGCATCGGCAGGTGGACTCTCAACCACTGCGCCACCAGGGAAGCCCCTCATCTTCTGATTTTAAAGTGAGACACCCTGAAAATACAGAAAGAGTGTAATGAACATTTAATGGCCCCGACCTCATCACCCTGATGACCACAGAGAACCTTTTCATATTCTTCTGTCCAGTTTTCTTCCTCTAAAGAGCATTTTCAAAACCACAAATGGGCTCCGATCATCCATGATGTTTTGAAATCCCCTCCTTCAGCCTGGCCTCGCAGGATACCTTGAGAATATCTTCGTGTAGTCAGTGTTTATCCTGCCATAACATCTACAATAATTGTCTGGCAACTTCCCGCTGTCTGTGGGCTGGGATGGACCCTAGTCCTGGAGGGAGCCCCAAGCGACCTCATGGGAGTGCGCTGAGATAGCCCCCATGACCCTGTCCCAAGAACCAAGTCCAAGTCCACGTGGCCTTGGGGTGTTGCCCCAACCTCCTATTCACATATAAAGCTGCTTTGTCCCCATGGGGTCATGCCTGTCCCCACCGGGCATGCAGGTCTCAGCCTTGTCTTTGCCCCTGTTTGTATGTCACTCTGGCCGCAGGGAGCTCTGCTTATCCCAGAAGGGCTCAGACCAAGTACCGTCCATTTAATTCATAGCTTTTGCTTCCCAGCTGCGGGTATCTCGCCCTGTCAACACACGTTCTAGGGTCTTCTAGCTTCTCGTGGAGTGGTCACGCCTGCCCCTCAGGCCACCTTCTGCCCTTCACTGCATGGCTCACCCCGGCCCCCCCACGTTGGGGAGACTCACCTGGAAGACAGCCCCAGTCCACCGTGCTCCCTCTTGGGGATCACGGCTGGTACATTTGGCTTTCATTATTTTAAAGCAAGATTTCCAAAATGGTCTTTAAAAGGTTAAGACAAGAAATTTAGGATGTAGGTGATTTGTTTGTTTATAAGTGAATTCTGGGCTCCACAGTGCCAATCCCCAAGGCAAGATGGTTTGTACATCTCATGCACGTCAGGGAAGCCCTCGTGTTCCTTGTACCAATCCTGAGCCCATCAAAATTAGGTTCAAGGAGGCGGATGTGAGGCTGCTGTGTGGTTGAGGAGAGGCGTCAGGGCATCCCACACAGGCTCACAATGGCCTCGGGCCCCTCAGCCAGCACCGCTGAGAGGAGCAGTGATGCCTGCGGTCTGGTAGTTGGGAAGAAGGTGTCTGCTCCAGAGCCGTGGTCCCCAGAAGGTCCCCAGGCCATCCACTTCCCACTTGCAAATGGGGAAACTGAGGCCCAGAGAGAGCTGTGTATTGTCCGAAGCGACCCTGGGATTGAAAATCCAGGGCTCCCTGGGAACTCCCTGGCGGTCCAGTGGTTAGGGCTCCGCGCTTCCCCTGCAGGGGACGCAGGTTTGATCCCCGGTCAGGGAGCTAAGATCCCACAAGCCATGCAGCACGGTGCAAAAAGAATTTTAAAGGAAAAGAAAATACAGGGCTCCTGACACAGCTCAGCCCTGTGAGAGGACCCACGGGCCTACGGAAGGGTAGAGGATGGGTCTCTAGCACAAAAGGGCTTCCAGACTCGAGAACTGAGCGGGGGAAATCCCACAGTGGGACCCTGGCTAGGGGACTTCCACGGGGAGAGTCTGTCCAAGCTGCTGGGCCCCTCGGGGCCTTGGTCTCCATCCCTGGAAATGGGCAGTGGCTGGGGGATGGGAGCCCTCGGGATCTAAGCCTGAGCCAGGTGCCTGGCACCCTGCCAGCCCTCGACCTGGGGGACGGCCCCCTGAGGAGGGTGGTCAGGACCTAACTACCTCTAAGCCCCCGGCTTGGCCTCCCCCGGGGTTGGGACCAGCACCCTCCCCTGGCCCCCGGATGGGGTCCTGCAGGTCAGCCTAGGCCTGCAGCGTTAGAGAGCTTGGTGGGGGTGACTAGGAATTTCAGGGCCCCGGGCAGGTTCCTGGGAACCAAGCCGCCAGGGTTTGGCCCAGGGAAGCGGGGTCACAGCTCAGTGCCCGCAGGGCGCCAACTCGGGAGCCAGGGGAGCCCCCGGTGGCCGTGGCCATGGGAGAGCTCACCCTCCATGCAGGGGCAGCAGGCCCTTGGTGAGCGGCGGGGGAAGGCTGCTCCGTGTGTCCAGGCTTCTCGACTTTCCAGAGCAGCCAGATATCTTAGTGTGAAATCTCTACTTTCCACGGTTGAAAACGAATCGGCGGTCTTTACGCCCTTCGCCTGTGGCCTGACGGTTGCTGACACCCGCAGGAATGTGAGCCCTGAGGCCAGAGCCCCGGTCCCGGGACAGGCCAGACAGGGTGAGCCCAGGTGAGCCCAAGGGGTCACAGGAAGCGAGCCCAGGTTTCTGGACTGAAGGGAGAGTGTCAGGGACCACGGTGACCAGTATTATCAGGTGTCAGCCAGCGGGGCGCTGTGGGAACCAACTCCGCGCTCTTGTAAGTAAAAGCAAAGAAAATGTCAGACACTTTGTACCTCATTCATTCACTCATTCATTCGTCCATCCACATGGGTGACGGGCACTGAGCGACCAGCTCTTGTCCAGCCCCAAGGCCAGCGCAGGCCCAGCACCTCCTGCCTCCTGCCCAAGCCAGCTCTTCCCCCAAGACAGCACAAATCATCTCATGTGGCTGAGTCAGAGCCAGCAGGATGCCTAATAAAAATGCACAGCTGGGGTGTGCATGTGTGTATGTGTGTGTGTGTGTGTGCATGTGTATGTAGGGCATTGTTTTGAGCCCTTAACACTTACTAACTCTTTTATTTCTCACGAACACTGATGGGGGGGCCGAGTATCTAGCATTCTTCCATTTCAAAGACAGGGAGAGAGATGCACAGGACTTCCCTGGCGGCCCAGTGGTTAGGGCTCCACATTTCCACTGCAGGGGGCCCGGGTTCGATCCCCAGATCCCTGGTTGGGGAACTAAGATCCTGCATGCCTCATGGCTTGGCCAGAAGAAAAAAAAAAGGGAGGCACAGAGAGGTTAAGAAACTTGCCTCAAGTCACATGGCTAGTCCTGGGAGCAGGGGCCCCGCCCCTCGTGGTTCAGGGATCTGTGGAGGGACACGGGAGGCTTGCCTGTCACAGGTGACTCTGCCCACCTATTTGAATGTCTGAGCATAGACGTGTCTTTGGGACGGGGTGCTCAGACTTGCCTGATGACAGGGGCCCCTTGGGAACTTGTTAAAAATCTAGATTTCTGGGTCCTGCCCTGGAAGGTGCTGACGCGGTGGGTCTGGAGTCGAGGATCTGTAACTTTAAGGACATCGCTGGTGACCCACGAGAAGCTACTTTGGGAAATGATCTCTCTGGATGCCCTGAGATCTGCTGTTGCCTCGCACAGGGCCCAGCACACAGCAGTTGCTCAGTGGATGTTTGCTGAGCTCCCAGCTACCGAAACCGGCTCCAGCAAGAGGGGCGAACTCCTCTTGGACAGCCTAGCCGTGCTCAAGGGCCCATCCTCCTGCCTCTCTGAGGTACAGGGGCCAGGGGGGTGCCTCACCTGCCCGCCCAGCTCAGGAATGCTGACCCGGGATTGCTGACTTCCACGGGCCAGTAAGGAGGAGGAAGGTCGTGAAGGAGACTCGGCCCCTTCCTGGCAGGGCGGGCTGACCGCGGGCACAGCCAATGACCCGGGCTGACAGCTCAGGTCGCCTGATCGGAGCCTGGAGGGCCAGCTTGCTGCAAATGTGCGCCTTCCTGCCCGCGACAGGCATCGCACAGCCAGGGACCGTCCTGAGGGGCCCCGGGAGCCTCCCTCCCTCCTTTCCTTGGCAGGGTGAGTTCCAGACCACCGGGCAGGACTGCTCTAGGAGGAGCCGCCCCTATGCTGCAGCCCCCAGCCCCACGCTGAGGGTCACCTGCCAGGGCAGGTAAGGCCAGGGGAGGGTGTCCGTGTGTCCCCAAAACAGTCCTGGCCGGGGAGCGGCAGGGCAGTTCTCAGCTGGCCCTGCGCCTGAGAAAGGGGCCAAGGGCTGGTGGTGAAGCTGGATGTTGTCAGGGTGGCAGTTGTGAGGCAGGGAGGTGTCTCCCCAGGGGTGGGTCTCATAGGGGGGAGCGGGGAGGGCTCTTGAGGGCCCAGGAGGCAGCAGCCCCGGGAATTCTGATCTTGGCTGAGCCCCTGGCCTGCGAGTAAGTGACTCCCCCTCTGAGCCTCAGTTTGCCATCTGCGAGAGGCGAGCGTCCGTGCTGGGGCTCGGGACGGTGTGCCCAGGGGGTACGGCGCCCACGGCCCTGGAGAGGAACAGAAGCCCTGGGCTGGGGGCCAGGTCCTGGCTTCCCCTTTCCTCTAAGGCTGCCCCACCCGCCCTGGGCATCAGCTCCCGGGGTCTTTGCTCTTCCTCTTTCCCAGCCCCCACCCCACCCCCCAGGGGCCCGAGAGTGGGTTTTGAATGGGTACGGGTGGAGGTGGAAGGGGCGGGGAACGTCCCTGCCTCGCGGCCCTGGGGTGCACTGCAGACCTCGCGTAGACTGATGGCGGGGATGGGGCGGGGTGAGGGGCAGCCCTGTGGCCCAGGCGAGAATGTGCCCCTCTGATCCTCAGGCACTGAGAGCCTGGTGACCCTCCCTCTCTCCCTCCCCACCTCGGGGGCTTCGGGTCAGGCCCCAGGCTGAGTTTTGTTTACACAAAACAGAGCCTACAATTCTCAGGTGACCTGTGGAGGGGCCCGGCCCGAGGCTCGAGGGGGTGTAACTTGCCAGAGATCACCAGCAGATCGTGGTGGCTGGAACGGGGGCCTCCGCTGAAGGCCTGCCTGGTCTCTCCCAGTGCCTCGGACCGCAAGGAGAGCACAAGGAGAGCCAGGCTCGGCCCCCCTCGGCCTCCTTGTGCAGCCTGGGCAGCTCCAAGGCTGGCCCAAGGCCACACGGCAAGTAGGCCTGGGACATGCCCTCCATCCTTCTCTCTCCACACTTGCAGGTTGTTCCACCTTACTGGGCCTCTTTAAAAAAAAAAGATGTGATTTTTTTTTTTTTAATACATGGACTCCCGTATTTTTTTATTTTTTATTTATTTATTTTTGGCCGTGTTGGGTCCTCGTTTCTGTGCGAGGGCTTTCTCTAGTTGCGGCAAGCGGGGGCCACTCTTCATCGTGGTGCACGGGCCTCTCACAATCGCGGGTTCTCTTGTTTCGGAGCACAGGCTCCAGACGCGCAGGCTCAGTAGTTGTGGCTCATGGACCTAGTTGCTCCGCGGCATGTGGGATCTTCCCGGACCAGGGCTCGAACCAGTGTCCCCTGCATTGGCAGGCAGATTCTCAACCACTGCACCACCAGGGAAGCCCCAAAAGATGTGGGTTTTTAAGAACAGTTTTATTTTTCTAATTTTTATTTTATTATTTATTTATTTTTTGGCTGTGTTGGGTCTTCATTGCGGTGCGCGGCCTTCTCGTTGCGGTGGCTTCTCTCGTTGCAAGCACAGGCTCTAGGCGCGTGGGCTTCAGTAGTTGTGGCATGCGGGCTCAGTAGTTGTGGTTCACGGGCTTAGTTGCTCTGCAGCATGTGGGATCTTCCCGGACCAGGGCTGGAACCCGTGTCCCCTGCCTTGGCAGGTGGATTCATTCAGGTTTCCTTTGTTTCTACCTAATGTCCCTTTTCTGTCCCAGGACCCCAGAACCCCATCAAGGACCCCATGTGACATTTAGTAGTCACATCTCCTAGGGCTTCTGGACTGTGACAATTTCCCAGACTTCCCTTCTTCTTCTTTTTTTTTCTTTTATTTTTTGAAGTAGAGTTGATTTACAATGCTGTGTTAATTTCTGCTGTACAGCAAAGTGACTCAGTTATACATATAAATATTCTTTTTCAGATTCTTTTCCAGTATGGTTTATCCCAGGATATTAAACATAGCTCCCTGGGCTCTACAGTAGGACCTTGTTGTTGACCCATTCTCTATACAATAGTTTGCACCTGCTCATCCCAAACTCCCACTCCATCCCTCCCACACCCCCCTCCCACTCGTCAACCACAAGACTCTTCTCTATGTCTGTGAATCTGTTTCTGTTTCGTAGATAAGTTCATCTGTGTCATATTTTAGATTCCACGTATCAGTGATACCATATGGTGTTTGTCTTTCTCTGTCTGACTTATTTCACTTAGCATGATAATCTCTAGCTGCATCCATGTTGCTGAAAATGGCATTATTTCGTTCTTTTTTATGGCTGAGTAATATTCCATTGTATACATGTGCCACATCTTTACCCATTCATCTGTCGATGGACATTTAGGTTGTTTCCATGTCCTGGCTACTGTGAATAGTGCTGCTCTGAACATAGGGGTGCATGCATCTTTTCGAATTATAGTTTTGTCTGGGTATATGCCCAGGAGTAGGATTGCTGGATCATATGGCAACTCTATTTTTAGTTTTTTGAGGAACCTCCATCCTGTTTTCCATAGTGGCTGCACCAGTTTACATTCCCAACCGACAGCGTAGAGGGTTCCCTTTTCTCCACACCCTCTCCAGCATTTACTGTTTGTAGACATTTTGATGATGTCTGACCGGTGTGAGGTGATACCTCATTGCGGTTTTGATTTGCATTTCTCTAATAATTAGTGATGTTGAGCATCTTTTCATGTGCCTGTTGGCCATCTGTATAGCCTTTCTTATTTTAATTCTTTTGTTTTTGAGGAGTTTTGGTTTGGTGCTTTGTAAAATGCCCCTCAATTAGGAATTTTCTGATTAGACAGGGATTATGTGTTATAATCTAATGCTAATTAGTTTTTTTTTACTCAAGTTTTTCTAGCTTTGGCCACTGAGGGCTCTTTCAGCTGGCCCTGCATCCCTCTGACATGTCTCATCATGGTGGGATTTCATTCATTTGTTGCTTCATTCATGTCCTTCCTTACTTTTCTGCCACTACAAGCCAGGCTTATCGTGTCTCTATCCTGGCCCAGTCCTAGAATCAGCCATTTCTCCAAGAGTCCTGATTCCTTTTGTGGGAGAAAAGTCTTAGGAACCAAGATTTACCTGCACTCTGTGTGTGCTTGTTGCTACCTGGGTGTCTTTTAGGACCTCTCAGCAGATGTGTATGTGTATACGAACCCATGTATAAACATACATGTATGTGTACACTTATGTGTACACATATCCATGTAAATATACATATCTATAAGTTAGCCTGTATATGTGTGCACAAGCCCGTGCATATGCACGTATCTGTAAGTGTCTACTCATGTGTACATGTATCCATATATAAACACATATCTATAAGTTAGTGTGTACGTATGTGTATACTAACCCATCTATATACACAGATCTGTAAGCTAGCATGTGTATATACTAACTCGCGTATACACACATACCTAATAAGTGTATCTATATGTAACCTGTGTATCTCTATCAAGTGACACACGAATTCACAGCGATGTCTCCACCTCTAAGCCGTCACCCATGGATCACTCCAGCCTCCTCTCCTTGGTTTTCTGTAGCTCCCACTCCAACAGTGAGAAACCTGGCTGTCACCACCCACCACCCATTTACTTAATTATTCACATTCTGACTACTGGACACACGTATAGAAGTGTAAGATTTTGTAACCCAGGCCCCCGTGGGGAACAACACGACCAGCTTGAGCCCAGGGCACATGTGTGAGGTCTTTTGCCTTCAACCTTCAGCCTCCACTCGTTGCCAACCTGACGTGCAGGTACCTCTCCCCTCTCTTCGGTGACGCTGTTTCGTACATTTGTAATACTGTTCACTGTTTTGTCGTACTCTGCATCCAACCCGGGATTCCCCTGTCCTCCTCAATTTGTTTTATTTGCATGCGTTCAGGTTCACTTTGTGCTACGAAGTTTAAAGTCTTTTGACAAATGCACAGTGTCAGGTATCCACTGTCACAGGATCACACAGAGTTTCGCAACCTGAGAAAAATCCCCCAGGCTTCCCTACTCAACCCTCTGCGGCCACTGATTTATTGATCCTTCCAGTTTCTTTTCACAAATGCAAGGAAATATGAAGATATTCTAACCTCCCGTTTAGAACACAAAATGGTGTACAAGTCACTCTGCATCTTGCTTTTTTCCCACTTCATGTGGCTCAGAGAGCCTCCCTGGCTGGCACATTGAGACCAGCCTCGTGCTACTATTCGGTGCGAGTCTGCACCATGATTTATTTGACACCTGGGTCATTTCCGAGAAGTCACTGTTATAAAGAGTCCCCGCCCCCTCGGAGTCCTGCCGTCTCAGAGGCAGGCAGTCATCTGCAGAGTGATGACAGAGGCTGCCAGGCAAAGGGTGAATGCTGCGGTTTTATAGGAGTTGGCTGGTAACCCAGCCTCAGGTTGGCCTGGCCCCGGGCTCGCCGCAGCCCTGCTGAGGGTGTCCTGACAGATGCCGGTGGCTGTGGAGCTGACAAAGGGTCTCTTGGGACCACTTTGCACTTCCAAGCATCATTTCATGCATTTCAAGGACACGGACCCGTGTCCAGTCCCCAAGGTTTTCTGTAGAGTCATTGGTCTCTTCCTCCAGCATGGAATATGGAGGTCAGCATCTCGGGTGCCGTTTAATTAAAAACACCTGCTGGGAGAGGGCCGGGTCCAGCCTGACTGGGAACCAAAACCCGCAGCAGATTTTGTTTGTTGAAAATGAACAATAAAGGGACTGAGAAAAACAGCAGACAAATCCCAGCTGAAGTCCAATCTGCAAAAGTACCCGGCCAGTCCTCAAAACTGTCAAAAGTCATGATAAACATGGAAAATCTGAGAAACCACCACAGCTCAGAGGAGCCTAAAGAGACATGATACCTAAGCGTGAGGTGGTGTCCCCAGTGGGCTCTGGGGACAGAAAAGGACACTAGGGAAAAGCCAAGGAAACCGAATGAAGTATGAACTTCAGTTAATGGTGATGTATCAATCAATATTGCTCCATCAGTTGTGACAAACGTACCATAACAACATGAGATGATGTTGCGGAAACAGGGCGTGAGCACGTGGGGATCTCTGCACTGTCATCGCAACTTTTCTGTAAATCTAAAACTATTTTAAATTAAAAAGTTTAGTTAAAAAAAATACAAAGAAGAAGAGCCACTGAAACAAAACAAAATGAGACCAAAAAAGAGCCCCTTGAACAAGTGAAGGGACTAGAGGCTGTGCTCTGCAGTTGCCTGGGCTCAGACCCTGACCCACCGAGTCTGAGGGTCTGCTTGCTTGGTCCATGTGCCGCCCCAGAAACTCTCTTTAACGAGTCATGTCCACCCTCGACCGCGTCTGGAACCTTGGCATCCCACAGGACAGGACTGTGGTCCCATTTCATGGATAGAGTGATGGAGGCTGAGAGAGATAAAATACCTTACCCAAGCCACCCTGTTAGCCAGAGGCCAATCTGGATTTAGGGTAAGTGAATGAGAGCCAGGTTAGAGCCTGCAAGTGGCTGGCTCTGATGAAGGGACCAGAAAGAAGGGGAGACTTGCAGCAGATGCACAGGGAGGGGTGTGCAGTGAGATGGTCAGTGCCCTCGTGAGGCAGGGGCAAGGGAAGAGCAGTTTGTTCCCCTCTTCCGCTAACTCCTCCCAGAGCTGGGAGCAATCTGGGAGGCCTCCCAGAGGAGGTGATGATTGAGCAGGATTTGGTAGGATGTGTAAGGGTTTGCCAGGCAGCCAAGGGAGAAAAGAAGGCGTTCTGGGCACTGGAGCAGCCTGAGCCGAGTCCTCCCCACGAGAAATGGCCAAGTGTGGTGATGTGCAGACTTCTCTCTTCTTCCTGCTGCCTGACAGGGTGTGTGGGGTGGGTTATGATGGGAGACCCAGGGGCAGAGGGCTCCGGGGCCTCTCCCGGCCACCCTGTGCCCCTGTCTTTCCCACAGGAATGTGTGTTTCTTGTGTCTAGAAACCCCTGGCCTCGTCTGCCTGTCCCTTGGGTTCGTGATTAGAGTCAAAAACCCAGACAGGAACTGGGGTAGGGGGTCCACTTTGACAGGACCCCAATCAGCCTCCTGTGAGCCTACCACCCATGGTCCTGGCCCCTGAGCTTCAGTCACCAGGGCCCCCAGCCTTGAGAGCCTTTGTCCTCTTTTGGTCACTGTTGCCTAGATGCAGATGCCGTGATGAGGTCTGTCACCCCATCCTGTCACTTGGCCCCCACGTGGGCCACTTTCCTTCCCCTTCCTGGTAAGGGACTGCAGGGGCTGGCTGTGCGGGTCCCTCTCACCGTGGCTGCCACCCACCCTCCCTGCTCACTCCCCATCCAGCTCTGCCCTCTGGCCATGCTGGGACTTCTACCTGAACCTCCCTTGCCTGCTCTGACCTATCTTCCAAGGCCCTGCCCAAATGTCACCACCTCCAGGAAGACTTCCCTGACTACCAAGCTGAGTTAATCTCCTCACTCCTCACTCCTGCCACCCTACATGTACATGCTCAGTTTGGGTTTGTCTGATGTTTTTCTCATGGTGACACTGGGGTTATGGGTTTGGGAGAGAAAGGTCACAGAGGTAAAGTGCCCTTCTCATCCCGTCCCAGCAAGGGCACCTGCTGTTGACATGACCTATAACTGCCGAGGTCGGCCTGTGTGCCCAGGCCAAGGTGGTGATTGTCAGGTTTCCACCCATGAAATTACCCTTCCCCTCTATTTCCATGAAGCGCTCCAGAGAAGGAAGTCACCTGCCCAGCCACGCCTGAGGGCTGGGGAGGGTGGAGCAGCTACATAAACAGCTTGGAATTCTGCTGCATGAGGGATTTGCTTCTTTCTCCTCCGTTTACTACTTAGTTATGCAATCTTTTGCTTATATCAGTATGGATTTAGGAATATTCATTTTATACCTGGGGTTATAATCCAATACAACTTTATTTTGTTCCTTAAATTGTCCCAGCTTCCGCCATCAAGACCTCTTCTGTCATCCCCTGCGTCTCTTGGACATAGTCCCATCATTGTGGGGATCCATGGATCTATCAGCTATCCATCGATCTGTTGTCTGTCTATCTGTCTATCTGTTTATCCTCTCTATCCCATTTCCTACTCTCTGGCCTTACAACATGTCCCAGGCTCGCTGTGTACATTTCCTGCCAGGGAATGTGTTTCATGTGCCAAGGCCAGGCTCGGAGCCCCCTCCTCCAGGCAGCCCCCCCCGGCTATCTCCAGTTGGCATGGGGGCTGTTTGGTGGCCCCAGCCTCTCTGCTCGCCCTCTGTCACAGTCACTCCGACCGTTTCCTTGGCTGTCTTTACCACTAGGCCGAGAGCCCTGGAGGGAAGGGTCGCCTGATTCATCCATTCACCCAGGTCCCCAGTGTCCACACTGAGCTAGGCACAGGGTGGGGCTGGGCAATGCTGTCAGCGGCCGGACCCTGCCCCCACTGGCCTTAATGATAATAATCGCTCTCCTCTGTGGGCCCCCCTTCCCCACGCTGGCGGGGGCTGGGCCTGGGCAGATGACCAGGGCAAGAGTGAAGTACTCACCAGGGTTCACACCTGGGCAGAATCGGAGCTCTTTGCCACCTTAGCGTGTACTGTGCGGGGTCAGCATGGCATTAACAGGACTGGCATGTGAGGTGCTGGGACGGAAAATCTGACCATTGTGAAGCCAGGAGGGCTCTGTGGGGGGAGAGAGGTGGAGGCCGTGCCCACCTGCATGGTGAGGGGAGACCCTGGGCTCACACCTGGATTGGCACCAGATCGGTGGGTGCTCCAGCCAGGCCCCCCACGCCGCGGCCTGTGAAACCTGCCACTGGGTGGCCGGGCGTGTGAAGGGCTCAGGTGTGGATGTCCACCTGCAGCGGGGCTGCTGCTCGGAGCCTGCGGTGGCCCGTGGATGAGACCTGAGTCCCTCCCACCCAGCTGCCACCCTGGAGAGCCAGGAAGAAAGGGGGGAACTAGAAATCGGCCAGGAGGAGACGGGTGAGCGTCCTGTACAGCTTTGCCCTATCCAAGGCGGTAACTCAGGGGCCTACCCTTTCTGCGAGTCTGGGGCAGGCAGGTCCTGTGCACAGGGGCTCCTGTTCAGGTGCCTGTTTGTTAGTCATTCAACAAACGCTCGCAGACTTCCCCGGCAGTGCCCTTGAGCGTCCTCGAGTGTTAGCCTAGCGGCAGCCTAGAAAGAAACCCCAATTACAGCACAGATGTGCCCAGGGCCCTCAGGGCTGGGGAAGGGGTGGCTTGTCCACGTCAGTGAGGCCTCAGACGGACGCAATGCAGGAAGGAGACAGACAGGAGTTGAGGTCACAGCCTGGAGGAGAAGGTGACCAGGAAAAGGACGTGCAAATGCAGAGGAAGTGGTGGGGGGCACAGGGGATCAGGGAGCCCAAGGACCCCAACCATCGAGGGAACGGGGTGGCATGAGTGTGACAGGTCAGTGGAAAGTGAAGGACCAGGTGCTGAGTGGCCGGTGGTGCTGTTTTCTGAGATTTGGGGGATGGAGGGGTGGGTGGTGGGCAATGGGGGCAGTGGTCCAGTCCCACCGAGAGGAAGGCCTGGCATCGCCCTCAGGTGTGAGGTGGCACCTGGGCTGTCAGTGTGGGCAGAGGGCTCTGAAGTCCCCGACCTTCACGCTCACACCTAAGAACGAGTGTAGACAGAGCAGTGTGGCAGGTAGGCAGAGGGTGGCCGCCGAGGGGCCAGTGAGATGAGGACGGGGGCGAAACCATTGGATTTAGCAACGTGGAAGGTGCTGGCGGCCTGGGCAAGGGCAGTTTTGGGGAGTGGGTGAGGAGAGGCTCAGGAGGGGTACAGAGCTGGCTGGGATAGAAGGCTCTGGAGGTTTCACCAGAGGGAGCAGAGATGAGAAGTAGCCAAATGAATGAAACGGGGGCTGAAACGGGGGCTACGCCCCCAGCCAGCATCACCCATGTGTAGTCCTGGCACAGCAGGGAGCGATATCGGGGGGGGGCCTGCAGAAATTCCCCCCGAGCCCTCCTGCCTTGTCCCACCTGCAGTGGTGGGTCTTGGCTGGGAGGCCTCTGGGAAGTGTGTGCTGGGGCCTGGGTTAATGTTTGCACAGCCAAGTTCAAGATCCATCCCCTGGTGCCTGGGCTGGGATAACGCCCAGAATTCCAGTGGTTGCCACACCCCGCTTCGGGAATGCTGGTACTCTGGAGGGTGAGGGCCCACGGGATCGGGGTGTCCCTGGGGTCTCATTTATAAGCCGGGTGACTTCCCCAGGCTCCCAGGGAAAACGGCAGCCGTGAAGGCCACACCGTGCATCCCAGTCTGGAGCCCCCTACTCCCATCTCCTCCAGGCAGCCACCTCCTAGTCACCCACGACTCAGGGGATGGATGGTCCAGGGCAGTGTGGCGAGCCTGTCCTATGATGGGAGGAACCTCTAAGACACGGCCACTGTCAGCTGTGTGGCCGCTTAGAACCCCATCCCTTAATTCCTTTTTATATATTTATTTAATTTATTTATTTGTTTGGTTGGTTGGTTGCATCAGGTCTTAGTTGCAGCTCGAGGGCTTCTTAGTTGCGGCTCACTGGCTCCTTAGTTGTGGCACGCGAACTCTTAGTTGTGGCATGTGGGATCTAGTTCCCCAACCAGGGATTGAACCTGGGCCCTCTGCATTGGGAGCGTTGGAATCTTAACCACTGTACCACCAGGGGAGTTCCCACCCCGTCCCTTAGTTTTTAAAGGAGGGGGCTACTTTGAACTGGTGGGTACCACAGGGCCCCCCTAAGGATGTGACAAGGAGGACATGCCAGTCCGGACCTTGCTCCCTTATAGGCTGTGAAAACAACCTTTGTCCTTTCTTACCAACTTGCTCCAAGTGCCCTGTCACATTATTTGGGGTGTTGACAAGGGAGCACCCCTCTTCTGAATGCGGAAGATTCCCAGGCACAAATACACCCAGGCACCTGGCCAGCTCGTGGGCCAAGGAGGGGAGACAGGGCAGCAGAGTCAGCGATTCCTGGACAGAGGGCGACGCCTCCCCGGACAGAGCCGGATGGGCTGGGGCCACGGCCACTGCGGGTGGCGTCTCCGGTCCACAGGAACTGCTGACCGCTTCCTGCAGGCCTTCGACCCGGCCCGGGTGGCCATCAGTCATCTGGAAAGGCTGTTTGGTCCCGATATCCTTGTTTTGCAAAGAGCAGTTCCTGAAATCACGGGGCCTAGAGCTCTGCTCATCTTTGATTGGGCCTGGTTTCAGCTGCTAAGGCCAGAAACAACAAACACAGACCAAGCTCTGCCGAGCACACGCGTGGTTCTAGCCCTTTCGGCAGGTCCAGCAGCAGCCGGGTGCCTGGTTCCAGACTAGCAGCTTCTCTCTCTGTCCGGGGCTCCGACCTCAGACTTGGTTGTGCAAAGGAAGGACATCTCAGGCAGATTGCTCCTTAGACCCGGGTGGGGCTCAGGAATGCACTGGCCTTGGAAGGAGTGTCTTTCTGGGAGATTGCTTTAGTAGGGTCACATCTGCATCTGACAGATGTGGAGCCAGAGACCAGGAAAGGTGACAGGGCGTTGCTTGGCGTGGACCAGTGGGAGTACTGGGTTCACCCCCTCCTGTGACCTTGGGTGAGGGGCTTTCTCTTCCTGAGTCTCAGTCCCCCCGAAGCCTGAAGGACGGACTTTGCTACCTCGCAGCCCAATCACCTGTTTTTATTGGGAACATTCTTAAGTGCTGGTTCTCGGTAACCCTCGATAATTTAGCAGCTGCAGTCCTAACCAGCGGGAGGAGGGAGGAAGGGTGCAGCTTCCTGCATGTGTCCTGAGCCGGCATCAAGCACAGGACAGTCTTCAGCTCTCTGGTCATTACTGGTCTTCCAGGCTGCCTGGTGCTGGTGCCGGCTCCACCATTCTCTACTGAGATGCTCTCCTAATGTTACCGAATCCAAGCTCGGTCTGCTCGCTGCACTACAGGCCAATAAATCGGGACGAGGTGTTGAGGCAAGGAATAGCGTCTTCATTTGGAAAGCCGGGCATCTGAGAAGATGGCGGACTAATGTCCTAAAGTACCATCTTTTTTTAAAAATAAATTTATTTATTTAATTTTTGGCTGCGTTGGGTCTTCGTTGCTGCGCATGGGCTTTCTCTAGTTGCGGTGAGCGGGGGCTGCTCTTTGTTGCGGTGCGCGGGCTTCTTATTGCGGTGGCTTCTCTTGTTGCGGAGCACGGGCTCTAGGCATGCAGGCTTCAGTAGCTGTGGTGCGCGGGCTCAGTAGTTGTGGCACACAGGCTCAGTAGATGTGGCTCGCGGGCTCTAGAGCGCAGCCTCAGTAATTGGGGCGCATGGGCTTAGTTGCTCCGCGGCATGTGGGAACTTCCTGGAGGGCTTGAACCCATGTCCCCTGCATTGGCAGGTGGATTCTTAACCACTGCACCAGCAGGGAAGTCCCCTAGAGTACCATCTTATCTGGGTCTCATGCCAGTTTTTTTTTTATAGAACAGAGACAGGGAGGAAGTAAAGCAAAAAGGCTTTTTTTTTTTTTTGCCTGTCTTGCAAAATATCTCCTGGCTTGGCCAGCCTCCGGGAGGGGATGTGTTAATTTCTTTTCTGCAGCCATTCACAGGTGGGCAGGGTCAGAATGTCTTCCTGTGAGGTGAACAAAGGCACTTTCGTTTAACATTCAGGCAGAGGGGCAGGGCTCCCCGAGGCAGGCCATTACGTATGCTTGCAGCTATAGGCAGTATCCTTTTAGTGATTATAGTAACAAAAGCAACAAAAAGCAACGATTAAAGTAAAAGAAACAGATCCAACATGGAGTCAGATTCTGTTCTTCCCTGTTTCACTAATGATGAACCTTTCCACATCCCAATTCCAGGGTGGCAAGGGATGTTTTGTAGTGACTCCTTCCTGCATCAGTGGCAGGGTGATCCTGAGGGGCTTTTCCATGAATTTCCCATCCCGCCCCATTCTCTAGAGCAGGGCCCATACCCAGGGCCAAATCCCACCCCTGTTTTGCAAGTAAGGACTTCTTGGCACCGGGCCAGGCCCACTCACTTCCTATCACCTAAGCCTGCTTTCAGGCTGTAACCGAAGGGTTGTGGTGGAGCCCACATTATGACCTGAAAAGCCAAACCTATTTATTCTCTGTCCCTTTATGGAAAGGATTTGCTGCCCCTGTTCTAGAATCACCTGTACGTCTTGCTTCCACTGTCTGGGCTGTTGCAGAGACCCAGCAGGGAGTAGTCCTGTCCCCCAACCCTAACCCACCCCCTCCCCAGGGCCTCTGCATTCCTGGGATTCACCATTTATGTTTATGGCCTGTTGTAGTTTAACCCTCAGGGCAAGAGGGTGACCTGCCCCCAGAATCTGCAGCCACCAGAAGTGGCTGTGGGATGCTTCAGCAAGCTGCCTACCTGGAGCAGGCCAGGCTCACGTGCTTTTCTGGCTGGCCCTGTCCCCAGGCAGACCTTTACACCTTATGTCTGCCTAGTCCCTCTTCCTCCAAGAGTCAGCTGAGGAGCTTCCACCTCCAGGAAGCCTTCCTAGATTTCGCCTCCCTCTTCTTCCCCTTCCTTTGGCACTGCACAGATCGTGGTACATCATCCCAGTCTGTTTCCAAGTCTGTAACCCCAACTTGTCTGAGCCCCCTTGTGGGTGGGGACTTGAAGTCAGAACTTCAGGCAGGGTAGCTCTGAACCCCAAAGTGTAGAGCAGTCACAAGGCGGAGTGGGGGACCCCCCAAGAGGCTGGACCATGTGCCATGGAGGCTGTCCAGAGGATCCCAGCTGGGCCTGGGAGTTGGGCTAGGTCACCTTTCCTGGCCCAAGACTGTGCTGATACAGCCCCTCACAGCCCCAGAGGACTGAAAATGCTCTAAGATGGCATGACAAAATTAGAAATTGCTTTTTGTCTTTGTAGGACCACAGTTGTTGCTATTTGCTCCATGAGTTAAAACATAAGCAGAGGATGCGAAGGCAGGGCACCCCACAGCCCCTGTTCCCCAGCTCTGGCTGGCAGCCCAGGGCCAGCGTCTATGGTCTAGGAATCAGGCGGGACCCGTCCCGGGAGCTCATTGGGAACCTCCGTCCACAATGGTAGAGCAGAGTCCAGGCGGGCTGAAGGTGGGAGGGGGCCACCTCAGACCCACAGGGATGGTTAAAGAGAAGCTGCAGCTGGGTTGCTGGTGGGTGGCCATAGGATTTCGCACAGGAAGTTCCTGAGAGCTCTTCCTCTGGCTGTGTGTCTCATGCCTTAGAGTGTCAGGGGTCCCCTTTGGCCCTGGGCAGCCCTGGTGTCAGGGCTGTGTGACCCGACCCGGGGCAGGTCCTGCCTCTCCTAAGCCCGTTTGCTACTCCGTCCAGTGGGATGGTGGTAATACACTGGAATGGCTACAATCCATGGATCCAGCATCTTTTTGGCAAGTGATAATTGGAATTTATTACAACCCTGCAGGGATCAGAGCTGCTGACCTGGGAGGGCACTTAAAGATCTCTAAGCCCAAGTTGACCATTTAAAAGGGAGGAAGTGAGGCCCAGGGGGTGACAGGCTCTCTCAGGGGCACCCGAAGCCTGGGCTGGGCTGGCGTTGAAACCAGCCTCTTGCACACAGGGCTGTACAGGGCTGCCCTGTGGTGCAACTTCCAGGAGGGACCCCTTATTTGGAAAGCCCCTCCCCACCTGAAAGGCTCACATTCTTCCTCTGGAAGGCCATTAGTGTGCACTTGTAGAGTTGGGGTACACGCTGTGAAGTTGGGGTACAGTATGCAGAGTTGAGGTGCTCTGTGCAGAGCTGAAGGATGCTGGGCACAGTGGGGGAGGCTCTTGGAAACCCCCTCGGCCTTGGGCCAAGAATGCAGCTACAGAGACAAACAGGATACAGGGTCTCGGGCCGCAGCGGGGCACAATGGCCAGGAGAGGAAACGCGTCCAGACCCTTTTATGGATGTGGAGCCCGTCTGGGGCCTCTTTCAACACAGTTTCCAGAAAAACAAAGGGAGCAGAAGCGAGCAGCTCATGTTCCGCACAATGTGGGTTTCTGGAGAGGTGGCTGGAGAACTAGGGGGCCCCAATCCACAGACAGAGGCCAGGCTTGGGGAGGCCACACCTCCCTTTGGCAGGGAGGGAGAGCTGCTGGTGGGAGCGGCTGCCTGGCCCCCTGGGACCCAGGGGGTGGTGTGAAATCCTCCCCCGTTACTTGGCCTGTGGTCTTGGGGAACTGTGAAAATGGCCACCTGGAACCTCTGGCTCCTGCCTTGTGGTCCCCGAGCATGTTGGTGGCGTGTGGGGTGTGGCCCAGCTGGGCTGGGGGTGTGGGCAGCCTGAGCTCTGGGCCTGGCCTTTCTGGGGCCCCCAGAGGGAGTGGCTTGCCTGCCCTGGACCTCAGTGGCCAGAGCTGCTCCGAGAGGGGCTTGAGCCTCATGCTGGCCCTCAGTGGGGACTTCGCTGGTATGAGCTGGCCACACGCCCACACGTCTCCAGCTGCCCTCTCACGCCTGGGCTCTGGCCCACTGGGGAGGGGAGGAAATCTGTGACATTTGGGTGACTGCATTAATGCTGGGAGTTGATCTGAGAAAGGACGGACGGGGGGGGAGGGGGTTATCCAGAAATATCTCGGCCCTGAGTGGTTCTCACTCTGGGTGACATTGCCCCCAGGAGACAAGTGTCTAGAGATGTGAATGGTTGTCACAGCTGGGGTCGGCTTCAGCTGGTAGAGGCCAGGGATGCTGCTAAAATCCCAGTGTACATGGCAACCCCCTCCCCGTGACAAAGCGTAATCACCCCAGCAGTGCCGCGGTTAGAGACTAAGCCCGGGGGCTTCGGTGTCGGTCAGACCTGGTTCTGGGCTCACCTTCTAGTTATCACCGGCCTTGGGCATGCTACATCATGTCCCAGGCCTCAGTTTCCCTGTCTGTAAAATGGGTACATTACCACTGAACTCAGAGTTGTTCCTGGTCATGAAGCCAGGCCATGAGTGAAAGTCCAGCCTTTCTCAAGCACAGGACAGAGAAGGTGGCCCTCTGTTCTTGATTCCTGGGTCTGGGCTGTGGCCAGCAACCAGAGCCACACCCCTGCCGCCACGAGGGCCTGAGAGTACATGGGAGGCTAGGGCCAGGGGCCGACCCGTGTTCAGTTCCTGCTTCTTGTCTGAGACCCAGGAGACCCAGTTCTGGCTTCCCAGGCAGGGCTGAGATCCCCTGCTGTCAAACCCAGGTCGGGCCTGGAGCCCAGCAGAAAGACAAAGAGGGAAGGACAGCAGACGCCCAGCTGTCCCCTGTGCGCGTTCCCATTGACTGGACCAACAGGCCGGGGCAGCACCGGGGCAGAGGGAAGGAGCTGCACGTATGTGATGCACGCACACACGTGTGCGCATGTATGTCTTGTGTGTGCACGTGTGCACATGTGTGTGTGCACGTGTGTGCAGTAAGTGGAAGAGGAAGAGAGAGCAGAGCTGAGCTTGGCGGGGCAGCTGTCAGACTTCCCCAATCCTGGCAGCTGAGGCGGTGTGGCCTCCACATCTGAGCCTGGATGCCGGGCCCTGGGCAGGCGGGGCAGGGCCTGGAGCTGGTCCAGGACGGAGCTAATGATCAACCAGCCCTTGGGGGCGGTGCAGCAGCGTGGGGCCTGCCTCTCTCCGGAGGCACGGGTGCAGGGAGGAAGTAGGGCAGGAAGAGGGGGCAGTGGCGGCCACTGTGCAGTCAGCTGGGCTGCGGGCGGTGGAGACGGCCTGCAGGGCGAGCCAGCGAGGAGCTGGGAGCGGCCGCCTGGCGCCGCGGTCCTGCAGAGCGGGGCGCAGGTACGGGGCGCAGGACGGGCGGGCGAGGACGGCCGAGCAGGCGTCGTCCACAGAGCTGGGTCTTGCCACGGTCGGATCTGAGCCGTCTTGCCTTTCACTTTCTTGGAGACTTTTCTGACCTTTTAGGATCGGGAGGGAGAAGGAGTGGAGTCTGGGGAGGCCCGAAGGCTGTGGGCACTGGTTAGCGGACTCCCGGGCAGAGCTCTGGGAGCACCCTGTGCTGGCTGGCAGCCATGGCCCCAGTGATGATGTCAGGGGTGACAAAGCACAGTCGCTCCCGTGATCTCGCTTGTCCCCCACTTCACGCAGGCAGCCAGCCAGCGCGTCCCGAAGGTCTGGCCAGGACGCAGGAACATCACCAGCAAGCAGGGTTCCGGGTCTAGGGGGCCTCAAGTGGGCCTCCACCCTGGGTTGACGCCACCTCTGGGAGACATCACATGTGTCCCGGCCCGGGTGGCGCTGTAGCTGTGACCTGGCCACTCTGAGGTCACTGCCCCTGGGCCTCTTCTCCATCAACAAATGGGACGAGTGCCTTGACCAGGGGCCCCAACCGGAAGGTTCTAGGGGAAACCCAGACCCAAGGCTTCAGAGCACCAGGTCCTGCCCTGGGTGTGTGGTCCCAGCACATCACTGAGACCCTCCCCCGGCCTGCAGTGACCCCCGGCCCCCTCCGCTGGGAGCCCCAAGCCCTGTCTGTGGGAGTTTCCTAGAGATGACAGATGGCAAAGCCACACTGGCGGGAGTTAGTGTTGCGGGTCCCTTGGGGCGTAGCCTCCCACGGGGCGGGGGGCTGGGTACGGGAGGCCGTGCTGTGGCTGAGCTTGTGGATAGAGGCATAGCCGTAGAGGGTGTGCTCAGGTTCAGGGTGGGGTGTGCTCAGGTTCAGGGTGGGTGTCGAGGGCTGGACTCAGACCCTCCTGGGTTTAGATCCCACCAGAGCCGCCCCGCCCGGGCTGAGTCAGCACAGCTGCTCACGGAGCCCTCATGGCTCCTCTGTGAAATGGGCCCAGCGCTTGCTCCTGCAGGCCGTCATGAGGACTAAGCGGGGACACTTAGCGCTGCGGGGCGGTGGCTCCCGACAATGACAAGGCTTCCTGTATCCGGTGTTGAGCCGGCGTCTGAGGCCTGAGGTCACTTAATCCTCCTCCCAAAACGCCAACTTTACGGCAGAGAAATTCAAGGCACGGGGGACCCAGGGCGACTACTGTCCTGAGGCTGCCATAACAGAGGGCCACAAACTGGGGGCTTCTAACCACAGAAGTTAATTCTCCGCCAGTTCCGGAGGCTGGAAGTCTGAAGCCCAGGTGTGGGGAGGGTGCCCCCCCCCCGGGGGGGTGGGCTCTGAGGGAGGGTCCTTCAGCTCTTGGCCGCTGCAGGCGACCCTGGGCTCGTGGGGCGCATCGCCCTGGCCTCCGGCTCCATCTTCACACAGCATCCCAGGTGTGTCTGTGTCCCTCCTCTTCTTATAAGGACCCCAGGCATGCAGGGACACCTCGGTCCTGTGTGACCTCATCCTAACCTCACCTGCAAAGACCCTGTTTCCAAATAAGGTCCCCTGGGCTTCCCTGGTGGCACAGTTGTTGACAGTCCGCCTGCCGATGCAGGGGACACGGGTTCGTGCCCCGGTCCGGGAAGATCCCACATGCTGCGGAGCGGCTGGGCCCGTGAGCCATGGCCGCTGAGCCTGCGCGTCCGGAGCCTGTGCTCAGGCTGCAACAGTGAGAGGTCCGCGTACCGCAAATAAGGTCACCTTCTGAGGTTAGCGGTGGACATGACTTTGGGGGTGCACTGGTCACCCCAGTACAGGGGGTGACCAGACAACCCTCAAGAGGTGCTTCTTGGTGAGGTGGACGAGGTCTGCATAGCCCTCGAGGCATTTGTTCAGCACGGGTCCAGAGAAAGCTCTGGCCAGACCTCCCCAAACCATCTCTTGCCTTTGTCCAGCTCACATTTATTAAACGCAGCTGTAACCCAGGAGCACCAGCCTTTAATCCCTTGACCTCCTTGTAGGTCGTGTTTTTGTTCTCATTCTCTGGTGGGTAAACTGAGGCACGGGGCGCTGTTCTGGTGCCAAACTCCCGTCCCCTGGGTTTGGGTGTTGGCTGGGACCTGGGGCCTGTTGCTGACGCATCGGGTGGCCCAACAGTGAACAGAGCAAAGGGGCCAGAGGCCATAGGGGAGGACAGTCCCTGAGTCTCCGCAGGGCCGCCCGTGGGGGCTCTGGACACCCGCCAGGCTGCGGGCTGGGCGGCCCCTCCTGCAGTCAGGAGCCGGCAGCCTGTTGGGTTGAGCAAGGCTATTTTAGGACCCAGCAGGGAGGGACCCTCCCAGGGAGACAGAGCCCACTTCCTCATGCGGGCTGTGACCAGGAACCCCACGCTTGCGACTGTCACCGGCAGCCCTGCCTGATGGGCAGGTCCCTCATCAAGCAAGTGGGAAGTCCCCTGAGCCCCGAAGCCTTCTGTTTTCTCAGGAAACCGGCCCTGAGCTGCTGGGGGCAGGCCTGTGGGGCAGGGACGCAGGCGCTGATGGGCTGGTCCTGACTCCTGGGCGGAGGCGGGGACAAGAGTCAGACGTCCTGGGTGTGGGTTGTGCAAGATGCCTGGCTGTAGAGAGGGGGGACGAGGACCCCGGCTGGGGGTTATAGAGACCCCACAAACAGGACCTGTGCGGGACAACGGGTCCAAGTGCCCTACTGAGATGCTTCAGAAGAGCAGAACAGCGGGGATAGCAGCCTGGCCTCCAAGCCACGTAGTCGCGTGCTTCCCGGTCCCGGCACCCACCTGTGACCAGGCCACGGTGCCCTCGATGACAGGTGTGGGGCTCGCTGTTTTCAGAGTAAAGAGAGGAAGGAAAGAGACGATGGCTTGACTGGGGGCTGAGGAGGGCCAGACAGATGGAGCGGCACCCTGAAAAATGCCAGGAGGTCTTCGTGCGTGACAAGGGCGGGGACGGCCCCCAGGGACCAGGGCACGGGGAGTACAAGGCACCAGGGCTTGAAATGACGTTGGACATTTAACAAAGGTTGCTGGAGAATTCTGCAGCAGTGCTGCGTTCCTGGAACCTGCCGGTCCATGCTGCTTCTTCCTCTGGCAAGGGAGCACCCTCTGGCCTCCTCCCTCCTCCCTGGGGGCGAGGGGCCGCCTAGAAGGGTAGCAGGGTGGGCATGGACAGGGGTGTGTGTGGGGGGATGTGAGTGTGTGAGAGAGTGTTAATGTGAGAATATATATATATGTGTGTGTGTGTGCAAGTGTGTGTGTGTAGGGGGTTGAGTTGCCCACCCCTCGGAGCCCAGCCCAGTTTTTCCATCTGTAGAACGGGGTGATGTCCTTTCCCCGCCGGCTGCAGTGAACCTGGCTGAGGCACCTGGTGCATGCAGGTGTTGACAAATACTTGTGTCTGAGGCCCTCTGGGAGCCTGTGGAGACTCGCCACCACTCTGGAACAGCCTTGGGTCCGTAGTTCTGAAGAAAATACTCCTTGCTGGGTCTGACGGAGGTCCAGCTTCCCTGATCCTGGTGAAAATTAGAGGCAGGGAAGTGAACCCAAGGCCCCCCACCGCAGGTCCCACCTCCACTCTCTCCTCCTCTGTCCTTTCTGCACAAATACAGGAACGAAACTTCCAAGGGATAGAACGCAGCCCTTCTCAGGGTTTAAGACGCTCTGGTGGCTCCTCTGTGCATTCACGGGGTGCTCAGTGCTGTGCCCCCCGCAACACTGCGTGCCCCGTGTCCTCTGCCCCAGCCCCCAGCCCCCAGTCCCCAGCCCCGAGGTGACGTGACAGCTGCCGCCATCCGCCCCCACATCTCCTGCCCATTCTCTGCTGCAGGAAGCGAGTGGAGCTGGGAGGCCGGCCAGGGGCTCTCGGGGTTGTGCAGGCCCAGTGGGTTCTGAGCCCCATGCTCCTCACCAGCGTCCTCTGGTATCTGCTGGGCCCCCTGTTCCCCAGCACCCACCGCAGGACGGGGTGTGGGTCTGGAGGAGGCCACACCTGCTCTCCAGTTTGCAGTTTTGTCCCCAGGAAAGGGGCTCAGAGGTGTGCTCTCCTGTCTCCCTGTGCGTTCCTCTCTGTGCAGAGGGAATTCTTGCCGGCCTGGTCGGGGTTTGGGGTTGAACCCTCCCAGCTCTTCATCAGAGAACA
Organism: Delphinapterus leucas; assembly: GCF_059928025.1. Taxonomy (NCBI): domain Eukaryota; kingdom Metazoa; phylum Chordata; class Mammalia; order Artiodactyla; family Monodontidae; genus Delphinapterus; species Delphinapterus leucas. Next base: position 3,415,721 of record NC_143133.1, on the reverse strand, counting down.
GAGACCTGACAAGAGGACCTTCCCTTGCACTTGCTTCCCGGCCTTGCTGTTGCCCACCTCCGTGTGAGTGAGCAGGGCCATTCCTGTCCCCTCTGTCCCTGAGGTGGAAACAGAGGGGGGAGTAGTTGACTCCCGTCCTTGTGGATGGGGGCAGCGGCTCTGCCTCTGTGCCTCAGCCCCCGGCCCAGGCTGCACACCCGCCCTCCCTGTCACCTGTGCCTGGAAGGGGCTCCGTGTGCTGCTGTGTCCTCTAATTGGTGACCAAACCCCAGACCCTGGGAGCACCGTCTGTCGGGTCGGAAAGGCCCTCACTCCTCTCTGGCCCCAGGAAAGAGTGGTGCATAATGACTGGCTCTTGGGGGGAGGCCCAAGGGCACCCCGGGAGTGGGGAGCGGTCTCTGGTTCCTCCCCGGCCACTTCCTCCTTTCCCTCCCTCTGCCACCTGCTTCTTCCCCTCACGGGGCAGCGTGGGACCTGGCCCATTTCCTGCAAAACTGGACGGGGTGCAGGCCTCTTCCAGTGAGAGAGACGGGGCCCACTGAAGCCCCCAGGACGCAGGCTTAGTTATAAGGAGCAGCAGGACCCCCTGGGAATCCGAGGCTGGAGTCACAGCCCAGCTGAGCCCCGTATGAAATGGAGCTGCGTATTCTTCTTTCAGGAGATGCTCTGTCTTTGGGGGAGTCTGTCCCTCCCAGCCCTCACTGGGTGGGAGGTGCAGTGGGCTTATCTCTAAACCACGGTCCCAGGATGTCCCAAGAGGACACCTGCTCTGTTCCCTGTTCCCACACGGCCTTTATTGCTTCCATGTCGCGCTCGTTGCAGTGCCCAGGCTTCTCGTTGCTGTGGCTTCCCTTGCTGCAGAGCACGGGCTCTAGGCACATGGGGTTCAGTAGTTGTGGCACACGGGCTTTAGCAGTTGTGGCACACGGGCTCAGTAGCTGTGGCTCGCGGGCTCTAGAGCACAGGCTCAGTAGTTGTGGCACACGGGCTCAGTAGTTGTGGCTCGCGGGCTCTAGAGCGCAGGCTCAGTAGTTGTGGCGCACGGGCTTAGTTGCTCCGCGGCATGTGGGATCTTCCCGGACCAGGGTTCGAACCCGTGTCCCCTGCATTGGCAGGCGGCTTCTTAACCCCTGCGCCACCAGGCGAGCCCCGGTGGGAACGTTTTGAGCAGCCTGCAGGTGCCAGGATCTGAGCTACTTCCTCGGGGTCTGTTGATGAGCAAGAATGGCCCCTACCGCCCACAGGGACTCTTCCAGCTGGAAGCGAACGTAGGCGCGTGTCTCCAACAGAGTCTTCCAGGCGGACTGTGCTGTTTGGAGGGGAAGTGGCCGGTGAGCAGAGCTCTGGAAGGATGCTCAAGGGTCCACCAGGCAAAGAGGCGGCGTTCTCTCCTCTTGACCCCAGCTCTGGCGGCAGCATCCGTGCTGGTGCCGGCCGCCTGTCTTCTTAGAGAGGTCCCCACTGCTGACCCCTGCACTCTCTTCTCTCCACAGAGGCCAGCGCTGAGGCCACTGCGTCATGGAGGGCCCGACGGGGAGGGGGCCCGTGGGGCCCCCGGGAGGCAGCGGTGGCCGCGAGGTCCAGAGAGCGGGAGCGAGTGCGTCAGCCGTCTGGGGGCGAGCAGGGCCTGAGGAGGCCAAGGCTACCGTGGGAAGCGGTGAGTGCAGCGTGCGTCCACCCTGCCGTCCACCGCACCCAGGATGCCGCTGGACGCCTGCACTGTCAGTGCTTGTGCTGAAGGAGGGTGCGTCCAGTGAGCGTTTACGACAGATGGGGGCCCACCTGGTGCTTCTCCAGGGCGCGGCGGGAGGGGCAGGGGTTGGAACCTCTCGAAATGCAGCTTTGGGTGCCCACAGTTCTGCTTTGTCCTTGGAGGTGAGTCCCGGGGATTCCTCAGGACGGGGCTTCCCTCATTCTTCCAGGAGGGCAAACCAAGGCCCAGGGAGGGGAAGGAAGCAGGGCCTGGGCCAGGCCCCGGGCAGGATTACTTCCTGAACAGTGGAGGATGAGGGGTGTGACAAGGGCAGAGCCGTCTCCCACCCGACCTGCCCATGTGCGCGCGAGAGGGGCTGTGCCGGGAGCAGGGCTGGGCCACGTGACGTGGAAACCCGAGGGGTGGCCTAGGAGATCTCCAGGACCCCTCTCCCTAACTTCTTGGGTCCTGGAGGCGAGGAGGGAAGGGCGGGGGGAAGACTGAGGTGGGCCCAGGCCCCTCCCCGAGCCCGGGACAGCCTGTCCTCCTGTCCGTCCCTGGGCTTCCCTTCGTCACATCGTCACCTTCAGCCTGGTCACCTGCTTAGTTGCCTCCAGGGCTCAGCACATAGCAGGTGCCCAATAAATATTGGAATGACGAATGATCGATGCTTTGGGAGAATGGAAACAAAGCCTCATACTCGGTGCCTGGCCCAGAGCTTGACGCCGTGCATGCTTGGCGATTAGAGGTATTTTTACACCTCTTTTCTTGGTCCTTCCGGGCGTAAGCGGAGATGGGAAAGGTCGGGGTGGCCTCGTGGGTGCTGACACCTGCCTGGACTGGGGATCCCACTGGGTCGGGTGCCCTCCAGAGCTCGCCAGCACGCCACAGAGGAGCTGGGTTCCGCCGGATGCATGGTGGCCGGACCAGCCTCCCGCACGGCAGCCCAGCCCAGGAGGGGCCGTGAGTCCTAGAGCACGGGGATTCCTGCCGTCGGTGCCGCGGCCGAGCCAGAAGCATTCTGACCGTGTTGCCAAGTGTTTCCTGCCCCACAGCACAGCTGGCATTGGCTGGCATTGGGGTGGACCTGTGAGCCCAGGCAGCGGGGTCTGGGAACCCCTCCTGTCTTCCTGGGCTCTCTGGCCCCGAGTAGCCAAGTGGCCAGTGGACTCTCACCCCATCCACCCAGAGCCCCTTCCCGTTTCAGCTTCTTTTGCAAATTGACAACAAAAGTCACAAGAAATAATATAAATAATTCCCATGTACCCCACCCAGGTTCCTCAAATGTTGACATTTTACTACGCTTGCCTTCTCTCTTTCTGCATTTACTGATCTATTTATATTTCAGGACAGTTTAAGAGTAAACTGCAGACATGATGCCCCTTTAACCCCCAGTGCTTTGGCGTGTGTGTTTCCTCAAACCAGGACCTGCTCGTACAGAACCATTGTGCAATTTTTTCAAACTTCCAACTCTCCTGGTTTAAACAACACCATTATCTAATCTACAGACGGACCTCACTCCCATCCTGCCATCTGTCCCCGTAATGTCCTTTCCACCAAAGAAAACCCTGGTCAGGCTCTGCATTCTGTGGCCATGTGCCTGTGGAGCTTTCTAACCTGGAGGTTGATACTTTGAAGATTCTGGGCCAGGTATATTCTGTAGAACGTTTGGGTACAGCTCAGTTCAAGCGTGCCTGTTTTTTCAGGATTGCAGGCAGACACTCTGGGCAGAAATACCGCAGAAGTGTTCGGTTCCTCTCCGTGCGGCCGACCAGGAGACCTCGATGTCCATTTGTCTGGTCCCTGGTGACGTTCACGGCTCACGTCCATCACTTGATTAAGGAGATGTTTGACAGCGTAAATATCACTGTCAAAGTCACGCTTCTTCCCTTTGTCATGAGTAAGGAGCCCGTGGGAAGATACTTGGGGACTTTGTGACTAGCCAGCTCCTCTGGTCCTGATCAAGCACTAGTTTTATCTTCCGTGCAAGGTTCTCCACTGAAACCATAACATTACGATGGTTGCTAAGTGGTGACTCTCTAATGCTGCGTTCTTTTGACATTTGTTGATGGACCTTCCACGGAAAAGAAGAGCTGTCCCCTCTCCCCAGGTATTCATTGATTTATTTTAGCGTGGGTGGGCTCAGAGGTCTTTATTTCATTCTCTGAACTCTATCAGTTGCCGTCATTATTTATTTTGTTGTTCATATTGCCCCCGATTTGGTCTTGCGATGCATCTCCAGCATCCTGTGAGCACGTCCTACTTTCTGGGACAAAAAGAGGCTCACGTCTCATCTCTGCTCTCCCTGTCGCAGCCCTGGAATCGACCGTTCCTCAAGGAGCCCTGGCTTCTCAGCGGGAGGACAGTCCTCAAAGCCAAGATCTGGGTGCTGTGCCCTTGTTCGGATTTGACAGGCATTTCTGAGCCCCCACTCTGGGGATGCAGAACAAGGAAGGGCTGGACATGGGCTCTGACCACACAGGCTTAGGGCTGGTATAACGTAGGTGGGGAGAGAGCAGAAATGAGCCTATTGTTTTGCACGGTCCAAGGCCAACGTGGCAGCATCGTGCCCACGGCTGAGCGGTTACTTCCCCGGGGTGAAGAAGCTGCAGTGAGGTTCAGCACCGTCTCTTGGAACCACAGGTGTTTCCAGATCAGATCCCCTTTGATCTGAAGGCCCTGATTGCTCATCCCATTGTACAGATGAGAACCGAGCAGGGCAGAGACGGGTGTGTGCGTGGAGGGGCCTGGCCAAGATGCAGACTGGGAGCTGGCTTTCCGGCTGGGGGCTGGGGGTAGGGACAACCAGCAGAGGACCGGCCTCACAGGCCAGTCAAAATCAGGATGCAGCCCCATCTGCCACAGACCCCGAGTTCCCCCTGGGCTGTCACCTCTCCCCTGTGGTCAACAGAGTAAAGGCCCCCAAAGAAGTCGACATTCTAGTCCCCAGAACCTGTGCGCGCGCGCGCACACACACACACACACACACACGTTACCTCCGCGGCCAAAGAGACTTTGCAAAGGGGATTAAGGATCGTGAGACGGGAAGGTTATCCTGGGGTCAGAGTCACAGAGAGGTTGGAGATGCTGTGCTTTGGGGATGGAGGAGGGGCCTCGAGCCAAGGAATGCGGACCCCTCTGGAAGCTGGAGAAGCAAGGACACAGATTCTCTCCTGGAGCCTCCAGAAGAAAGGAACCAGCCCTGCCCACACCTTGTTTTGTCCCAGCAAGACCCTTCTCAAACCCCAGAACAGCAAGATAACACTGTGTTGTTTCCAGAAGCTTCTAGGCTAGGGTAATTAGTAACGACACAGTAGGAGACTCATAGCCTCCGACCTTGCTGGGCTTTGTGACCCTGGAGGAAGGGTGTGAACGGTGGTTTATACGGGTGTGGACATACCTTTCTTCTGGAAATACCTGGGGGTTGGCGCCTGTAGCTGAGAGCTGCCTGTTCTCTCCTTAATCACAGGATCCTGCTCTGATACAGATGCTGCTGCCCCTGGCATTTCTCCACCGGCTGCTAGGCCCTCTCCTGGCCAGATGGGCTCCTACCCCACAGGTAGACGTCCTGGGCGCCACACCACGCGTCAGTGTTAAGTCTGGGCTGGGGACATGAATGTGGGATCCCTGGGCGTCCCCCTTTCCCTTCGGCCTCACGCATCCCGTGGGCTTCTGGTTCAGGAGCGTCTAACCCAGGCTTCTCTAATGCGGACACCCTGCTTTAAGGTCACCCTGAATGTGGAGGAGAGGCTTGGTAAACACAGATGCCTGGGTCCTGCCGGGTTCTGATGCAGGGAGTGAGGGGTAGGGCCCAGGACTCTGCATTTTTCACTTGGGGACAGGGTTCGCCTGCACGTGCAAAGGACTTCCCTCGACTCTGTGTTTGCATCTGCCCACACAAGAGGGGGGGCACGGCCCTGGAGGCTGCATGCAGGGGAAGTGAAACCCCAGGAGGGACACCCTGGGGGGGCAGGGGGATGGCAAGGGCCCTCGGGAGATGCATCGGGGAACTGCTTCCGGGGAGGGGCTCCGAGGACGGAACGGCGGGACTTCCGCAGGGCGCTGATGGGCGGAGGGGGGCAGCAAGAAGCCTCTAACGCTGGAGACCCGACTCCCGAGCCCCAGCTGTGGGGGGCATGGAGACCCCAGCGTTGTCGGCCGTCCACCTTTGCCGGGACAGCCGCCCGTCCTCCGGCTTTTCCTTCGGGTGGGCAGCGCTGCCTGTGGTCACTCGGGATGACCAGGACTGTTGAGCAACGAGGGAGATTATAATGGGATTGACAATTCAACCCCACCCTCTTACGGGAGTAGGAGGGGTCACTTCTTAGAACAGGTTGGGAAATGCTGGGCTGGCTTCCTGCTGGGGGAGGGGCCTGATTCCAGATCCCAGATGTGCTCCTTTGCTCCGGCCCTGCCCCCCAGGAGGGGATGGGGATGTCTGCTCGAGGGTCCCCTAGCTGGAAAATTCCAAGGCAGGTGCAAGGCTTATTCAGAGGGTGTGAGGAACCTCCCTCCCCCTCTCCGCGTCCTGTCCCTCTTCCTCTCTCCCTCTCTCTTCTCCCCTCCCCCTTCCCATCCTCTCCCCTTCATCTCCCCTCTCCAGTTTTGGAACAGCCCATGATCTGAGGATCTCTGCGGCCAGGAGGCCTCTCAGGGGGACGGGGTGTGGGTGGGCAGGGGACATTTGAGCTGGGATCCAATCATAGGGCACCAGCCAGGCCAGGAATTGGTCTGGGAGAGGGTGCTTCAGGTAGAGGACAGGGTGAGTGCAAAGGCCCTGGGGTGGGTTGGGGGGAGCTCGATGTCTCAGGGCATCAGAGAGGCGGCCACAGGCTGGAAGCGGGGGGAGAAGAGGTGGGGCTGTGCGGGGCGGGGTGAAGTGCAGGATGCTCCAGGCTGTGCCTGGAAAGGATCCGCATTTTATTCTTCCTGAGATGCAAAACCACTGGGGCTGTGCTGTCTAATACAGTAGCTACATGTGGCTGTTTATGTTTAAATTTAACTTAAATAAAATTAAAAATCCAGTTCCTCAATTACACTGTCCACATTTCAAGAGCTCAGGGTCCTATGTGGCTGGTGCCCTCTGTGCAGGACAGTGCAGAGAGCAAACATGTCCATTGCTGCAGAAATTTCTGGGGAACAGCAATGCCCGGAGGGCTGAGAGCCAAGGCGTTCCATAAGCCAGAGCTGGTTGTGACGGGACCCTCTGGCCCTCTGTGGACCAGAGAACCATCTGGAGGGAGAGGCAGGGCTCAGACACTGCTCAGGAGGACCTATGGGGCGGGGCCACGGTGAGGGGTGAGCATGGTGCGTTCAGCCTGGTTTTGCAGGTGGGTCAGTGGGCTTCGCTTGTGGACCAGCCAGTGGTGTGTGAGGGAAGGAGGTGTCATTGGTCTGAGCAGGATTGGGGAGGCGGTCCTTCTGGAGATGGTAAAGAAAGGAGGACTAGCCAGTTTTGGGTGCGGGGGGCGATGAAGAGTTCTAGGATGCCCGTGGGGTGTCTGCTGGAGTTTGGATGCCCCGTTGGAGCCCAGGCGTGGAAGCAGTCGGGGCTGGAGGTCACGGTGACTTGGGACCATTTGCTGAATGCCTGCCCTGTGCTGGCCTGTCTTGGGGCTGTGACACAGTCCACTTCCTCTCATCTCTGTAAGATGTGGGTAGCACGTAATTCATTTACCACCGAAGAAACTGGGCCTCAGGGGAGAAAAGCACCTGTGCAGTGCACGTGGGCTGTGAATCCGGGTCCTCATGTTTGTGGGCGGGGGCCCTCGGGAGGGGAGAGCTCCCCACAGAACTGGCCTGGGCCAGGGAAACTGCCCACCTTCATCTTCCCCTTCCAGACCTGACTTTGCAGCTGCTGGCTGTGCAGAGGCAAAGCGGATTGCCCGACCCCAGCCTGCAGCAGGTCCTGCGGGGCCGGCTCCGTCTTCTGGAGAATGACAGCTGGGAGGTGGCCCGTGCTCTCGGGGTGAGTCTGGCTCCTCGGGGGGCCTGGGTGGGCAAAGGTGCAGGGGATCCACGCTTGTGAATGGGGTCGAGGAGTAGAGGGCAGTGGACCTAGGAGGAGGTCTGTCCATGATGCCCAGACCTTACCTGATGGTGCCACCACCAGGGTGACTTGTCCCCCATCTGCTCTCCTGGCTGTCTGGCTCCAGGAACAAGGGTCACAGACACACGTGGGCCACCACTTTCTGAATGCCCCAGTCCCTTTCTGCATGGACACCCCACCCTGCTAGGAGTTTGAGTCTCTCCATAGGGAGCAGAAAGGACTGCTGTGAGCTGATTTTATTCTCTACTTGATTTGTTGGTGACAGGCCTCACACAGATGGACGGTCTGTCAGGAGGTTGGTGGGGAAGGAGGCTGAGCTGGGTGACCTCCCCATGGCTTAGGGTTGAGAGGCCACAACCTGACCTTGTGCTCAGCCTGGCCTGACCTTGGCCAAGGTCCCTTAGCCTCTGTGAACACAGCTTCCTCAGCCACATACGGGGGATGCTTAGCTTTATTACGTCACGGAGCTGCCGTGAGGACCTGCGAACAGCAGGCATGGTGCACCCAGCACGGTGCTCTGCAGTGGGGCTGCCCCTGTGATGCCCGTCCTGGGTGCGTGCTGGCTCTGGACTGAATCCCAGCTGTCCCAGGGTCAGACCTCAGAAAGGAACCGGGACCTTATTTCTTAATCCAGATGGAGATGATAATAGTACCCTCTCCCGCTTGGTCAGCGTCAGCTGGTGTCACTTTTAATGCCCCAGCACCACCAGGAGTGTCCATGGGATGGGTGTCAGGAGAGGGGATGCTGGACCTCTGCCACAGAGGGTGCAGGTCCAGGGCATGGAGGCTGTGAGCTCAGGGAAGGAGTGGGGCTTGGTACAGCCCTGGGGAGCCACAGCTGGCTTGAGAAGCAGGAGAGGAGCAGCTTGGTTGTAAAGGAATCAGCTCTGTGCTTGCAGTCCTTATCTGGGTCACTTAAAAAAAAAATTAACTAATTAATCTGTGCTGGGTCTTAGTTGTGGCACGCGAGATCTTCATTGCAGCTTGTGGGATCTTTAGTTGCAGCATGCAGACTCTTAGTTACAGCATGTGGGATCTAGTTCCCTGACCAGGGATCGAACCCATGCTCCCTGCATTGGGAACGTGGAGTCTTACCCACTGGCCCCCACCAGGGAAGTCCCGCCAGGGTCACTTCTGCAAAATGTTTCTGCTGCGTGGCTCCGTCCTCCTGATGGGCAGACGCCCCAAAGCCACTGGGACTGTTTCTCATTTCTGTTTCTTCCCCGTAAGGAGCTATCGGCCAGGCTGCTGTCCATCCACAGTGACCAGGATCGGATTGTGGTGACGTTTAAGACTTTTGAAGAAATCTGGAAGTTTTCCACCTACCACGCTCTCGGTAAGGCGGTGACCCTCGCAGACCCCGTTATGGGTACGCTTGTCACACACCAAGCATTTTATGTTACCAGTCGGGGCTTTAGACTAAGTTAGTTCATGATGGCCTCTGCGGACGTCATCTGTTCTCAGTGAGGTTGTGATGGGCGGAGTCGCAGATGCACACGGGTCTGAGCGTGACTCGCCCCCAGGGCAGATGAGCTCTCACTGGCCGAGCACAGACCAGGAAACCCTGTTTCAACCTCAACCCAAGTGCTTTCTTTCTGAAACATTCCCTGTTCTAAGGGAGACTTTGGCCGTCTAAGTGCCTCTCCTGGGGAAACTTGCTGCCCCACTCCTGCACTCCCTCAGGAACTTGAGGGCTGAGGAAGTGAGAAATTAGACTCACAGTGACAGTTTCTTGTGCGCCTGGAGCAGGGCTGTGCCCACGCCTGCAGTGCACGTGATCTCCTTGATCTCCCGTCCCATCTCATAGAAGAGGAGACCGAGGGTCCTAGAAGAAGTAACTAGACCCCGCCCGAACTTCCCAGGGCACAGGGAGGCAGACGAGTTGTCCACCATCACGGCTGGTCCTCTCGCAGCCCAGATGGTCTGACCTGTGGCCTGCCCAGGTAGTGGACGGTACCACGAGTCCCCAAGGACCGGGTGGTCCATCTCCCTGGGCTTGGTCGGCGCAGGGCTCGGCCAACACCCAGCCATCAGGGCTTCCCTGCCGCTGGCCTGGAGCCCACTGGTAACCAGGGCTGTCTGCTCCAGGCTTCACCCATCACTGCCTGGAAAACCTGCTTGTGGACCAGACCTTCTGGCTGCTCGAGCCTGATGAAGACCAGGAGACGGCCATCCAAGTCCACGTGGATGAGGAGGCCTTGAAGCTGACGCACGAGAGCCTCCTTTTCCAGGAAGGTGAGTGCTGTGCAGGCGATGGTGACCTTGGGTAGCTCCTCGCCGGGCTGGGACGCCCCGGGGCCACGGGCAGCAGAAGGGCTCTGGAGGTGCCGGAGACTGAGGGCGCTTGGGGCAAGGAAAAGGCCCCCCCAAGAAATAACAGAAAAGGAGTTTGACCAGCGCCCCCCTAAGCCCGAGTTCCTGACCGAGCTATTGCTCCAAGTACCTCGGTGGCCGCACAGTTGGGCTCCGAGGCCGCAGCAAACAGGGCATTAGCTTCCTGCCCTTCCCCAGCCACAGAGCGGACAAGAGGAGGCCGCTGCGGTCCAAGCAGGAAGGGCCCTTGGGATCACATGTCGAGCCCCTCATAGCCCAGATAGGGAAACTGAGGCCCAGAGAGCCTGAGGCTGAGCCAGGCTCCCAGGCAAGTCCCGGCGGAGTGGGGACTCCAGCCCAGGTCCAGCCTCCAGGTCTGGGCCCCTGGGGCCTTCAGTGTCTTTCTGTGAATGCAGAAACTGGGGTGGGGGAACCCCTGCAGGTATCCCTGGTGGAGAACAGGTAGTCCCGCCTGCAAACTACAGCTGCACCTGTGTCCAGCCGCCTGAATGACCACCCTCTGCCGCTTTGAAGGGCCTTTCTTTGTGCTGTGTCCTGACCACCATGTGAAAGTGATGAATGGCCTCCAGCCCCTCAGGCAGGCTTCGGGGCTTCCCCGGGCAGAGGCGGCCCTGGCAGTGGACTCTTTGGCCCCCAGCCACAACACATCCTCAGAGGAGCGGACAGCCGTGGAGCCTTTGATTCCGTTCCATCAGTAGGTACCGACCTTTGTTTCTCTGCTTCCTATGGGTCCAGCGTGTTGTCCGGCCTCCCGGAGACTCCCCCAGGCCCGGGCCCAACGGTAGGCCAAGGCTGGTAGACGGGGACCGGTGTGAGCCCGAGGCAGACCTGGCCACGTCCCCTTCTGCTACTTTCGGTGTGTGGCTTCAGCGAGCTGGTCCAGCTCTCTGGGCCTCGGGGCTGCCACCTGTACAACAGGAAAGTGACACCTCCCGGCAGGGATGTCCTGGGATGAGATGGCCTGGGAGTGTACAGCATGGGGCTCTGGCTTCCTGTTCTAGCTTGTTCTGGAAAGCTTTTGTGGGAGCTACATAGCCTGTGCTCATAGTAAGGGAGCACGCAGGGATGTGTGCAGATAAGAGCCAAGGCAGGGACAGCCTGGGGAAGGCAGGGACGGGTAACACGCAAGCTCATGTTCATGTGCTGAACGTGGGGCGTAAACTTGGCTTGAGCTTCCTGGCGGCCAAAGCAAAGAGAGAAACTGCATCTCCTCATGTTCAGTGTCTATGAAGTGACAGCCTGTGGCTGAGTTTCTCTCCCGGGGTGATGGAGGGAGATCCCCGAGGATGCCAGCGTGAGGGACGGGAGGAGACACCTGGGCTGGGGGCCATGGTGCATGGCTGGAGCTGAAGGCCGCACACCTGGGCGTATGTGTGTGTGTGCGCACACACGTGCAGTGGGGGTGGTTGGTGGATTTCGCTCGGGTCCCTGGGGGCCGTTGACCTGTCCAGCCTACACACAGTTTCAATCTGCCCTAAACCTAAAATCCTCTCTCATCCCACTCCAGGTGGGCTCTTAGGGTCCCCTGGGACCCCATCAACGACTCCATGGGTGGACCTGTGACGCCGGACATCCAGCCGATGGGTAAGTATTTCCACTGGCCCTCCTCCCCTGGGGAAGAGGTGGGTGAGGAAGGGCAGGCACCAGATTCCCGAAGCTTCTGCCCCCACCCTGAATCCTCCCCAAGGCAGAAGAGATAGCTAGAATCCCCTCCAGTTCCCGAGGCAATAACAGAGGCTCAGAGAGGTCCACTGGCTGGTCCAAACTCACACAGCACGCGGGGAGGCCAGGCTGGGGTCCCTGGTCACCCTGCCTCTAGAGAGTAACTTCCACACCCTATTTGACCAGCACTTCTGCAACTTCTGCTCTCTTTCTGGCACTGGGTCAGACACCTCGGAGGGCCCTCAGACGGTGGAGGTGGGGTGGGCAGGGCCCCGGCTGAATTCACCACATGCGCAAATGGAGGAGCAAGAGGCAGGGGTCTTGTTTAGAAAAGACGGCCTGGGTCCCTGGTCCAGTGCACTGGCTCTGCCCCAGGCTGCTTGGTGTCTGGGTGGCCTGTGGACCTGTTAAGTGAACGTAAGGCCCCATGGGAGGACACTTACAGCTGGATTTGCCCTGGGTGGGCCCTGGCCTTGGAGGCTGACAGCCCTGGGCCAAGTTAATCGACATCCCCAGGCCTCAGTTTCTTATCCTCAGCGTGGGGATAAAGAGGCCCCCGCTTCAGGTACCGCATGGATGTCCAGCCCCTCGTGTGCGGCAGCCCCGCACCCTGGCCAGGTGCTAACTCAGTTCCTCAGCAGGACGGCATGTTCCCTGGCCGGGGACACCACCCCTGTGGCCGAGGGCCGCCCGTCCCTATCCTCCCCAGCACTGACCGTGTGGCCTCCTTCCTGCAGCTATGGGCCTGGCCTCGGCCGTGGCGGACTGCCAGGGCTCAGGGCCCGAAGAGATGACCTTCCGAAGCGGGGACCATATCGAGATCCTGGGCGCCCAGGTGCCTGGCCTGCCCTGGTGCCTGGGCCGGCACGTGGCCTCCGGCCAGGTCGCCTTTGTGCAGACGAGCCTCATTAGTGCGCAGGGCCAAGTGTCTGAGTGAGTGGCTGAGGCCTCACCCCCTTCTGACTCCACCCCCCGCCCCCGTGGGAAGCCTACCCCGTCCACCTGCTTCCCAGGTGACAGATCCGCAGTGTCCTGGACGGCACCTCCTGCCCCTCCCTAGCCCCTCTTCCTGGTCGTCACTCCCACCTCCGTTCCCAGGGCTGGGCCTAGCCCAGGGCCACCCCACTGTCCCCAGGGCATGGCTTCAGCTTCCTGTCTGGACCCCTCCTGCCCCTCCTCCAAGTGCTTCCAGGGTTGGTCCCTGAAATACAAAGGTGTCCACGTGCATGGGTGTCCTGGGGCTGCGGGGACAGCACCACAGACTGGGGGCTTAAAACAACAGACTGGAGGCCAGACGTCCAAATCACAGTGTGGCCAGGGCCGAACTCCCTCTGGGGGCTCCACGGGAGGGGACTTCCCACCTCTTCCAGATCCTGTGGCTTCAGGCGGTCCTTGTGGCCGCATCACCCCAACCTCTGCCTCTGTCTTCACGTGGCTTCCTCCCTGTATGTGTCCTCTCGTCTGTCTCTTGTAAGGACACCAGTCGTTGGATTTAGGGACCATCCGGATAACCCAGGATCATCTCCTCATACCAGGATCCTTGACTTGGTCACATTTGAGAAGATCCTATTATTTCCAAATAAGGTTACCTTCTGAGGGTCCAGGGGAACATGGGTTTTGGGGGGACATTATTCAAGCCAGTACACCCTGTCATTCCCCTTCATAAAGCCCTTCGAAGCTTTGGGCCTGTCTTTCAAGGCCTCTTGCAACCCAGGCCCTGGTCACCCCCAGTTTCAAAAGGCCACCACTCACCATTGTGTCACCCTGAGGCCAGCGTGCGGGTTGGCTCACCCCTTCTAGAACGATTCTGGGTTATGCACCTCCCTCTACGTGAGACGTCCCCTCCACCCCGACCATCCCATTTTCCTGGGGGTTCTCGATGGCCCCCAGTCTCACCTCCAATGGCTCATCCCTGGGCGCACCCTTCCTGGCTGTGCTCTACTCCCCGTGTGACCTCCCCACCCCCATCCAGGGAATTCTGAGCCAGGACTGTCTGGTCACCTCCAAGTCCCCACTGCCTGGCCCTGGGCAGCAGCAGGGGGGTCTTGAGAGAGTGGTCAGCCGGCACAGCTGTGCTCTTGACCTTTTGTTGTTAAGACCTCAGCCCAGGCGTCAGTGTAGAGAAAGGACCCTTCGCTGGGCCAGCATCTGCCCCTCGGACGCACTGTGAGATGCTCGTCCTCGGCGCCCCGCTAGCCCTGACATACATACCGTCTCGTTCTTGTCTGGCACCTCAGACAGACCAACGCCTCCCAAACCAAGTCTCGGAGGCCACTCTGGCTTCATGACATGTCCCACCGGTCACTCTGTTTCCTAATTCAAGTGTCTGTCTGCTCCATGGCCTCCTGTTCATCAGAAACTGTTTGAAGCTGGGCTGGGCTCGGATGCCCAGAGCAGCAGCTAGACCCAAGTTTCCCAAAGTGTGTTCCCCCCAGGGCTCCATCTCAAACTTGATCAGTGACGGTGTGCTTTCCACACGCCCTGGCTGGTGGTCCACGGGGATTCCCAGCACAAGGAAGGCACCCAGAGTCTGAAACTTTTCTTTCTCCTGTTGAAATGCGTTCTTCACACTTGACCTCCAGACAACACTACTTTTTTTTTTTTTTTTTTTTGTGGTACGCGGGCCTCTCACTGCTGTGGCCTCTCCCATTGCGGAGCACAGGCTCCGGACGCACAGGCTCAGCGGCCATGGCTCACGGGCCCAGCCGCTCCGCGGCACGTGGGATCTTCCCGGACCGGGGCACGAACCCGTGTCCCCTGCATCGGCAGGCGGACTGTCAACCACTGCGCCACCAGGGAAGCCCCAGACAACACTATTAGCTGTTGTTCTGTGGATCACTCTTTGGGCACCCTTGGTCATCATCTCTGGGGAGACCACAACAGCTCAACAGATGTCTGGGCTCCATGTGACTTAAACCTGTCCTGAGCTTGCTAACGGGCTGAGCTGCAATTGCTGTGGGAATGAGCCAGTCTGTTTTGCCCTCCCTTAACCCAGAAGGGTGACAGGGCCCAGTGCCATTGGTCCTGTTTACAGCTGGAGAAGCCCTAACAGCTTCCCTCATTCACTCAACAGATGTTTACCGAACATCTTTCCTATTCCAGATCTGAGTCTTTTATCTTCTCTTTAATGAGCATTCTGGTAGCTATTCATTTCTTTTAACTTTATTTTGACATAATTTCAGACTTAGGGAAAAGATACAAAAAGGGCATAAAATTCCTGGATGTCCTTCACCCAGGTTGCCCAAATGTTGACATGTTATGACGTTTACTTTCTCCTCTTTTTTTTTTTTTTTCTAAATTCTTTGGGAGTCAGTTGCAAACACAATGTCCCTTTACCCCTAAATAATGTGATATGTGTTTCCAGAAATCAGGACATCATTTGCATGACCACAGCACAACTGTCAAAATCAGGAAGTTAACATTGATAGAATCCTATTATCTGCAGACCTTAGATTTTACCAAATTTTCCGGTAATTCCCTCTATAGCCAAAGAAAATTCCAGACCCCATGTGAGCACCTGTCTGTCTCTTTAGTCTCATTTCCTTGATCTGAGACAGTTCCCTGTTCTCTTTGTCCTTTAGGACACCGACACTTTTGAGGAATACAGGCCTATTTTATCGAAGGTCCTGCAATCTACCCTAAGGTTTTCTTTAACTTCTCAAAAGAGCTCCCTCTAAGTTCTGAAGTGCGTGTGAAAGTTTCATATTTTGCTGATAATTTAGCCCTGTAAGCAGAAGTTGCCTCCCCCTCCCTGTCTCCTTCCTGTTTTCCTCTCCCTGAGTTTTCAGAGCACACACGTGCCCTGAGCTCGTGTTGTGTGAGGCTCTGTGTGGAGCTTGCAGTGTGGAGGAATTGAGTCTGCCTGCAGCTGTCATGGCTGGCCTTGCAGAGGAAGGGGCATTTAAGGTGGGGCTTTGAAGGCTGCCCAGGAGCTCACCTTCCCAGGATGCTGTGACCAGCTGCATCTGTCATGGCATTTCCCACTCCTGGGCGTCTGCCTCTGGCCAGACAAAGCAACCTTAAGGGCAGGATCTATTTTGTTTTTATCTTGGTGTCTTCACCGCTGGGCACAGGATAGGTATGCAGGGACCATCTGTCAAGTGAGGGAGTGGAAAAGGGTCTTTGTGTGAAACCTTGGAAACGTGCAATCTAAATGCACTTTATTTTTTCCAGCTTGGAAAATGTGATTTTTCTCAATGAAGAGGAAAGGTCTTTCTTCAGCAGCGAAGGACGCTTTTCTGAGGAGGATGCCAGGCAGCTACTCAGGAGGACGTCCAGCACGGACGTCTGCACTGTGTACAGCTTAGGTAGGTGTGTGGGGTGTTGGGGGGCGCTCTTCCTACGCCCCTCGGGATGACTGCGGGCCCCTCTCAGGACCCGCCGCTGGTTACACCCTACAGCCCATGATTTAGGACAGTTTTCTCGGGGCAGACTTCTGGAAAGACCGCGAAGGGTGCAGAGCTGTCCCGTGGCTGAGACCCCATCAGCCCTATTCGGTCAGCACCGGGCTCTGTGAGTTTGGACTGTCCATTCAGCAGAGCTTTGGATGGATCTGCTTCACCCACTGTTCACAGCGGCACCCACCCCGCTTCCCTTCGGGAATGTTCTGCTTCCCCCGTCATGCCACAGTAATGAATGCCAGCCCCTGGGCTCTTAAAGGTGATCAGCCAGTTGCTGTCACTGCCCTCCCGGTAGGTGGGGAGGTGCCGGGCCAGACACAGAGGAGCCAGGGTAAGGGGCCGGGAGATGCAGGAAAGCGGGCCCGAGCCTTCCAGCTGCCCGAGGATGGGCCTCAGCGAAGCCTTTCCTCCGCTAACTCCAGGTGCCAGCCTAAGGCCCCCTGCTGCACTGGGGCAGGGCCAGCGTGCGGGCCCTGGGCTGCAGTGCAAATCGTAGATGAAGGAAGTGTGTCAGCAGCCACAGCAAAAGGAAATGCAGCAGAGCGGACGGTGCTGGAGCAAACTTACCCCCAGCTCCCACGGGTCATGGGGACATAACGTTACAGCTCATTCCTTCACCCCTCTGGATGGAGATAAATGCGCGCATGTGTACACACCCACACAGATATATGTACACACATGCACATACACTCAGATGAATACATACAGACACACTCAGAGCCATACATGTACACCCACATATCCAGCATGTACATATACATATGCACACACTCATGTGAATACATATGTACACATACGTGTACCTATGTACACACATATGTGCACATGTACACACACATCTTTTCTGCCTGCTTGCTGACACGTGTTATAAGGCTTTTCCTGCCAATATTAGATTTAAACTTTCGAGATCCCACAAATCAGTTTTTCTTCCTAAACGGGCATACTTAAATTTGACCTTGGCATATCAGGCTTAAGCCAGCCTGGCACACGATTTCTTCTCTTTCTGCGGAGGCCGCATTGGGACCCTCGTTTGCGGGGTGTTGTGGGACCCTCTCTGCCGGGTGCTCTGTAGTTGGCAGCACTTCCCACTTCCCATGTGTTTTTACAGCTCTTTTTCTCCTTTGGTTTCTATGGCAACACCGTGGGCAATTAGCGCCAGCCCATTTTCAGGAGGTGGGAACTGAGGCGCAGGGGAGCGCTGGCAGTGGGAGAGGAGGGGGGTCAATCCCAGATCTGCCGCCCTGCCCCTGGGAGAGCTGACGGGATCAGTGGGGAGCGCGTCCCCTGTTCCCAGAGCGGGAGCCGCAGAAGTCAGCAGCCTCTCAGGGAGGATGGAGTCCTGCAGGGGAGGCCTAGGGCGGGGACACATCCTGGAAGATGTGGCTTCTTGGCCAGTGCCCCACCCCCCCGGCCCAGGCCGTTTCCCCTCAGGGAGCTGGTTTCAGGGACGTTATGATTCTGGTGCGCCCCCACCCCCCGCCCCGACTTGGCCCTGGACACAGAGGGTGCTGGCCGGACCGTGATGCTTTCCTTCTCTCCCTTTTCAGACACAGAAGAAGCTGAGATGCAGCAACAGGAAGAACATGGTACGTTCTTCCCACATGGCCTGGGGTCCCTCCGGTCACGGGGCTGGGCCGTGGGGTGATGCCAGACAGAGGGGGCGGAGCTGGGTTTGGATGGGTGCTGGCCATGGACCTTACTCATCCATGGGGGAGGGCTGGAGGGTGGACGTCGGGTGAGGTGGAGGTGAGGCTCATCTCCACTGCCGCAGCAGGTCCCCAACAAACGTGCCAGCCCCCCTGCACTGTGCCTGTGTAGGGAGGGTGACCTCTCCGTTGCCAAGCCCATGCCGGGTCCCCCTGCACTGTCCCCAGCAAAGACGGACCATCCCTGCCATTGTCTGAGCTCATGCCTCATTCTGGGCTCCTTTCAGGTAACCTAGAGAAGCTGAAATTTGCCCCGTGCCCTGCTTGGAGGGGTGAAGGGGGTGTGGAGGTTGCTGAATTTGGAGCCTTACGTTGGAAAAGTCCCTTGAGGATCTGCTCTTTCCTGTGGGGGGCTGGTTCAGGAAGACCCCCTCCTTCTCCCTCCACACTCCCCCTCCCCACAGTAGGGGGTCGGAGTCAGGGAGAGCCTGGGGACACAGGTGCCAAGGACCCTCTGAGATTCCCTGGGGATGGGATCCATCTAAGCACAAACACAGACGGACCACTGTGGGATGTGGTTGAAGAGGCCCGGAAGCCAGCCCCCGGGGCCCCAGGGCTATTCCAGGGCCCTCCCTCCTCCCCAGACCCTCTGCAGGCTTCTCTTCGGGGAGGATCTCAGCTGTCGGGGACAGGATAACCAGGATAACATGGGAAGATGCCCTGGGGAGCCCACTTGCCGCCACTGGATGCAGGAGTTTCTTAGCTAATCAAGTACACGGTCACATCGCACATTTGCCGCTCAACCATACTTAATTTTTTAAATTCTTAGGCTTTACAGACTAATAGACAGTTCTGAACATATTTTTCTACAAGTGAACTCGAAACAGAAGAGTCTTTAGATCCTGGTTCTTTCCTTCCAAACAAATTCCCCTTCAAAGCCCACGTTTTTGCAACAGGAAATGTAGCTTGTTTGCTCCTCGAGGCTGGACATGCCTCCGGGCGCTGAGTCCATCCAAGGCCAACAGTCCCTTGGCGGGCAGCTGTGGGCACCTCCTTGTCCCCAGGCTCTCTGGCACTCCTCTTTAACCCTTTAGTGACCGTGAGCCTCAGATTCCCAAACCAGCCAAGATGAAGGGGGAGCCCCGGGCTCTGGGAGCCATTCCCGGTGTTTCCTGTCATAATGACCCCCACGCTAGAGCCGGGCAGATGGACACACAGGCCACTGTCGGTTCTGTGGGTGCTTTTGAGCTCATGCTGGCCAGCAGGGCTGATTGGCTACTGATTGATTTCACGGGGGCTCCTCACCTGGCTGAGAGGGAAGGGCAAAGGCGAGGAGCATTCCTCGATAAAAGCTTGGCCAACCTGCTCTGTGTCCCCCCAGAAGTCGCTCCTACTGCGGCCCCGCACTGTGCCCAGCTCTGCGCTCCACAATCCACAGAAATCTCAGACGCTCAGGGCAGCCCCGTGGGAGAAGTGACAGGGACCCTGCGGCTCGGGGAGGGACGCCCCCTGGCCCAGCCTGGACTCAGGTCACACTCTAACCCACGTGGGCATTCTGGTCACTTGCAGAGATGCCCCCGCCTTGCCTGCACCCAGAGCCACGTGAGACCCTGCAGAAGGTGAAGAATGTCCTAGAACGATGCAAGTCCTGCCGGGGCTGCCCCAAGGAGCCAGGGTCCCCGGGCGTCCACGGGGCATCCGGTGGCGCGAGCTCGCCCGACACCAAGGGGCCCTCCTTCCGCCTGGACCCCAGGGATGCCCGGGCTGACCTGGAGGCCCTGGGCTCCCTGCTGCAGTTCCTGGACAAGCCCGGCTTCGAGGCCGGCTTCCAGGGCCTGTACGGCCTCTCCCCGCCCGGGCTGCACGGCGTGTTTGGCGGCTTCACCGACGACGAGGAGCTGGCCCGGCTTCTGGCTGAGGCCCGGGGGGTGGCCAAGAAGGCCGGGCTGCCCATGGCCCTGGCCAGGCTCTGCTTCCTGCTGGGGCGGCTGTGCGTCCGGCGGCTGAAGCTGTCCCAGGCCCGTGTGTACTTCGAGGAAGCCCTGGGGGCGCTGGGGGGCCGCTTCGGGGACCTCGTCCTGGTGGCGGCCGTGTACACCAGCCTGGCCGCCGTCCATCTGCGGCAGAAGAACAGGGAGAAGTGCGCGCAGGTGGTGCCCAAGGCCTTGGCCCTGCTCCTGGGGACACCCGGCCACGTCGGCGGCTCCGAGGCCGAGTCGGGGCTCCTGAAGCTGGGCCTGCGGAGGGCTATCGGCGCCCGCAGCCCGCAGGCCGAGGCCCGGGCCTGTTTCCTGCTGGCCAAGAACCACGCCCGTGACAAGCGGCCCGAGGAGGCCCTGCCCTACCTGGAGAGGCTGCTGCAGCTGCACGGGGCCTTGGGGGCTCCGGGCGCCTCGTGGCCTGTAGACTGCTACCTGCTGCTGGCGGACGTCTACAGCCGCAAGTGCCTCCCACACCTGGCACTGAGCTGCGTCAAGGTGGCCTCGCGGCGGGCACGGGGCTCGCTAGACAGCGCGCTCCGGAGCGCGGCCCTGGTCCTGCGGGGCAGCCCCCAGCTCCCCCGCCTCCCCGCCCAGCTCGCCCCCTACCTCCTGCAGGCCTTGGCCTCCCCGGCCTCGGGCGCGGGGCAGGTGCTGCGTGGCCCCATCTACGCCAGCCTGGCCCGGCTGCACAGCCAGCACGGGCAACAGGGCAGGGCCATCACCTTCATGACGCGGGCCGCGGAGATGGACGCCCAGATCGGCGGCCGCACGGTCGTGGACCGCCTGGTGGCCCTCGCCTGGTTGCACGTGCTTCACAGGCAGATCCCGGCAGCGCTGGACATCTTGGAGTCCGTCCTGGAGGCGGCGGTGGCTGCCCTGGACCAGGAAGGCGTGATCGCCAACATGGCAGCTATTGGCCTGAAGAGGATGCGCAGGACTCAGCAGGCGGCCGAGGGCTACTACCGCGCCCTGCGGGTCGCCAGGCGCCTGGGTCACCAGCGGAACAAGGCGGTGGTCCTGGCCAACTTCGGGACCTTGTGCCTGCAGACCGGCGCCGGCAGGCTGGCCCAGCACTACTTCCTGGAGTCCGTGAAGCTCTTCTCGCGGCTGCCCAGTGGAGAGTGCGGCCCAGACTTCACCCAGGTGCTCCTGCGGCTGGGTCACCTGTGCACCCGCAGGGCCCTCACCCGGCAGGGCAAGTGCTACTACGAGTGGGCCTTTCTGGTCGCCGTGGAGACGGACCATTTGGAGAGTAAGTGTGGACCACACTGGCTTCCTGGAAAGAAAGAAAACACGTTTTCTTTCCATCTCTGTTCAGAACACACCTGGGGTTTGCGATTCAGAGGCGAGCGGTTGTTTTTGCACTGACAATGCCGAGTACTGGAAACCAGCAGACGTTTGCAGATGCCTTGAGGTGTCCCACGCCGGGCCAGATGTCACCAGGGCAAAGGACTCGTCCCAGTTTGCCTGGGACCGTCCCGCTTTGGGCATTGAAAGTCCCGAGGCCAGGAATCCTGGCAGTCTCCGGCAAATGGGCGGTGGTGACCCTGGACGTGGCCCAGGCCAGGCGGGGGCAGCCGTGCCGAGGAGCCACCTGGGCCTTGAATGCTGGGTGCTTTAGCTGGTGCTGGCATCTCCCAGCAGCCCTGCACACCTGGCATCTCCCCTGCACAGAGGGTGCAGGACAGTTGCTTCATCCAACAGCTACTTGTGTGGATACTCCAGGCTCTGTGCGGGGCTCCACCTGCAAAG
Source organism: Delphinapterus leucas (assembly GCF_059928025.1). Taxonomy (NCBI): domain Eukaryota; kingdom Metazoa; phylum Chordata; class Mammalia; order Artiodactyla; family Monodontidae; genus Delphinapterus; species Delphinapterus leucas. The sequence continues at coordinate 3,394,203 of NC_143133.1, read as the reverse complement.
GGACCCGAGTGGTCCTCACTGGGGGCTGGCGGCCAAGCGTGGGAAACAGATGCCTGGGTCACAAGAGCCACAAAAGCAGGAGCTCAGCTTAAATATGGGGGCACCAGGCCTCAACTCGTAGGTCGGGGCAGTCTGATTAGTCTGGGACTTGAGGGATGAGGAGGCTTTAGCCAAGCACGGGATGGGGGTCTGGCAGAAGGAGCAGCCAGTGCAAAGGCCCTGGGGTGAGTGAGCTGGGCCGAACCTTAGGTGGGAAGCTAGGCAGGGGCCCAGGAGCCCAGACTGTGGTTTGGTGTTTTTCCTGAGAGCGCTGGGGAGCTACTGAGGGATGTAGACCACTCACTGAGGCTGGAAGGAGTCCCTCTGGACCTCCAGAAGGAACCAAGAGCTGGGTCCCTGACCCTCCCTGTGCCCTCAGGCAGGTCCTGGTGGTGCTTGGCAGTGGAACATGGCCCCCCCGTGTGCCTATCAGAAACCTCCTTTGACCCACCTCCCCAAACCCGGGCACTGGGGGATTCAGACTTGGGAATGCAGAGCTGGGGGACCCAGAGGGTCACGTTGTTTGCTCCTCCCCTGTATTGAACAGTGAGGAGACTAAGGGCTAGGGTGACACCCCAGGGTCACTCCGTGCTTGGTCTGGTTCCTTTTTTAGCCCCTTTCAGTAGTTTGTGTCTTCCTAGGATTTGTCCATTCCATCTTGGTTACCTAATTTGTTGGCATACAGCTGTTCATAGCATGCCCTTTATTTCCGTGAGATCGGTAGTAATGTCCCCTTTTTCACTCCTGGTTTTAGTGATTTTCATCTTCTTTCTTTTTTTTCTCGGTCAGTCCATCTAAAGATTTGTCAATTTTGTTAATCTTTTCAAAGAACCATCACTGGGTTTCATTGATTTTCTCTATCTTTCTATTCTCTATCATTTTATCATTTCCGCTTGAACTTTTATTTTTCCTTCCTTTTGCTTGCTTTGGGTCTAATTAACTTTTCTTTTTCTAGTTTCTTAAGGGGGAAGTTTAGGGTTTTGATTTGAATTTTTTATTCTTTTTTTGACACAAGCATTTACAGTAATAAAGTCCCTCTAAGCACTGCTTTCTCTGCATCCCCTAAATTGTGGTACGTTGTGCTTTTATGCTCACTCATCTCAAATATCTTTTAGTTTCCTTCCTTGACCCATTGGTGATTGAGGAATATGCTGTTCATGTATACAGATCTGTGAATTTCCCAAACTTCCTTCTGTTACTGATTCCTGATTTCATTCCGTTGCACCTGGAGAACATGCTTCGCATGGTTTCAATCCTTTTATGTTTACAGAGAATAGTTTTGTGATCCAGCCTCTGGTCCTTCCTGGAGAATGTTCGTGGGCACGTGAAGAACACGTGTTCTGCTGTTGCTGGGGACGTGTTCTGTGGTCTGTTAGGTCTGGTTGGTTCGCCGTGTCGTTCAAGTCTTCTCTTGGCTTGTTCATCCCCGGGTCATTTTTAAGAGTGGAAGCTCCCAACGGTTCCCAACCCTCTGGTTTTAGGAGAGGCAAGTATGGCTGAGGGCTTGGAGCCCGGCTTCATGAAGAAGCATCGGCTCTGGAATACCGGAGCTGGATTTGAATCCCTTCTCCACCGCATGCCGTGTGCTCCAGCTTTGAACTCAGCTTGCCCCTCTGCCACAGGGGGGTGCCGGTGATCCCTGCCTTGTCCGCTCAATGTAAGGGCAGCCCCTGTTTGGCTGGGAGGAGCTTTGTGAAGCAGAAACAGCACCCTGGCGCGGTGGGAGAGCCTGGCCAGGACGGCCCAGCCTGAGGGTTATAAAAGTGGTCGGTGCTGTCCCTCGAGCCCCTGTGACGTGCCTGGCCTGGCCCTGTCTCGAGATGCTCGCCGGCTGTGTGACCTTGAGCAGGACACTCAGCCTGTCTGCATGTGCAATGACCCCAGCTCACAGAGGCGGGCACCCAGCAGGGGACTTTGACCCTGCAAACGTTGCTGTGATGCATGATGGGGGCCTTTTCCTTTTGTCTCCCGCCCAGGCCAGCTGCACGCCGTCCAGCGGCTGTGTCACTTCTACAGCACAGTCATGCCCAGTGAGGCCCAGTGCGTCGTTTACCACGAGTTCCAGCTTTCGCTGGCCCGCAGGGTGGCCGACAAGGTGCTGGAGGGGCAGCTCCTGGAGGCCATCAGCCAGCTCTACCTGTCCCTGGGCACCGAGAGGTGAGGGCTGGCCCTGGGGGCGGGAAGGGTGGTGAGGATGCTGGACCACCATCCTAGGACAGCCCCTCCTCAAGGGCCATTTCATCCCTTAGGGTCAGACAGGCTCTGGGCCAGCGGGCCTGGTCTCATCCCCAAGGGAGGCAGAGCATGTGCTTCTGGACCTTTCTTCCTGCCGTGGTGGCTTCTGGAAGCTGACCCCGCTCTGCCCTGAGTCTTTTCTCACTGGCCCAGCTCTGGGCAAGGTAGTCTGGTCCTCGTCTGTCCCCTCAGATGTGAGGACAGCAGCCACGTGTGCCCAGAGGATTCTCATCCACTGGAGACAGCTGACTGTCCCACCTGCTTCCCTGGGACAGGATTTCAGAACCACATGTGAAGAAGCCCACCCAGAGCGTCCTGACCGGGGGTGGGTCACAAATGGCTGGACCACACAGCCTGCAGGCTGGCAGAGTCTCACAACAACCCCTCCAGCGTGGGGGCTCCCCGAGGGCAGGGAAGGAGCCAGGTTCCCCAGGACTCAGGAGATGTGCCAGTCTTGGCCTCTGCCTCTCATCCTCGGGCCTCGGTTTCACAGCAGGGCCAATGGGCCAGCGACCTAGATCGATGCTCCACAAAGTGGGGACCCCGGATCGGCAGCCTCCACCTTGCCGGGGCGCTGGTTGGAAATGCACATTCCCAGGCCTCACTCCAGACTTCCTGAGTCAGCAGCTCTGGGAGCAGAGCCCTGCGATCTGTGTCTGAACAGCCCCCCTGGGTGGTTCCGATTTTCCCTTGGTGTGATAGCCAGTAGCCTGGACGATCTCTAAATTTCTGCCCAGTGGCCACAATCCCTGCTGCGTCTGGAAGTGACACGGGCCTGTGTTTGGGGAAGTGAGGCAGACGAACAGCACGCTCTTCCTGCCTTGAGGCTGCCCGCTTCCATCCCAAGGGCCTCCTTCATCTTTGCTGGACGAGTTGCTGTATGTTCATCCCGGATCTCCCAACAGCCTGGGAAGGGCAGACACTTTTCCTGCTCCTGACGTTTCAGGTCCATGGTCACCAGACGGCCCCGGGGAGAACCCCATCCACTCCATGTGGGCGGCCGGCCTGGGAGACCTGTTCTGACCGCCCACATCTAATTCCAGGGCCTACAAATCCGCGCTGGACTACACGAAGTGCAGTCTGGGGATATTCATCGACCTGCAGAAGAAGGACAAGGAGGCACACGCCTGGCTGCAGGCGGGGAAGATCTACTATATCCTCCAGCAGAACGAGCTGGTGGATCTCTACATCCAGGTGCGAGGGCTCCGGGCGTGTGCGCGCGGTCACTCACCCACCCGCCCACTCATCCCTAAGCCGCCGCGTGCCAGGTGCCCGCGCCATCTCCCGCTGCCCCAGACCTCCAGCATCTTCCATAACCAACTGAGCTCTGGGGACAGAGGCTCTGGGGACAGTGCCCCCGACTGTGTTGGTACACAGCAAGTGCTCGATAAATGTGCAAATGTTGTGCCCACTCAGCTGACACACAGAACTTGCTTCAGCAGTGCACAGCATTTCTCCTTAAAAAACACATTTATCACAGAAGCTCCGTTTTTTGACAGTTTCTCAAACATGACGTGATTTGTGACAAATTGAGAGACACAAGAGCCTTGTGGGGTTTTTTCCTTTTTGGGCACCGGCTGTGTACCTCCCCTGGGCCAGGCCGGGGTTGATGAACCAGATCAGTAGCTGGCAGCTGGTGGAGGGTACAGCCTCCTCTACAAGCAATGCTGCCTGAGGCCAGGGCTGCGGCACAGAAAGGAGCCGGGGGTGCGCTCGGTCAGCCTGGGGTCACGGAGGCTGTTTGAATTGTAGGGCGGTGGTAGGCATATGGGGTATTCCTGCACCAGGACTCATAGGTGCAAAGGCCCAGCGGTGCCCGGGAGTGCAGCAAGGTCAGGGCTGCGAGCCGCTGGGTGTGGCTGGACTGCGGACCAGGGCTGGTCCCCTCAGTCACTCGGCGTTTTTTTTCTGAGCACCTACTATGCGCCAGGCACGTGCGAAGCCCTGGATGCAGCAGAGGAGCGACAGCCTCAGTCCTCTGGCAGGAGAGACAAGTGGACATGCGGTCGGGTGTCTCTAAGTGCTTGGGAGGGAAAATAGGGGGCCAAGGAGCCAGGATTTGGGAGCCCCGGGTGAAGCCGAGCAGAGGATGCTGTGGTCTGGGCATGGCTGGCGGGACTCGGAGGCTGGCTCTGAGTTCCGTCCCAAGTGCCTCCCCAGCCCACACGTGCTGGCTCCTGGGGCCTCAGCTGGAAAGGCCTCCTCCTGGGACACAGGGCTTAGATGATTTGTCCTCATGCCAGCAGGTGATGAGGGCCCCGCATGCACAGGGACTGAGGTGTATGAGAGGAAAGAACCCTCACTCCGTGTCAGTGTGATAGAGGGTCCCGGGCGGCCGGCAGGTGGCTGTGAGCTTCCCCCAGCGGGCCCGGCCGCCTCGCCCTGCCGGGTCACTGGGGGACCCATGAGAGTTTCTGCATCCCCACAGGTGGCACAGAACGTGGCCCTGTACACAGGGGACCCCAAGTTGGGGCTGCAGCTCTTTGAGGCGGCTGGAGACATCTTCTTCAACGGGACCTGGGAGCGGGAGAAAGCCGTGTCCTTCTACCGGGTGAGCGGCGGCTGTGGGTCCAGGCGGGTGGGCCTCAGGGGGCATCCCTCCTGGAAGCAGCATCCCCCACGTACATGTTTAGCTTCCCAGTGGTTTGGTCAGGGATGACCTTGGCCCCCATCCCCAGCCTGGGAGGGACAGAGCAAAGAAGGACCATCATAGGACATGCATCCCCGTGATCCAAACAACCCTGGGATGCGAGGACTGTCCCCGTTTTACAGATGAAGAAACAGGCTCAGAGAGGCACAGGGGTGTGCCTAAGGACACACAGCACATCAGGGGGAGGACCCGGACCAGGGCCAGGTCTGCACGTGCCTGCCAGGGAGGGCAGCTTCTCCCCGTCCGCCTACCCAGCTCGTGCGTGCGTGTGGCTCAGCCCCAGGGGGCAGATAATCGCGGCGTATTTAGAGCCTAGAGGGGTGTTGGACCTTCCTGGTCAGGCGCCCACCACCCAGGAGGGTCAGGGCTGGTCTGAGTGTGTGTGGTGTAGCTCAATGGGCAAGGCTCACACCCAGCTTACTCATGGCCCAGTGACGCTGGGGGTGTCACGCCACTCTGAGCTGGCCTTTCCTGGGGGGGCAGAGCTGTGTAAAGCTCCAGTGGGTTAGTGGGGGCTCTGAGGAGGGTACTGGGCCTGTCTGGCTGCTGCGGGCGGAGGCCTGACCCGCCCGCCTGTGCTCGCAGGACCGGGCGCTGCCCCTGGCCGTGAACACGGGGAGCCAAGAGGCCGAGCTGCGGCTCTGCAACAAGCTGGCAGCGCTGCTGGCCGAGACGGAGGCGCCGCAGGAGGGCCTGGAGTTCGCCCACACGGCCCTGGCACTCAGCATCACCCTCGGTAAGCCGCACCCCGGGCCCACCCCTGAGGTCTGAGCGCGGCCGCGCGTCTCCTGGGCTGCAGGCGCCTCTCCTGCGGGCCAGGCTGCTGAGACGGGCAGCAGCGCACCCGCCCCGCCCGCCCGCCCGCCTGGGGTCTCAGGAAGCGCCGCAGGCTGGACCAGCAACGCCAGCTCTGCGGCTCCCCCGCTGCCCCCCACCTAGCTGACCACGAGGCTGGCCAAGGCGCCAGGCGGGCCCACCCCATGCCTTTCTGCCTGCTGTCCCCTCCCGCTGTCCCTTCCCCACTCGCCACCAGCAGCCCCTGCTGGCTGGCCAAATCCCGGTCCCCTTTCCAGAGGCCGGTCCCTCAATGCCCGGCATCCCTCTGTGCCTAATGTCTTCCCCGAGACAGGGAGCCCAAGAGGGCTGGGCACACAGTAGGTGCTCAGCAGGGGAGTCCTGGAAGGGGGAGGATCTTGGAGACAGCCTCGTGTGGTGACTCCCCGAGGACGGGGTAGGGGCCGCTGACTGTACAGCGGGAGGCCAAAGGTCGTGTTTGCAGGTTGACCAGAGCCCTGGCACCTGCAGGTGCACAGACCGCAGGACTTTGGGTTCTCCAGTCAAAACAGTAACCAAAGCCCCCCGTCCAGGAGGGTCCGTGCAGGCCCAGAGCCAGGGCAGCGTGATCCATGACTCTGCCGCATCCCTGAGGAAGAAGGGGAGCGAGCCTTATCAGGTCCCCTATACAGGTGGGAAAGTGAGTCTGGGGCCAGGAAGGGGCCGGCTGGAGCTCGGAGACGGTGACGGCCGGGTGCTCCTGGCTGGCCTGTGCCCTGCCACCCTGAGCAGCCGTGTCCTCACTCGTGGCCCCTCCCTGCATCCCCAGGGGACCGGCTGAACGAGCGGGTGGCCTACCATCGGCTGGCCGCCCTGCACCAGCAGCTGGGCCACGGGGAGCTGGCCGAGCACTTCTACCTCAAGGCACTCTCGCTCTGCACCTCGCCACTGGAATTTGACGAGGAGACCCTGTACTACGTGAAGGTGTATCTGGTGCTCGGCGACATCATCTTCTACGACCTCAAGGTGGGGGGTGCAGGTGCAGGCAGGGCTGGGACGCTGGGGCGAGGCAGCCATCGTGCACCCACACCGGGGAGGCCTGGGTCCCAGTGGTCTCCCCGGAGCTCTGGGCTTCCTGTGAGGAGAGGCGAGGCCAGCGGACACTCTCTGAGTCCCCCTGCGGGTCAGGCCCTGCCCTCTAGAGCTCATGGTCAGTGCAGGAGGCTGACGTGTGAATGGATGATGCAGCCATTGGGTAAGGGACAAAATGGAGCGTAGTGGCGGCGGGGGGCTCCTGGAGGAGGTGACCGCAAAGCTGAGTCTCGAGAGTCAAGCAGGAATTAGCCACAAAATAATGGGGGAGGGGGATAAAGACATTCCTGGGGCAGGGGAAGGGTCACCGTCATTCCCAGAGACCCACGTTGCAAGGTGCAACCCAAACCCTGGCATCTCCTCCAGGAAGTTTGGCAGTCTGTGCAGAGCGCTTCCTTCCTGGAATCCTCACATCACTTGGATGCGGGTAGGGGCACTATTATCACCTCACTTCACAGAGAGGGAAACTGGGGCTCAAGGTGGGGTGCCACAGGTTTTATGGCAGGGATACCGCTCAAGCACCCTGGCTGAGCCGCTGCCCTGTCAGAGCCGCAGGACTGGGAGGAGAAGGGGACCGCTTTTCCATTTGTCTCTGAGCCCCGCAGTGGATGCAGACAAGGGCCTGGAAATGTCTCCTCTATTGTTTCCCGCCACCCCCCGTACAGGCAGACACCCCCCATCACCCCCACTCCGGGTCTAGCACAGCACCTGCACAGTGTCCCTGCTCTGTGTTGGTTGAGGGGTGAGGGTGCCCCAGCCCAGGGGCTGAGCACTTCCCTTTCCCCTCCCCAACTAATGGCATCTAGGAGCTGGGGTGGCCCTGGAAGATCCCCCACTCCCTGCAGGTAACCCCCAGTCCCCTGTCTATGGGGCAGACCAGCCTGTGCACTGGTGACACATGGTGGTCAGAAGTGATCACTGCAGCCTCTGCTATGTCAGAGCCAGGCAGTGCTGGGGGATCCCAAGGGCAGTGATGACCCCTGCGGCTGAGCCCCACCGGGGTCCAAGCTCCGTGCTGTCCGGGCTCCGTGCTGTCCAGGCTCCATGCTGTCCGGGCTCTGTTCTGTCCAGACTCCATGCTGCCCGGGCTCCATGCTGTCCGGGCTCCATGCTGTCCGGGCTCCGTTCTGTCCAGACACCGTGCTGTCCAGACTCCGTGCTGTCCGGGCTCCATGCTGTCCGGGCTCCGTTCTGTCCAGACACCGTGCTGTCCAGACTCCGTGCTGTCCGGGATCCATGCTGTCCGGGCTCCGTGCTGTCCAGACTCCGTGCTGTCCGGGCTCCGTGCTGTCCGGGCTCCGTGCTGTCCGGGCTCCATGCTGTCTGGGCTCCGTGCTGTCCAGGCTCCGTGCTGTCCGGGCTCCATGCTGTCCGGGCTATATTCTGTCCAGACTCCGTGCTGTCCGGGCTCCATGCTGTCCGGACTCCGTGCTGTCCAGACTCCGTGCTGTCCGGGTTCCATGCTGTCCGGGCTCCATGCTGTCCAGGCACCGTGCTGTCCAGACTCCTTGCTGTTCAGACTCCATGCTGTCCAGGCTCCATGCTGTCCAGGCTCCATGCTGTCTGGGCTATACTCTGTCCAGACTCCGTGCTGTCCAGGCTCCGTGGTGTCCGGGCTCCGTGCTGTCCGGGCTCCGTGCTGTCCAGACTCCGCGCTGTCCAGACTCCGTGCTGTCCGGGTTCCATGCTGTCCGGGCTCCATGCTGTCCGGGCTCCATGCTGTCCGGGCTCCGTGCTGTCCAGGCTCCTTGCTGTTCAGACTCCATGCTGTCCAGGCTCCATGCTGTCCGGGCTATACTCTGTCCAGACTCCGTGCTGTCCAGGCTCCGTGGTGTCCGGGCTCCGTGCTGTCCAGACTCTGCGCTGTCCAGACTCCGTGCTGTCCGGGTTCCATGCTGTCCGGGCTCCATGCTGTCCGGGCTCCATGCTGTCCGGGCTCCGTGCTGTCCAGGCTCCTTGCTGTTCAGACTCCATGCTGTCCAGGCTCCGTGCCGTCTGGGCTCCGTGCTGTCCGGGCTCCGTGCTGTCTGGGCTATAGTCTGTCCAGACTCCGTGCTGTCCAGGCTCCATGGTGTCTGGGCTCCGTGCTGTCCAGGCTCCATGGTGTCCGGGCTCCGTGCTGTCCGGGCTCCATGGTGTCCGGGCTCCGTGGTGTCCGGGCTCCGTGGTGTCCGGGCTCCGTGCTGTCCGGGCTCCGTGGTGTCCGGGCTCCGTGCTGTCCAGGCTCCGTGCTGTCCGGGCTCTGTTCTGTCCAGACTCCATGGTGTCCGGGCTCCGTGCTGTCCGGGGTTTGTGTGGTTGGCTCTTCAAATGCTTTGCTGTAGGAGGATCTGGTGAGTCCACAGGACAGGGCAGAGACTGAGGCCAGGAGTGGGTAGCTAATTACGGTAGAATGAGGAATAGCGCGCTTCGCCTTCAGCACCTGGGACTCTGCAGCCCTGTGGCCCTGCGGGCATGGGCCTCCGAGACTCACACCCTGGCACCCTGGGGCCCTGCGACCCTGCTCGTTCTCTCCACATCAGGGACCCCCTCCTGGACGGGGGGCCTGGTGGTGGAGCGACTGGGGCCAGCCTCTCCTGAGCCAACCTCTCCGTTCGCCCCGAGCCTTGTGGCCCTGGACGGTCTGAGGATAGGGCCACATCGAGCACGTACCACCCCAGGTTCTGCATGATCACTTCTGTACCTCAGCAGGGAGCCGTGTGAGGTTCCTCAGCTCAAAACAAGAAGGGGAAACTGAGGCTGGGGAGGTGAACAGATTTACCCAAGATGGGGAAGTGGGGGTGAGCCAGGCCAGGGTCAGTTCCAGACCCCAGGTATCTGATCTAAGCCCAGGCGGAGCGTTCGCTGGCCTCTGACGCTGGGAGGGAGCCCTGGGGATGGGGGCTAATCCCTCCACGGTCACTCCGGGCAGGAAGGAAAGGGCAGGGCTGCAGCTGAGGCCAGGTTCCCTTGGCCGGGCAGCTGGGGTCAAGGGGCAGAGAACGCCTTCGCTTCCCTCCAAATGGGCTTCCCAGGCTGTGCTACCATCCACAGCCTCACCGTGATCGCCCTGCCAAGGCCACGCCTGCCTTTACCATGCTGAGGCCTTGGAATTCCCTCACCTCCCATCCTTCTCCACATGCCCAGGAGGGAAAGCGGCCCCCTCGTGCCCTGTGTGTGACCCAGGGGCTCTCCTGCTTGGGGCAGTGATGGGAAGGAGAAAGAGGACTTGGACAGAGGCAGGACCATCTTTAGCCTGTGTGTAGTGGGTCATAGCTGAAAGAGCGAGGCTTGGACTAGGAAAGATTTGAGTGTGAATTCTGGGTCTGCCACCCGCTAGCCTCTACACACACATGTGCACACATGCACAGGAATGCACACCACCACCCCCAACCGCCCACTCTGGCCAATTCCTTCCATTATTTGAGATGCCTCCTCCTCCAGGAAGCCCTCCCATCCCACCCCAGGCTGAGTCAGGTGCTTCCCAGGCTCCCACAGCTTCCCTCTGTTTCAGCGCTGGTCGACCCTTGTGGTCCTGTAGTTCCAGAATCAGCCGTGTTGGCCTCCCTGTCCCTGCCATCCACACAGAGTCCTGTGCCTGGCCGGGGCCGGGGCTGGGACAGTGTCACTGAACTGCTACACACACCTGCTTTAATTGTCTTCTGGGTCCTTGCTCGGCGGGGGGCGGTGGGGGGGAGTGAGGGGCCAGGGCTGGTGACTTTGGACTTTGTCCTCTGTCCTGGGCAGGCGTTGTGAGCAGGGGGTGGCCGGGCTGGGTTTGGGTTTGGAGCAGTCCCTTGGGTGACCTTGGGTGGAGGACCTGGGGATGCTGGGGTGGGAGACAGGAGTTGGCGGGGGTGGGGGAACATCCCAGCCTGGGGACGTTGGGTTTGAGGCAAAGATGTGTCTGAAACGGGATCCCATGACCTGGGGGGAGGCACGCCCCCTTGGAGCTGCAGGGGATTCTGAGATGACACCCGTGAGCGGCTTTGCGCTGGGCCTGGCCTGGGGAAGGCCGTTCGTGCTGGCATCAGTGTGGACGTGGGCTGGAGGGAGTCAAGCCGTGGCCACCCTGGGCCGGGGTAGCCCTGCTGGGGGCTCTCAGAGCAGCCGGTTAGACCCCAGCTCAGCTCAAGGGGAAGCCACAGATGTCCCCCCAGTTCCCAGGGGTGAGCAGGGAAGAGGCTTCCAGGACGAGGGGATGCTGGGTGCTACGAGGTTCGAGACCCTGGCTCCAGGAAGGGGGAGGACCAGTGGGTCTAGAGCACAGGAGGGACCAGGGCCACCGAGACACCAGTCCAGGCCCCCGCAGACCTCCAGCTGCTCTCAGGCAGCCCCGGGAGCAGGTGGGCGCCTCCTTGGGGGAAGCATGCACGGCCAGCCCAGAGGCACTGAAGCTGTGGCCCGTCTGGGGCGATGAAGCGTCCTGTCCCCCTGGAGCCCTGTCGTGGGCCCAGCCCTGGGGTTGGAGGGGTAGGCAGGGCACAGCCTTGGGGGAGACAGCTCCCCCAAAGCACCCGGTGCAGAGCTGTCCCATTGATTACATGCCGTGCCCCCTGCAGGACCCGCTCGACGCGGCCGGGTACTACCAGCTGGCACTGGCAGCGGCCGTGGACCTGGGCAACAAGAAGGCGCAGATGAAGATCTACACGCGCCTGGCTGCCATCTACCACAACTTCCTCCTGGACCGGGAGAAGTCCCTGTTCTTCTACCAGAAGGCTCGGACCTTTGCCACCGAGCTTAACATCCGCCGGGGACACCTGGCCCCTGGGCGGTGTTGCGGGCGGGCGGCCTGGCTGGTCCCCGGGCCACCGTCCTGAGCCGTGGCCTCCGTCTGTCCCAGTGTCTCAGGGGGCTCGCTTCCTGGGAAATGCGGGCACGAGGGCAGGGGTCAAGTAGCAATAAATGTTTTTTGCCGAACCTGGAGTCCTCAGGCTCCCCTCCCTGGGCTGCCTCCTGGGGAGTGTCTGGGGACTGGGCCCTGTCCCCGGGGGCCACCCTGCTGCTGCATCCCGTCCTCGGGTATGAGCGGGCAGGACTGTGAGTCTAGCCGACCCAGGCCAGGTCCCCCCAGCCAGTCACTCACGGTGTGGCTTTGGGCAAGTCCTCCCCTCAAACCCCAGTTTCAGGTGGTGGGATTCCCTGGGCCTCTTCTCCCTTCCCTGGACCCTCACTGAATGTCCAGCATTGTGCTCTGTCTGCCTTTAATCCTCAAACCACCCTGTGAGGTCGGGACTGTTATATCTGTTTATAGTTGAAGAAACAGAGGCACAGAGAGGTTAGGTCTGTTGTCTGAAGTCACACAGCAGGTAGGTAGGGGCAGAGCTCCAGAGCCCAGCATAGTAACCACTGCACCACTCTGCCAGCCTGCCCCATGTGATGTGTCCCATTAGGACCCAAGGGCGGGTACATGGCTCCATACCTCTCTACCCCAGTTCTGTGTCCTGAAAGTGATGGAGACAGGAGAAGGGGGTCCAAGTGCCCCCCACCTGGCTGTCCTCCTGCCCAGCCTGGCCAGTCCCACCTCCAGCCCGCCGTGGAGCCCCCTGCTGAGTGTATTAAAGGCTCACCTGGGCCATCTACCCCAGCCCTCCCCGCCCTCTCTCTCCCCTTCCCTCCCAGCAACCCGCCAAGGACCAGGAATCTAGGCAGGGTTGAAATCAGCTCCCTGACTTCCAGACAGGGTGCCAGGTTCAGAGGCCGTGGGCATCCCCAGTGGCTCTCACCCACTCCACAGCACTATTCCAAGCTTCTCTCTCTCTCTCTGTCTCTTTTTTTTTTGGCTGTGTGGCATATGGGGTCTTTGTTCCCCGATCAGGGATTGAACCCATGCCCCTGCGGTGGAAGCTTGGATTCTTAACCGCTGGACTAACCAGGGGAGTCCCGAAGCTTCTCTTTTTGATGAGGTGAAATGCACGTAACATAAAAGTAACCATTTAAAGTGAACAATTCAGTGGCACTTAGGGCATTGGCAGGGCTGCGCAACCACCACTCTGTCTAGTTCCAAAACATTTTCGTGTCCCCAAAGAAATCTCCTGGACCGTGAAGCAGTCATTGTACTTCCCATCCTCCCCATTAACAGAAAAAAACGGAGCCGGGAGAGGGGCTCCCGAGGCAGGAGCGCCCTGGTTTGGTTTTGCGCCCGGGATGCAGCGCCTGGAAGGCCCGGGGAAGGAGGGCAGGGGGGATCCATCATCCTTCCTCTGGTCCTGGGGTGGGTCGGGGAGCCCCAGAGCGGCCCCGCCACGCTGCAGGCCCCTCCCAGGCCTCCCCCACCAGGGGGCAGCAGAGAGCTTCCAGAACTGGCACCTCCTGGGGGAAGGAGCTGGTCCCAGCAGAACTGCCAACAAACCTTCTATCTCACCTTGACCTCAGCCTGCCTTCTCTGTGGGCTGGGCGGGTGTGGAAGGTAGGAGGAGGCCAGCTGTAATTGGAAACACGGAGGTGGGATGACCTGCGCTGGATGCAGCAGGAAGCCCCATCACAGTAACCCCAGGGACACAGCTCTCTGAGGTCATGGGCCTGCAGCCTCGCCGCATGGGCTGGGGACGGTGGCCGGCTCACTCCTGGCCCACCACGTGCCTCGGAACCCGTGCCTTCCCTGACCTTCCACAAGCTGTCGTGCCCCTGCCCCTCCCGCCTGGGGTCCCGGCCCCCCACCCCAGGCCCCCCCTGGGGGCTCTGGCCTCCTGGGACCCCTTGCTCTCGGGTGGCAGACCTGGAGGTCCAGGCGAGGCTCGTTGTCCAACATCTGGGTTCAAATACCAGCTCCCCACTTAGAGGCTGTGGGCTTTGGGGTGAGAAAGTTTATTTCTCTGAGCCCCAGTTTGGTCGCAGCTAAAGCGAGGCTGATAATCCCTGCATCTGGGTTGAAGTGAGTATTCGAGAGGCAGAGGGCTCAGCGCAGTGCCAGGTCCAGGGCCAGTAGTGGCCTGTTTCCTATTAGCGGTGCTTATTGCTACGGGAAGAGCTCCAGCAACCTCAGGCTGCAGAGTCCTGAACCAAAGTTTGAGTCACTCTGATCGAGTCGCTCAGCCTCTCAGACCCTCAGTCTCCTCTGCATCTGTGACCAAAACCAAACCCTACCTCAAGGTTCTGAGCATGAAGAGAAACTGTGTGCCTGCACACAGTAGGCACGCAGAACTGTGGCCAGCCCCCCGCTTGTGGCCAAGGCGAGAAGCAGGTGGCTGGAGGCCAGCGCGCGGCTGGCTTGGGCCCCCCAGGCCAACTGGGCTCCAATCCTTCTCTGTTCCTTTGGTGGCCGGGGCCCCGGGCAGCAAGGCCCCAATCTCCTCTTTCAGCAGAGTAGGCATGAGATGGGCATGCGTCTGGCACACAGTAGGCACACAGCCCAGAAGCCCTGCTGCCCCAGTTTTAGAAACAGTGTCTCCACTGGGTCCATCCAGTCACCTTCTCACTCAGGTTCACTGTGCACCTACTGTGCACATGCTCAGTAACGACCGTGGGCCAGGCACAGGACTGAGCCATGGAAGCAGGGAGAAGTGGCCCCTCCTGGAGGAGTCCCCGGGGCTGGGGATAAAAATCGCGCTCCTTGTGGGGGGGGGGTCGCTGAAGACTCTCCCACTCACTTTCCCAAACAGAGAAGGAAAGCAACCTGCCCAGGGTCACACAGCACCCTTCATGACTACGAGGCCCTAAAGCTCCCTGCCAGCATGCTGTCTCCACCCTTGGAGAACCAAGTCCAGGTTGGCCCCTAGCTTTGCATGAGGAAACTGAAGCTCAGAGAGGGAGAGTGACCATCTCAAGTATGTGCATATCTGTCATCTTCATCATCATGGTGGAGCCACAGCAACCCATCACCTCCGAATAAGGGGCGGGTGGGAGCTGCAAGGAGGTGGGTGTGTCTCGGCATGAAGCTGAATTCTCCAGCTGAGTTCTCAAGAGAAGGGGAAGCTTACCTCAGGGAGAAGGGAGCTCTCCATCAGCAGAGGGCTTCAAGCAGGCCACGGAAGGTCTTCCTCCTGAACGGAGGAGAGGTGGGTCTAGGCAGCTCTGAGAGTGTTCAGGGGATGTAAGATGCCCCTCGGACTAGGGTCTGCACCATCCGTGATCCCACCGCATTTTGGGGGAGTTGAGAGCAGTCAGCTTGTGCTTCCTTGGGTGCCCAGCGCCTGGCTGGGGAGGGGCTGTCAGTCACAGGCTGTGTAGGTGGTGGGACCTGTCGGCAGCCGGGTGGGGGTCAAGTCCAGGCTGTACCTCCCTCCAACCTGGTGTGACCTGAAGCACCCAGCAGAAGGCACCCTTCATGTCTCCTTCATATGCCAATGTGCTTTGAGCCTCATTTTTCTCATCTGTAAAAGGGGGTAACGTTCCTCGTCAGACTGTTAACAAGATTAACAACAGCATAAACACCTAGCATTTTCTCCCAGGTTTAAGGTCACCAGGGCTGATGTGAATGAAGATGATGACGTGTTTTCACCCAGAGGGAAGGTAGATTTCCATGACCAGGGGTGGAACCCGTGCCCCCTGCATTGGGAGTGCAGAGTCTCAACCACTGGACCGCCAGGGAAGTCCCGAGGCAGAATTCTAAAAGGGCCAGTATAACCTGAGTGAAACAGGGAATGTGATGGGATCTCACTCCCATAATTAGGTAATGAATGTGCAAAGGTGAAGACTTTGCAGGTGCAATTCAGGTCTCTAGTCAGCTGACTGTGAGTCACTCAAGCAGGAATCACCCTGGGTGAGCCTGACCTAATCAGGTGGGCCCTTTAGAAGAGGGCCCGGCCTTCCCTGCGGGGAGAGATTTGAAGCTGCAGAAACTCTCCTACAGGCTTGAAGAAGCAAACAGCCATGGAGTGAGATTCCTATAGAGGGGGCCACATGGCAAGAAGCTGAGTGGTCCCCGGCTGGTAGCCCTCAAGGGTATGGGGACCTCTGCCCTGCGACCACAGGGGACCGAATTTTGCCAACAACCACGTGGCTTTGAAGGGGCCCCTGATTCTCAGATGGGGTCACAGCCCAGCTGACACCTTGAATACAGTCTGCTGAGACCCTGAGCAGAGATCTCTGCCGACTCCTGACCACAGAAAGTGTGAGATAATAAATGGATGTGCTTTTAACCACTACGTTTATGATTATTTATTATGAGGCACAGATAACGAATACCAAGGCCATGCCCCAGGTGTCCCTGCAGCCTGGAGCCCCACTTTGAAGGACCCACGTTCTGGCCTCCCCGCAGACCTCCATCCTCACCCTCCCACAACCCACCTGCCCATGCTCTCCAGCCTCTACAAGTCCATGTGTGAGGCCTTGAAGTTCAGCTTCTGCACCAGGAGTAAAGGTGGGGGTGGGGGCCCCGGGTGTCAGGACCCCAGGCTCTCCGCCACCCTCCAGCACAGCTGCAGCCCCCGGGGCAGCCTGGGCTTCAGGGCCTCCCTCATGGAGCAGAGAGCAATCTTCTGGGGTGGCCCTGGATCCATGGGCATGAGGGGCTCTGAGGGGCATCCCTCTCCCCCAGGCGCAGCCGCTTGTGGTGCAAGCATGGCCCCTGCTTGCCCATGACTGGGCTCAACAGGCCAGCCATCTCCCCCGGCCAGAACCAAAATTTCACAATCCCTGTGGCTTCGGGCTGGGTTTGCCCTGTGTCCCAGGAAGGGGAATGCAGGGTAGGGGCGTCTCCAGGAAACGGGGGCCGTCCCTCCGGGAACACACAGACAGGGTGGGCTCCACGTCTCTGACGGCTCCGGGTGCCCCATCCTCAGGGTGAGGAGACCTCTCCAGGGACCTCTCAATCTGGGGAGGCCGTGAGGCTAGGGGAGGACGGGGCTGGGATTCCAGAGAAGTCAGAGGGAGGGAGAAACAGCTCTTGCAACACTGGTATCTCAGGCTCCTCCGGCAGGCTCGCCCCTCGGGGAGGGCAGCGCGAGTGGCAGGTCCCCTCACCAGGACTGGGACAGGCCCAGGATCAGGCCCCCTTCTCCCCTCCACCCCGTGGGGCAGCCCCTGCCTGCATCGCGCATCCCGCCGTGAGCCGGCTGCTACCCAGGCGGCCGGGCAGCCCCCTTGAGGCCAGCAGGCAGGACCCCGCAGAGCGCGGTCACGGCTGCACACCGCAGGCTTTGCTGTCCAGCACGAGCAGACACGCCTGTTCCCGACATGGCCTGGATCCGGGAGCCGAGTGGGGGGATGGGCGGGCCTGGACGTCTGCTTTCCTGGACACGGCCAGAGGGCCCCGCCCGGGACGGGGTGACCGAGATGGAGAGGCCCCTGGGGACAGCCCTCTGTGTGCGGATGGGTCCTGGCTGGAAGGAGGCCAGGGCCTCCGTGAGCTCAGCTGCTCACCTCGTGGCCTTTCACAGGCCTTGATGTCTCACCCCAGTCCCCAACCGATAGAGCGAAGGAAGACCCCCAGAGCCACCGCAGCGGGTGCAGGAAACGCATTGCGTGTTCTTTCACCCGACCCGCGATAAATCCTCTCAGCAAATAAGAAGCAGACCCCCTCGACCTGAGAACGATTTTCTACCATATTTAGTGGAGGCTAAGACGTGTTCCCCGTAAGTTCAAGGATGAGGCCAGGTGGCCTCCGCCACCACTTCTAGTCCATATCGCTTTGAAGGTCCCAGAAAATGTAGCAAACCAAGGAAAAAGAAATAGGCTTAAAGGTTGTTAAAGAAGAAACAAACGGCCATTATTCACCAATGGAAACTGTTTACACAGAAAACCCCGGGCGAGTCTCAGACAGCTCTTAGGATTATTACGAAGCCAAGTTTCCTGGGAAAAGAGTGAACAAAAGTCAATTTCGTTCTTACAGACGTGAGTTAGGAAATGCCATTTGGAAAATCATACAGTTCAGAATCCTTGCCCTATAAGATCCAATGGTTTATTACAAAGTTACTTCATGGATACAGGGTAGTATTGGGACAGGGATAAAGAAATAACTATGGAAAAAATCAAAAGCCTAGAATTGAACTACCCAGCACGTGGACACGTTATAAAGTGTGCAGATCTTCAGGGAGAAGTTAGATATTTGAGTTACCACCTAAGGACACTGAGTTGCCCACCTATGAAATGCTATCCCTACCTCACAGCCGCCTCAAATACCCATTCCTGTCAGGTTAAAAACCAAAATATGGAAAGAAGAAATGATGTGAACTTCTTAAAAAAAAAAAGAAAAAGAATATTTTCATGAGCCAGGCTAAGGAAGAATGTCTCCAGCAAGACACAAAGAGCACAAGAGGAAAAGATTGATGTTTGTTTACCATTAAGGTTGTAAACCACTGTGCATGAAAAGACATCTCAGGGAAAAAAAAAAAAAAGCCACAAGCTTGGAGAAGATGTTTGCAATGCATGTATCCAGAGCAGTGGTAACAATGTGTGTGTGTGTGTGTGTGTGTGTGTGTGTGTGTGTGCTATGTGTAATGCACATATATGTATATGCACGTGTATATAATACATAATAATATATAACTGTATACACATGTAACTGTATATAAAGATAGATAATCTCAAAACATCATATATAACCAAACACACACACACAGAATCATTTTACATAAAGGGACAAACATAGAAGCAGACAAATTATGGAAGCAGAAAGCAAATTGGCCAATAGCGTTTGCAAAGCCTCAACCAGCAGTCCTGTCAATGAGCTCCAGCCAGTGAGATGCCCGCTCATCCCAGAGCACCGGAAGCACTGGTGAGCTCACGGACAGGGTAGTGTCTATACACTGCTCCTGAGATTAGGACAGGCACAGCCATTTCCAAGAGCAGTATGGCACCTTCATATACAGCAAACCTCATACGGGGCACAGGGACACGTAGGATTGCACAGAAGTGGCTTCATGATGGTAAACGTGGCAGAAGGTAACGGACACAGTTCTTCCCTCCCCTCAAGAGGTGGAGTCTCCTTCCCGCACACTGAATCCTGATTGGTCAGGGGAGTGGCTTTGGCCAGCGGGCATTAGCACGTGGGATGCGAGCAGAGGCTTGAAAAGCGCTGTGCACGGGGGGCTTGGCTGCAATGACTTTCACGCGAGAGAGCTAAGCCTCCTGCAGAGCAAAAGGCCACAAGGAGGAGAACCCAGGTACCCTCATCGATCGCTATCCCCGTGAGCAGGGCCGTCCCAGATCGTGCGATCATGCAGCTGCCCGCTGGCCACCGGGGCATGAGAGAGCTCAGCGGCCACCAGCCAGGCCGGCCCAGTCAGAGCTGCTCGGTGGCTCAGGGACGCCTGAGCTACATAAAAGCGTCATTGTATAGACCCACTAAGTGTTGAGATGGCTTGTTGCATTGCATCTGTCAGCAAAAGTTGACAGATACAATGAAAAACTGAAGACTTCATCAACATCCAATGGGAGAATTAAGTGCATCCCGATCTGTGCACTGAGATGCCATCCAGCAGTGAAAGTGAAGGAATTAGGGCCATTATTAGATGAATCTCATAAATACTGATTAAACGAGAAGAACAGATGACACACGCTGCACACAGTCTGACACCACGGATACGAGGTTTGTTATCTTGAAACGCTGGTTCAGGTGGCGCAGATCCTCCCGTCCCGGCCAGTCTCCGGGGTTATGTCCTGCAGTCCAGAGCCTGTCCCTGCCCCGACGGCACCCCTCTCGCCCCCTCTCTCTGCCCCATCTGGACTCGGCAGTACCTGACATGGAGCAGGCTTTGTTTTTAATCCCAGAAGGGCTTGGCTTGGACGGTTCGGAGCAAGGGCTAAAGGGATGAAAACAGTTTTACAATTACGAGCCTAGATTAACAGATGGGAAAAGGTACCACAAAAAGCAGTTCCCTACTAACTTTGGATTAGGGCACCACAGACCGATCAAAGTGACCGGAAGCCAGGACACTGACAACAGCAAATGCTGGTGAGAACGCGGAGCAGCAGGGACTCTCGCTCGCCGCTGGTGGGAACGCAGAATGGTGCAGCCACGTCGGAAGGCAGCGCCGCAGTCTCTTCCCAAACTACACATACCCTTAGAAACAGGCATAATCAGTTCATAGCGATTATCCTTAGTGACTGAAAGGGGCTCAAGGAATCTTCTGGGGTGCTGGTATTGTTAGGGGGCTTGACAAGGTGGCTGCTTATACGAATGCGTTTGTGAAAATTCATCAAACTGCCTTGCTCACAATGTGTACACGTTTATGTATGAATGTTACAATTCCTAATAACTAAAATGTAAAAAAAAAAAAAGTAAATGTTAGACTTGATTGGACTATTCACGAGCCCAGTTTTAAAAAATAAAACGAAACAGGGCTTCCCTGGTGGCACAGTGGTTGCGAGTCCACCTGCCGATGCGGGGGACGCGGGTTCGTGCGCCGGTCCGGGAAGATCCCACGTGTCGCGGAGCAGCTGGGCCCGTGAGCCATGGCCGCTGAGCCTGCGCGTCCGGAGCCTGTGCTCCGCAACAGGAGAGGCCACAGCAGTGAGGGGCCCGCGTACCGCAAAAAAAACCAAAAACGAAACATACTCTTACTATTTGCTCCAGCAATCAAATGGAATTTACTCAAAGGAGCTGAAATCTTATATCCCCACAGAAACCTGCAGACGCATGTTTATAGTAGCTTTATTCATAATTGGCAACACTTGGAACCCACCAAGATGTCCTTCAGTAGGTGATGGATAGATAAATAGCTACCAACCAGGGCTAAAAAGGGATGAGCTATCAAGCCACTAAAAAACATGGTGGTGGGGGGGGGGACCTTAAATGCATATGACTAAGTGACAGAAGCCCATCTGGAAAGGCTACAGACTGTATGATTCCAACTATAGGACATCTGGAAAAGGCAAAAACTGTAGAAACAGGAAAAAGTCCAGTGGTTGCCCAGGGGGGTGGGTGGAGGGATGAAGAGGTGGTGCATAGGAAGTTTTTAGGGCAATAATACTACTCTGTGTGATTCTGTAAGGATGGACACATGTCATTATACATTTGTCCAAACCTATAGAGAGCACAACACCAAGAGTGAACTCCGACGTAAACTGTGGCCTTTGGACGATGACGATGTATCACTGTAGCTCAGTGACTGTGACAAAGGTACCACCCTGGCGGGGATCCTGACGGTAGAGAGGCTGAGCATTCTGAGGGGGAGGAGGTATATGGGAACTCTCTGTGCCTTCCCCTCAATTTTTCCGTGAACCTAAAACTTCCCTTAAAATAAAGTCTTTTTTTAAAAAATCGGTCAAGGGTCCACTGAAGACAGACGGTGCGGCGGAGGTGCTGTGAATCAGAAGAGGGTGACGGTTCCGAGGAACGCCCCACGCCCTGCCCTCTGGAAACTGAAACCCATCAAACTCTCTTAGGGGAACTGGAGCAGGGGGGAGAGAGTAAGGTGGTCCATTGTGGCTCCCCACGGTGCAGCGGCCGTGGCTGGGGTGATAGCCCGTCAGAGGGCCCCGGACCCCAGTTCGGGGGCCAGGAAGTGCTAAGAGGCCCCCTGAGGGGTGTGAATGGAGTGGGGGGCTCATGTCAGGTGACCTGGGCAGGACCGTGGCCGCCAGCAGTGTGACATCCAGGACTGGGGTGTGGGTCTCCTCGGCAGCTGAGGTCCTCCCTGATGGCAGAGTCATCTAATAGCCCCCGAGAAC
Organism: Delphinapterus leucas; assembly: GCF_059928025.1. NCBI lineage: Eukaryota > Metazoa > Chordata > Mammalia > Artiodactyla > Monodontidae > Delphinapterus > Delphinapterus leucas. The sequence continues at coordinate 3,372,881 of NC_143133.1, read as the reverse complement.
TGAGGGGAAGGGGGAGATGCCTCTCCAGGTGGCCAAGTTCAGATCCTAAGGCTGCCACATTTAAAGCCGAGAGTAACACGGTCATGGGAATGGAGCAAGCACGGTCACTGCCCTGAGTTTCTCGTTCATTGGTTCTAGGTGGGGACCTGGCAACAGAATTGGTTAAAGCTGGGACTTCCCTGGCGATCCTGGTTCAGACTCTGCGCTTCCACTGCAGGGGGCCCAGTTTCGACCCCTGGTTGGGGAACTAAGATCCCGCATGTCACGCGCTGTGCAGCCAAAAAAAAAAAAAAATTGGTTAAAGCTCCCCGATGACTCTGAGAGCAGCCTGAGAGAGAACCTTGATCTTTTCAGCACTCAGGGCCATGACTCCCACATGGTGGGGTCTGCCCTCCCCACACCCATACCTTCCAGCTTTGCCAGGGCCCATAGGTGACTTGGGAGTGCTCCAAGCGTTGGTTCAAAGCAAGCCCTTCTCCTCTGCAGGCTTCCAGTGCAGGGTGGGCCCTTCTGGAAAAATGCAGGGGACAGGGCAGGGGCGCAAGGGAAACACACCAGGTGCACACAAGGATCTGGGCTGGTAGCCAGTCCTTCCTTTTAACTTTTCACTCGTTTATTCAGGTATAAGAACCTATTAGTTTCCTGTGGCAGCTGTAACCAATGCCCACAAACTGGCTGGGTTAGAACAACAGAATTGTATGCTCTCAGTTCTGGAGGCCAGAAGTTTGAAATCCAGGGTCCGCAGGGCCCCCCTCCAAAGGCTCCAGGGCAGAATGGCTCCTTGCCTGTTCCAGCACCGCTGGTTGCTGGCCTTCCTTGGCTGTGGCCGCGTCACATCAGCCTCTTCAAGGGCAGCATCTTCACGTGACCCTGCTCCATCTTCACATCACCATTGGTCTACCTCCCTCCCATAAGGACACATGTGAATGCATGCAGGGTCACCCAGATAAGCCAAGAGAATCCCCCATCTCAGGGTCCTCAATGTAACCACATTTGCCATATAAGGTCCCAGAGTCCAAGGTTAGGGAGTGAGCATTTTAGAGGGCACCATCCTGCTGCCCACAGCCATCTAAGGCAACTCAAACCCTGTAGGTGGACTTACAGAGCCAGGTGAAGGAGATGGGGATGCGGGCACAGTTTTCAACAGACCGTTGTCTGTGTGTACTCCCCTGCCAAGCGCCAGAGAGAAGTGGGCAAGAGCGGTGGTCCCCTCCACACCAGCAGCCTGGGACAGGCAGGCTGAGTGCCCCAGAGGGAGGGAAAGGGGGTGGCCTGGAGCCTGGGAAAGCAGATCCTGTGTGGGCACCACTGGCTCTGCAGGAACACAGGCGGGGGCTGGCACGTTCCTCCAGGAAAGTGGAAGCCCTCCGGCTGCTGTGTGTGAGTCCCTTCTGCCCTTGAGGGCTGCTGTGTGCTGGGGCTGGGGTCTGGATCCTGAGATCTGGGTTTCTTTTCCTTTGAGAGATACGTGTGTGTGTGTGAGAGAGAGAGAGAGAGAGTGGTGGGGGGAAGGAGGAAGGAGAGGAATTAGGGGGAGGGAGAGAATGCAGCCGAACGGTGTTCCCACCCAGGTCTGCCCGGCTCCATTGCCTTCCTTGAGGGCACTGACCTTGTCTCTAATTCAGGAAGCGGCAACCCCCAGAAATGCCTGCCCACGTGGACAGACAGACCTCAGAACGGAGCTGTCAGGGACGTCTGGCGCTTCTGACAATCGCACTGGGCATATGAGGGACCATGTGGGACCTGTCCAAGGCATAGCCCAGAGCTCAGAGCTACCTACACCTGTGATCAACTTAACCCCCTTGGAATCTTGGTTTCCTCATCTGTAAAATGGGGGTAATGATGTCGATTTCAGGGGTTACTGCAAGGATCATGTGAGGGTGTGTTTGTAAAGTACAAACCCTCAATAAATGGCTCTGTTCTTATCTTTTTCTGGGAGAAGCATGTCAGGGATGACCCACATGCACTGGGCCATAATCCACACATCACGCCTCCTTTGCACATGCGTGCTCCCTCCTCCAGCCAGTGGGCTCCTACTCACCCTTCAGGACCCACTATGAATGGCCCCTTCCGTAAAGCCTTTCCCGGCTGCAGGGCTTCCTCGCCAGGACACCACTTTGCTCTCTACACCTCACTGTGCAGCGGTCTTCACACTAGACTGTCACCGCCTGCTCGCCTGCGGGGGTCCTGCTCACTATGGGGCCTGGGGTGGGTCCATCCACCGTCTGTGCCACACCCAGCACTGGGCTGGTTCCCAGGAGGCTTAGCACAGGAAGGCACGGGCGTGAGACCTCCTGACCGAAGGCGGGTCCGGGAGGAGTAAGCCTCCGGTGAAGATGGTCAGGAAGCGGACGGAAGTGTCCCCAGGGGTTGGGGTTTGAGGGAGCCTCTCAGCCTCCCTGGACACGGCAGCAGGTTTGCCTTGCGTGGCTGAGAAAGGGCTTTGAACCCACGTGGAGGGAGACTCGGAGAATTTCTGCACAGAACAGAATGTTCTTTTCTCTTCTCAGAAATCCCTTAAGCGCCTCTTTCCCAGGCCATGTTTTTCACCGTGAGTTATTGTCGTATATATTTTCCACTGAAGGACGGGCCAGGCAGATCGTTGTTGGATCTCCTGCTGCAGAGACTTTGCCAGGCTACTTCTGTGAATTGCGTGTTAGACAAATGCACGTGTGGGAGTTTCTGTTCTGAACTACACGTGTCCTGTGTCCTGCACGACAAATGCACGTGTCCTGGCTGGATGGTTGGAGCCGTGGCTTTTTCAGGATGAAGCACCTGCAGGGACCGTATGACCCCAGCCCCTTCTGGAAGCTGAGGCCCAAGGAGGCGACGTGGGTTGGGAAGGACAGAACCCAGACCCAGCCTGTGGTTCCCAGCTCCCCCCGACCTGCACCCTGGGTGGCGTGTCCTGATAACCCTAGGGTGGTCAGCACATGGGGGTGGGCTTACCCTTATGGGAAGTGGGCTGGAGCTGGAGCCTGGATGGTGTCCAGTAGGGGCTGTGAATGTCACAGATCTCCCCTCATCACCTGTGTCAGTTTCAACGCTTTCCTTGTCCCCTTAATGGTTTATTTATTTAACTGTTGCATGAGCGCCCTTGGCCTACAGCTGGGGCAATAAAATGGCACTGCGATTCAGGGTAAAAAAATCATGGCAAGTATTGTTTGCCTATTGGTCAGGCTTGAAATGTAGCTATAATCTCAAGGAGGCTGGGAAGGCCCTGAGGACAGGTAGTGGGTTGAATAGTATCCCCCAAACTCAGGTCCACACGGAACCTCAGAATGTGACCTTGTTTGCAGCGCGGGTTTCTGCAGGTGTAATTAGTTAAGGACCTGGAGATGAGATCATGATGCAGATGGGCCCTACATCCAAAGACCAGTCCTTATAAGAGAGAGAAGAGGTGGTGACAGATGTGGAGGCTGGGGTGACGTGGCCACAGCCCAGGAACTTCTGGAGCCTCCAGGAACTGGAAGAGGCAGAAAGGATCCTCCCCTGGAGGCTTAGGAGGGAGCGGCCCTGCCAGGACCTTGATTCAGACTCCTGGCCTCCAGAACTGCAAAAGCAAACAAGTGCTAAGCCCCCAGTTCGTGATAGTTTGTCTTGGCAAACAGTGAGGGCGAGAGCTGTGTCCAGTCTACCTGGACTCCCTGGGCCGGTAAGCCCCGCCCTGGCTTCAGTAGCGGACGACTAGGGCTGGTCGCCACCTGCTGCTTGACCTGGTGGGGTGATACGGGAGTGTTGTCTGTGAAAATCCATGCAGCTGTCCACCTAGGCCCTGTACCCTTGGCCGCGGCACGATGCTGCACTTCAGTGAGAAGACATAAAATTGCTTCTCACTTCCCTGCAACCCACACGTTCCTCCTTGTCAAACACGGGCCCTTCCCTCTTCTGAGCCTCGGTTTAAACACCAGCCACACGGGAAGAGAAACAACGGCCCCCCGCCCCAGGGTGTGGGAGACCAGAAGTCTGAACTCCAAGTTCAGTGAGCGGTTATTGGAACTTGGGAGGGTGTTTGTTGACTGCCTCTCTTGGGCGCCCCCAAGCTCCGACAGCCTCTGACTCAAAGCCCAGCCTCCCCTACTCCCATGGGGGCTCTTTCAGTCCAGGGACATCCAGCCCGGTGTCCCCTGCACAGAATCACAACCTCCTGCCGCTGGCGGTACCCGGGGAGGGCACTCTGGCCTAACCTCGGGTTGGAGAGACGCCTGCCAGCTGTGGGCCGGGGGACCAGCCACTCCCCTCTTGGGCCCCGGGTTCTCATCTATAACATGGTGATGGGAGAAGGGGTGAACACGTTTCAGAGCGACAGGAAGTGGGCGGGCTCCAGACAGTGTACCTGAGAGACCTGGGTCCCATCAGGGAGGTGAGGGGTTCACGGAGCCCCTGCCGGGTGGGTGCTGGGTCTGGGGTCCCCTTGGGGCCGCTGGGAGAAACGATGCAGCACACGCTGCGGGTAGAGGCAGATGCTCCTTCCTCTTGCCGTCAGATGAGGCAGACAGAAAGCAGGAAGTGCGTGCAGAGAAGGGGCTGGACATCCCGCCTGGGGACTGGGGAGGGTTTCACAAAGGGGAAGCATTCAGGGGCCTGACTCTGTGCGACAGCCAACGTCTCCAGCTCTCAGTGTTGTCTGTGCGTCCCCAGGATGTCATGTGTGGATGGGTGAGTGCGCGTGAGGCAGCAGCACGTAGAGGGGCGTCCAGGGCAAGACTCTTCCAGGAAGAGCCACGCCAGGGCCAGGGCCGGGCCCTGGGACCAGCAGCTGCAGGGTGTGGCCGAGGGCAGGGCTGCAGGGAGAGCCCAGCAAGCAGCCGCCAGGTGGGAGGGTTTTGAGGTGAGCAGCTGTCGGCCAGACCCCAGACATCGTCCCCGAGCACAGGCGGCTCTCCGGCCTTCCGTGCTGGACACCCTCCCCGTCACCTTCCAAGGACACTCCTCAGGCAGCAGGAGCTGGGCTGCAGGGGTACCGCGCGCAGCAAATACTCTTTCAGAGATGAGACTCCAGGATGGCCAAGGGGCACCAAGACGGGCCCTCCTGCTGAAGGAGGGATGAACCAGTAGAACCTTTCTAGAAAGCAAGTTGGCCCTCAGTGCCAAGTCTTAAAGGAGTTTATATCCGTGACCCCTGACTACTCCTACAGGACTTCTCCCCAAAGACACCATCACGATGCCCGCAAACATTCACGCCCGGGACATTCACCCCGGCTTCATCAGTGGCCGTGCACCGTGCGAGGAGGCGGGGTTGACTGAACAGATGACAGCACCCACCCAGCTAGGTGACACGTGGCCACCTAAAGCATGCTTTTGAGAAGGTTTAACGAAGGGGGAAGTGGTCGCTCTGTGACGTGAGTCGATAAACGTGACGCACAGCCATGGTGGGAGCGTCCATTACGCACACCCCGCTCTTCACTGACCCGGCTTCCCCAGCGCCCCTTCGTCTTCCCTGTATCCACCCTGTGTCTGGGGGAGAAGAGCCCTTCAGGGCTGCCAGCTGGCTTCCAGCTGGGCTCAGCTCCCGGGAGAGTGGGGGAGGGACAGGGATCCCCAGATCTCCCCCAGCTCCGGCCAGGGGGCCCCAGAACTTGGGAACCCCCCCTCCTTCCTCTGCCCCCAGGGGTGGAGGTGGCTTCGTGCACTGTTGCAGCTTTTCTGTGCCTCCATTGCTGTCCCGTGACCAGTGCCTGTTTTTGTTTTTGTGTGTGTATGTGTGGTACGCGGGCCTCTCACTGTTGTGGCCTCTCCCGTTGCGGAGCGCAGGCCCCAGACGCGCAGGCTAAGCGGCCATGGCTCACGGGCCCAGCCGCTCCGCGGCATGTGGGATCCTCCCGGACCGGGGCACGAACCCGTGTCCCCTGCATCGGCAGGCGGACTCTTAACCACTGCGCCACCAGGGAAGCCCCAGTGCCTGTTATTCATCACCTGTTTGAAATGCCGAGACTGGTGTCTGTTTTCCCAGGAGGATTTTTTTAACATTTTATTTTGAAATAATTATTGATTTGCAAGAAGTTGCAAAGATAGTACAGAGAGGTCCCATGTACCCTTCAACCAGCTGATTGCATCTTATGTAACAACGGCTCAGAAATTGACGTTAGAAGGTGTGTGTATGTGTGTGTCTGTGCCACTTTATCACATATGTAGATTCATGCAACCACCCCGCAGGCAAGACACAGAGCCAGTCCTCCCCCACGGCCATCTCCCTGCGTCACACCCTCCCCACCGTCCCTAAACCCCTGCACCCACGAATCTGTTCTTCATTTCTGTGATTTTGTCCTTCCAAGTTTACATAAATGGATCACACAGTATGTGAAGCTGTGACACTGACTTTTCCCCTCCACATGATGTCCTGGAGGCCACCCAAGTTGTTCTGTTTATCAGTGGGTTCCTCCTTTGCATTGGGAGTGGCATCCACGGTGCGAATGGGATGAACGGACACACACGGTTGACTTAACCATTCATGTAAGTCATCGCTTTGGGCCACTACCCAGAAAGCGGCTCTGAAGGATTAGGTGCAGGTTTTGTGTGAACGCGAGCCTTTATTTCTCTGGCATGAACACCCAGGAATGTGATAGCTGAGTCCTACGTATAGGTTTAGTTTAGATTTCTTTTTTTTTTTTTAAGAAACTGTCAGATTATTTTCCAGAGTGGCCACACCACTTTACACATCCCGACAAGATTTTGAGCGAGGTGCACGCCTCGGAGAAAAGCACAAACATGATTGCTATCTCTGGTTGCCATCGTCAAGTATAATGTTTACTCCTCATGTGTATATTTCTGTATCTTCCAAATTTTATGAAATACACGCGTATTTTGTAATATACATTTGGTCGTCAGAAAAAAAAGTACATTCTGTGAAAATTACTGGATAAAATGAGAAATTTTTCATGAAACCCTGTTTTTTAAAATGAAGATACTACAAAGTCTGTCAGTAAGATCTAAACTACATAACAAACTCACACACACATACACGCCCCAAGACTCAAGACCAGAGGACAACACCCTGCCTGTCAGCCGGGGTCCACCCTGACTGCTGGGGTTGGAGTCAGTATTCATTTCCTGGACCTGTCATAACAAAGTACCATAAACGTGGTGACTTAAAAAGATAGAAATTGATTCTCTTACTGCCCCAGAGGCCAGAAGTCCAAATAAAGGAGTCTACAGGGCCGGGCTCCATCCAGAGGCTCTCGGAAGGAGCCCGCTCCCTCCGTCTTCTTTGGGTTCCACGTGTTCCTGGCTTGTGGCCCCATCACTCCAATCTCTGCCTCCCTCTGTGTGGACATCTCCTCCTCCTTCTCTGTGTGTGTGTGTTTCTTACAAAGACACTCGTCACTGGATTTAGGGCTCTCCCAGATAACCCAGGGTGAGCTCATCTCAAGACCCTTAGCTCAATTACATCTGTGAAGACACTATTTCCTTTTTTTTCCCTTTTTTTTTTTGACTTATTTTTTGGCCGCATCAAATGGCATGCGGGATCTTAGTTCCCCGACCAGGGATCAAACCCGCGCCCCCTGCATTGGAAGTGCAGAGTCTTAACCACTGGACCGCCAGGGAAGTCCTGAGCCTATCTCCAAATAAGGAAGTTCACAGTCACAGGGTCTGTTGTTTTTTTTCTTTTTAATTTTTATTTTATATTGGAGTAGAGTTGATTAACAATGTTGTGTTAGTTTCAGGTGTACAGCAAAGTGATTCAGTTATACATACACATGTATCTACTCTTTTTCAAATGTTTTTCCCATTTAGGTTGTTACAGAATATTGAGCAGAGTTCCCTGTGCTCTACAGTAGGTCCTCGTTGGTTATCTACTTTATATATAGTAGTGTGTGTATGTCAATCCCAAACTCAATTTATTCCTACCGGTCTGGGGGTTAAGACTTGGCTATACCTTTTGCAGGGCCACCATCCAACCTACTATGATGGGGTAGCTTTAACAATGCCTGCCCTGGTGGCACAGTGGTTAAGAATCCGCCTGCCAATGCAGGGGACACAGGTTCCATCCCTGGTCCGGCAGGATCCCACGTGCCTTGGAGCAACTAAGCGCATGTGTCACAACTACTGAGTCCGTGTACCACAACTGCTGAGCCTGCGCTCTAGAGCCCACGAGCCACAACTACTGAAGCCCTTGCGCCTAGAGCCCCTGCTCGGCAACAAGAGAAACCACTGCAATGAGAAGCCCGCGCACCACAACCAAGAGTAGCCCCCTCTCGCCGCAAGTAGAAAAAGCCCGCGCGCAGCCATGAAGACTCAACGCAGCCAGACATATATATGTACATATATCAATCAATAAATTTTTTAAAACACTTAAAAAAAAACGGTCTGCCTATTTTTTCCTACTTTCTAAATGATCCACAAGAATATTCTATTATTAGAAGCACCAGTAGGAATCACAATACTGTAAGAAATGCACAATAATAAGTTACTTTTCCCAACTTGAGAGAGACAGAAACAGAGAGACAGTCGAGAGGGATGGATAACAGAGCGCCAGACCCTCCCGGGTGCGCAGACATGCCCATCCCCCACTACCCCCGGCCCTCCCCGCCCATGGCAGAGGGCTGGACACTGCCCGAGTGAGTGGCTGTGTCGGTGTGCCCAGGTGACATCATCACCCAGGCATTTCCCCGGTGTGCAGGCACAGAGCGGGGGGCCCGTGGCCCGAGAGGATGGGGACATGGCGGGGGTGATGCAGGCTGTCGGGGAGCAGCAGATGGAAGGCCGTGAGCGTGTTTACTGAGCGCTGTCTGGGCAGCACTTTGGGGAGGTCACCCTTGACCCCACTGGGGCAGGTCAGCATGGTCACCCCCGCTTTACAGGTGAGGACACAGCATCTCAGACAGTTGGATCGTTGCTCACAGCTGAGAGCTGGGGAGTGGCAGAGCTGCGACTTGCACAGGGCACGTGGTCTCAAGGACAATTTCCCATGCAGGCTCTGGCCAAATGCAGACTGGGAACTTGTCCCTTGGCCTGTCCCGGTGGTATACGCAGCGGTGCTCAATAAATGTTCCTGGACCTACCTCCTCGAGGGCGGGCTCATGTCTATTTTGTTTCTGCGCAGCCAGCAGCCGGCCTGCGGGGGAGGGACCCCTTCGGAGGGGGGTGGCTGAAGGAACAGGAGCTGCAGGGCTCTGAGCCGCGAGTCCACGTCCCCACTGTGCCGCTCACGTGCGCTCTGATTTGGGCATAGTTCGTGCCCTCCCTGGGCCTCGGTTTCCCCACTCGTACACTCCGGGTGGGTGCTTTCTGAGACCTTGCCAAGCTCTGCTCTTCTGATCTGTGGTAGCAAAGGGAAAAGCAAGTTTCTGTCCCCGGGAAACTGACCAGCGCTGTGCTCTCAGCACCCTGGCCCCTGCCCAGACCCCGCTGGAGGCCATGGGCCTCCCCCCTCCGGAATGAGTCCCAGGACAGGAAGTCCGGGAAGAACTCTCTTCCTGGCCCTGGGAACGCACCTCCGGGACCAGGACTGTCTGCTGGGCGGGACAGTGGCTAGAGTGTAGATGCCGACACACACCCAGGCAGAGCATGTCCACACACACCGCACCCAGCACACACACCCTGCACACGCACACACACGTACACACATATGCACGCGTGAGCACACATAGGTGGGCACCTGCACACACAAAGCAACACACACACCGCATCAACACATACACACACGTGCGCGCCCACACACATCTCTATGAAACGACTATTAAAAGTTATACCCTCCACACGCGTCAGTGGAGAGAAAGGCAGTAAGTCAGAAACAGAAAAATAAATATCGTATGTTCACACATATATGTGGAATCTAGAAACATGGTACAGATGAACCGGTTTGCAGGGCAGAAATAGAGACACATATGTAGAGAACAAACGTATGGACACCAAGGGGGGAAAGCGGGGCTGTGGGGTATCGGGGGGTGAATTGGGGGATTCGGATTGACATGGATACACTAACTGATATGTATAAAGTATGTAACTAATGAGAACCCGCTGTATAGCACAGGGAACTCACTTCACTTCGCTGTACAGTAGAAACTAGCACAACATGGTAAAGCAACTATACCCCAATTAAAAGAAAAAACAAACCACCAGGGTCCCTCCGCCATGGTGCACATGTTAGAGAACTTCCTTCCAGATTTTGATAGAAAGATGTATAGTCATACATCCTGTCTAAGTTTTACCAAAATGGCATCATAGGGCCCCTCTGGGGTGTGACCCCTTTTGTCACCCTAGGAGGTAAAGTGACACTTTCCACTTGCTCTGAGTGGAAGCCTGCATACCAGTGCCGTGCCCCATGGCACACCATCCCTCAGACCCCCTGCCACGTGGCGTTAAGTCACACCTGGTTTTCAGCGTCATAAATAGCGCCGTGGGACGTATCACAGCTCAGAATTTGTGCAAAGCCTTAACTGTTCATCTCCTCGGGATACATTCCTAGGAGCCTGTTGCGAGCAGCATTTCGCCTGTACAAGAATCCGTCCCTGTCCATCCGTCTGTCCAGGTGTCCCCGTCCCCCAAAGGCACCCTGCATGGGTTCAGAACACAGAGGGCACTCCCAGATGAAGCAGGCACTCCCCTCGGAGGGAAAGCAGTGTGGGCAGCGGCCTGGGGGTGAGTATTGCCGGCCAAAATCTCCCCAGGTGGCGCAGAGGTGACAGACGTGGGATGGCGGGGGCTGACTCCGTCATAGCATGAGGCCCTTTATTGCCAGTAAACGAGGGTTGGGTCTTTTCAATTTTGGTAAAATAGATATAACGTAAAACTCAGGTTTTAGGTCGTTTTTAGGTTTACAGTTCAGTAGCATTAAGTAATGCATAGTGCTGTACGAACATCACCACCATCTCCAGACAGATGTGTCACTGCAGGGAGCCTGGCCAAGCTGGGAGACAGAGAACTGGGGGCTGCAGGGCCCCAGGAGATGGAGAGGAGGGGCCTGAGCTACACCCTGTGGAGGCCCTGGAGCCCAGTCCACGCACTGGAGCGCCAGGCCCGGAGCAGGGGAGGGGGAAGGGGTGCGGGCAGGGGGCATGCCTCGGAGGTGAGGTCACCCAGGACAGCTGGGCCAGAGTAGGAGCCCAAGTGCTGAGTCTGCACAAAGTCAGGGAGGGCTGGGGGGTGACGGGAGCTGGCCTAGCGCTGGGGCCTAGCGCTGGGGCCTCACAGGGGACAGGGAACCTCGGGCCCTGAGGCTAAAACTCCCGGCCCAGCCTTCAGGGAAATCATAGGGGCCCCCGGCCGCACGCAGGGTGGGAACAGCCTGGCAGGCTTTGCACGGACCGTATCCACACAGGGTGCTAAGGTTGAAGGGGCATCGTGTCTGCAGCTCAAAGTGCCACAGAAGTGCCGAGCTCAGTGCTGGACACCACTGGGACGCAGCCTGGATGGGCACGATCCCCGCTCAGCCCTGCCTCGCCCCTCCTGGCCACACAGCGGCCAACGCCACCCTTCAAGGACACACCTCAGCTCAGCCTCCAGCCCCTGCCCCCCAGGAGCCCTGCTTGGAATCTTCGGCCAGAGCCCACCTCTCCATCCCTGCCCACACTCTGGCCACAGAGAGCCTCCTTCAGGCTCCTCCAGGCGGTGGGACATTCCGGCTATGCTGAGTGCTGCCCAGTGGGGACGTCCACGCCACCATCGGTGCCCTCTGGCTGGGCCTGGGAGGCAGGAGCTGCGTCCAGTCCTGGGCAGCACAGCCCTGGCCATGGGCACTCTGCCCAGAGTCTGGATCCTGGGAAGCAGCAGGCACCCCCGTGCTGTAAGCGGCACCTCCATCTCTCTGCACCTCGACTCCCTCACCGGACACACTTACAGCTAACAACCACCTGGCGGCTCACAGGCAGAGCGTCGCCAGGTGGGAAGGCAGGTGTGTACGGTGGGGCAGGGCGGTGTCCCTGCCTGTCTGCCCAGCTGGTGGGGAGACACGCTGCAGACAGTGACACGAGCCTGCCACGGGGAGGGCGAAGAGGCTGCCTGGGTCCCAGTGCCGGGGTCAGCACCTCTGTCCCACCCCCCGTAAGCTGCAAGCCTCGAGGGCAGCGTCGCTAATGAGCCAGCGTCCCCAGGGCTCTGCAGAAATGCTGTGGATTCTTCCTGGTTTCGGATGTCAACTCTGCCCCTTCCTGGGCTGGGTTCCCAGCCTCACCTCAGGCTGGACACTGAGACGGTCTGCCCTCTCACCTCAGCCCGCCTTTGGTCGGGTTCCCCAGAAGCAGACCTGAGCCTTTGCTCACTGTGTTGTGGATATGCAGGGGGTGCCCCTGTGCTTAGGACACGTGCGCCGAGGAATTGAAGGTAAAGAGATGTCACGTCTGCAACTTGCCCTCAAATATTCCAGGAGAAAACCTGTGCGAGAGACAGAGACAGAGAGATAGAGAGACAGAGGTAGAGAGACAAAGAGAGACAGAGACAGAGAGCGAAGAGGAGAGAACAGGCTTCACGAGGACTTCTTGAGGAATGGGCACTAAGATCAGAGCTGCCCAAGGAAGGGAGAGGAAAATCCCCGGGACGATGACTGACTCCAGAAAACGGGAAAGGTCAGGCCTGGTCGTCTCCAGGGGGTCTGGGACTCAGAACTGTTGCAGAGGGGCACGTGAGCAGGACCGGTGATGGACAAAGTGCTGTGTATCAGAGTGGGGGAGGGGAGAGGGTGTCAAGACCGCTCAGTGGGGAGAGTATAGTCTTTTAATCAAATGGTGCTGGGACCACGGCATCCCACATGCAAATGAATGAAGTTGGGTCCCTACCTCACACCACATATGGAAATTAACTCAAGATGGATCATAGTCCTAAATGGAAGAGCCAAAGCTATAAAACTCTTAGAAGAAAATGCAGGAATAAATCTTTGTGACCTTGGGTTACAAAGGCTTCTTAGATATGTCACCAAAAGCACAAGCAACAAAAGAGAAAATAGACAAATTGGACTCCATGTTAAAATTAAATTCTTGTGCTTCGAAGGATACCAGTGAAAAGACAACTCACAGAATGGGAGAAAATATCTGCAAGTTATATATTTCATAAAGGGATTTTATCCAGAATGTATAAAGAACTCTTATAACTCAATAATAAAAAGGCATGTAACCCAGTTTAAAGATGGGCAAATAATCTGAATAGACATTTCTCCAAAGAAAATATTCAAATGGCCAATAAGCACACGAAGAGATGCTCACCATTAGGGAGATGCAAATCCAAACCACAAGGGGACACCACCTCATACATAGTACGATAACTACGTTAATTTTTTAAAAGACAGAAAATAAAAGGTATTGGCAAGAATGTGGAGGAATCAGAGCCTCACTGCCGATGGGAACGTGAAATGGTGCAGTCATTTTGGAAAACAGTTCCTCAAATGGTTAAACATAGAATTACCATATGACTCAGCAATTCCGCTCCTAGGTATGTACCCAAGAGAACTGTAAACTTATGGCCACACAAGTTTACATATGAATGTTCACAGTGTTTTCCATAATGGAAACACCGCAAACATCCATTAATGGATGACAATGGATTACAAGTAGAAATGCAGTATGTGGTATATCCACACAATGGAACATTACTCAGTCATGAAAAGGAATCAAGTACCGATACATGCAACTACATGGTTGAACCTTGAAAACGTGATGGTCAGTGAAAGAAGACAGTCACAGCAGGACCACGTGTTGTATGATTCCATTTATATGAAATGTCCAGAACAGGCAAATCCCTAGAGACAGAAAATAGATGAGCAGTTACCAGGGCCTGGGTGAAGGGGAAATGGAGAGTGACAGCTGACGGGTACAGGGTTTTTTTTAGGGTGATGGAAATGTTCTAAGATTAATTGTAGTGATGGTTGTACATACTTGTGAATATACTGAAAAACCACTGAATCGTACTCTATAAAAGGGTAAATTGTATGGCATGTGAATTATATCCCGATGAAGTTGTTATATTTGTTTTAAAACCAAGGGCTGGGGAAATTCTATGGCAGTCCAGTGGTTAGGACTCAGTGCTTGCACTGCCGTGGCCCAGGTTCAGTCCCTGGTTGGGGAACTAAGATCCCACAAGCCCCACGGCACAGCCAGAATAAATAGATAAATAAAACAAAACAAAGGGGGGTTGTTAGAAACTGAGATTTCGGAGGTGGAGCAGTTTCTGGTGATATAAGAGCTGGGACCAAGGAGGGCTGGAGGAGGAATTCCCTGCGGTGAGCAGTCCTGGGAACAGGTCACCAGATGTGCTGTCACACTGTCACTCGGTGGGGATGGGGACAGACATCCGGGGTTTGGGAGAGAGGGGAGGGGTGGGCTTGGGCCAGGGGAGTGGATGAGAGTCAAAGAGATGATGGGCGGGTGAGGGGCGTGTGTTTAGGCTGGAAGCCATCATCCACAGGGCTGGGAGTTGTGGGGTACATTTAGTCCTGAGGTACTTAGAGGAGGCAGTACCCAGGCTGAGAGGTGGGGACAGGGGCCCTGGTTCTTTGCCGCCTGTTCAGCTGGTTACCTGGTGGCAGCTGAGAGCAATGTAGTGCACAGGAAGGTGAGAGCCAAGTGTGCCCTTTTTTTTTTAAATAAATCTACTTATTTTTATTTTTGTTTATTTTTGGCTGCGTTGGGTCTTTGCTGCTGCACGCGGGCTTTCTCTAGTTGCGGCGAGCGGGGGCTACTCTTTGTCGCGGTGCGCGGGCTTCTCATTGCGGTGGCTTGTCTTATCGTGGAGCACGGGCTCTAGGCACACGGGCTTCAGTAGTTGTGGTGCGTGGGTTCAGTAGTCATGGCTTGCAGGCTCTAGAGCGCAGGCTCAGTAGTTGTGGCGCACGGGCTTCGTTGCTCCACGGCATGTGGGATCTTCCCGGGCCAGGGATTGAACCCATGTCCCCTGCATTGGCAGGCAGATTCTTAACCATTGCACCACTAGGGAAGCTCAGTGTGCCCATTTTAAGGAGGAGGAAACTGAGGGTCAGAGAGATGAAAGAGCAGTGACACAGTCATACAGAAGGACGTGGCAGAGCCTAGAACTTGAGCTTGGAGCCCCCTGCATCCTGGAGCTGGCTCACGGCTATACCATGCGCTGCCTCCCAAAGTGCCAGGCGTAGGCCATGCCCATGCCTCCTGCAGGGACACTCAGAGCCAGCTAGCGCTGCTCCCCTGACATGTGCGGTCCAGAGAGTGCGAGTGGACTTGGCGGGCTGGCTGTGCGTGGTGGGGTCCACAGGGTGGGGAGTCCCATGGCCTCCCTGGTTCTGGATGTCCAGCTTGGCCAGGCTCTGGGCTCCAGCACACATGCAGTGCCTGGGGACGGCCTAGGGGCAGAGAAGGGCATGGGCTCTGGAGTCAGACAGACCCAAGTTCAAATCCTAGCCTTGGGTGAGACTCGGCGATCTCTTGGCCTCAGGTCCTCACCTGCACAAAGGGAACCTTGTCATGGCGGCATAAAAGAGACAGTGCCCAGCAGTGGCAGGAACTCTGTAAGTGACAGGTGCACAACCCCCACCGCTTGGCTGAGCGCTCCTCTTTAATCTATGTTTATTGTCAGGGTCTGGCTGGGCACAGCCCCTGTACAACAATCTAAGCTGCAGGGAACTGTAGGAAACTCAGATGAAGCTGACCTCACATTACAGAGGATTTACTCGCTCAATCAACTGAGAGCTTAGAAACAACAGCTTCAGGCGTGGCATGATCCAGGCTCAAGACCAGCTTGCTTTCTCTCCTCTTCTCAGTTCCACTCCTCAGTTAGCTCCATTTCAAGGCAGACTGTCCCCTCAAGGTCATCAGATGGCTGCCAGTCCCACTTTTCCTGGTTCCCACGCTGAGGGAAAGTGTCTGTGCAGAAGGAAATGTTTCTTCCTAACAGTGTCAGCCAATGGTACCTTATATGGATTGGCTCTCGTAGGGTAAAGGACCCACCCCTGAAAAAATCACCATGGAAGGGGGATGGGATATACTGACAAGCTCAGCCGATCAGGGCTCACCCTTGAATGGCACTGGGTTCAGACCCACCTGAGTTTCATGAGGAGGACAGGAAACCAGGCTCCAGCTGATTGGGAAAATGGTAAGCAGTTCTCAGAAAGCACCAGGATCTGCCTCCAGGGCTTATACTGTCACAGGGTGGGTGCTGGGAGGTCTGCCCTGGGTCCAGGCTGAGAGGCTGAGGTAGCTGCGGGAAGCCCGGCCTGGCAGGAGACACATGGGTGTGAGGTTCTGCCAGGTCAGGGAACAAAGGGGGGTGGGCTGCCCTGGAGGGTGTGTGGGAGGGGCGCCCATCCCTGAG
Organism: Delphinapterus leucas; assembly: GCF_059928025.1. Classification (NCBI taxonomy): domain Eukaryota; kingdom Metazoa; phylum Chordata; class Mammalia; order Artiodactyla; family Monodontidae; genus Delphinapterus; species Delphinapterus leucas. Next base: position 3,356,669 of record NC_143133.1, on the reverse strand, counting down.
GGGGTGCAAGCTCATGAGGAGGACGCTCAGTGGGGACTCTAGACTCTTGTGGGACTCCCTCTGGCCCGGAGCAGCTCATCTTTGTGACTGGGTGACCTCAGTCTCCAACTGGCCACCCACAAACCAGGGCCCAGCTGTGTGGCCCTGGGTGAGTTACTTCACCTCCCTAGGCCTGAAACATGGGGATGGTAAGAGTTTCTGCACAGGGACCCCCCGCCCCGGGGGTTAAACCACACCTGGGCACAGAGCATGGTGGGAACGGGTTTCATGTTAGGACCGTTGACGGGGCGGTGGGGGGGGGGCGGCTAGGGAGCACCTGTGTCCCATTAGCAGCATGAAAGCTTGGAGCGGAGCCCCAGAGGGCCAGCAGGCGGTCCCCTCACCCTCAGCTCTGAAGTGCTTCCTCTCTGGCTCACCTTCAGTCTAGCAGCCCGCTGGGACCGTGTGGACACAGCTCAGGGGTCCCGGAGAGCAGTGTGGCCCAGGGGAGAGGGGAGAGGGGCGACAGATCCCTGCCCATCACTCCCAACAAGCCTGCCCATCCTGACACCCTGGATGGCCAGAGTGACTGTTTCTGGGCATCAACTTGCCCCCCACCTCCGGCGAGGATGGAGAAGGGCCTCAGGGGCTGAAAGAAAGGCTGGCGGCTCCTCAGAGGGTGGACAGAGGCCCAGCAGCCTCCAGGACAGCTGCTCCGTTGGCTGGGGGGTGAGCCGGCTGTCCAGTGAGGGCCGCCTTGCTGGACAGGACGGACAGGATGTACCCTCCCAGGAGTGGGGTGGGCCGCTCTGGTCCAGGGGGAGGTTCACTTCCAACTCCTGTCAGTGTTGAGGTGGGGCAGGGTGATTTCCAAGAAGGGCTTGGGCTGCAGACAGTCAAACCGGAGAATTGTTGTCTTGAAAGAAGGGAAAAGGACCAAGGCCTCCTGGCCGGGCGGCTCTGATTTCATCATTTCAATCAGCCGGGACCCCTTTAAGACGCCTACCCACTCCTTCCTCTCAGCTTTCCTTGCCCGGCCCTCACGCAGCTCTGCTGGTTCCAAACCAGCTTTTGTAGGAGACGCATATTGTCTGGGTTCCAATCCCGATTCTGTAGCTCCCTTGCTCACTGTGTGACCTTGGGCAAGTTATTGAACCTCTGTGCCCCGCTCTTTTCATCTGTGAAACGGGCATGTCAATGGGAGGATGTGGTGAGGACCAGACACAGATGCTTTGAGGCTCAATCATGTGACCTTTTGTTAACAATTAGCCTGGCATCTCTGCAACCCACCTCCCCTTCTTGGGCCTCAGTTTTCCCTTCTATAAAATGGGCATGGAACAGAAATGTGGTGCTGGGATAAAAGCATGAACTTTGGGTTCAGACCCGACTATCTTCTAACCCTGGGTCCATTGCCTAATGGCTTTGGGGTCTTGGGAAAGCCACTCAACCTCTCCTAGCTTGGTTTTCTGCTCCCATGAGGTGGGTGTAACTAGCCCCCACCTTGTGGTACTTAAAAAAACTCCCCGAGACAGGGCAGAGCTGGGCCAGTAGGCGGGGCCCAGGAGTGGCTGTCTCCGGGGCTGGGACTTGGCCCCAAGGGCTGCCTCCCCTCCTCCAGGCTGTTGTCCCCCCACCCCTCCACCCCTCCAACTCTGTCCCCTCAGAGTTAACAACACACTTACTCAGCCTTCACCTCCTGTATTCATTTTCCGTGCCGCAAAACGAATCACCACAAACCTAGTGGCTGGAAACAACGCACATGTATTGTCTCATGGTATCTGTGGGGCAAGACTCCGGCACGACTTGTTTGGTCCTCGCTCAGGGTCTCACACAGTGTTGGCTGCCTGCAACCCCCGACTAGAGGCCCAGCGGGGAAGACATCTTCAGGCCCTTCAGGCTGTTGGCAGAATTCATTTCCTTGCGGCTGTAGGACTGAGGTCCCCACTGTCTTGTGGGCTGTCGGTTGGGGACCACTCAGCTCCTAGAGGTCACCCCAGGTCCTTGCCTTGTGGCCCCCTCCATGGGTCCCTCACACTTCCAATCTCTCTACACTTTGAGCCTCTGCCTTCAGGAAGGACCCAGGCCCTTTTAAGGGCTCACCTGATTAGTTCAGGCCCACCCATACTCAAGGGGCATAGGAAGGGTGTGTACACCGGGGGCAGGAACCTTGGGGGCCATCTTACATCCCTACGTACTGCCTCTGTTAGTCCTTAGGAACCCCAGGAGGAAGTTTCCTTCTTGTCATTCTCTAGATAGATAGAAAACTGAGGCCCAAGGTCACAAGGGAACTAATAGAGAAGCAACGTGATGACCAGCCTTTGATGTTTGCAACCTTCTTTTTTTTCTTTATTATTTTAAATTTTCTTTACTCTTATTTTTGTTTTTTGACTGCATCGGGTCTTACCTGCAGCACACGGGATCTTCAGTGAAGCGCGCGAGCTCAGTAGTTGTGGTGAATGGGCTTAGTTACCCCATGGCGTGTGGGATCTCAGTTCCCCCACCAGGGATCGAACCCACAACCCCTGCATTGGAAGGCGGACACATTACCCCTGGACCACCAGGGAAGTCCCTGCAGCTTTCTTTTGTAGATAAGGGAACTGATGTTCTCTCCACAGTCTCCTGGAGTCCAGCAAAGTCCAGAGGTGGGAATTATAGGAGCAGCATTTAGCTCACTTGAAGGAAGAACATTCTAACAACGGGAAGGATTGCCTTGATGGGTAGTGAGCTCCCCGTCACTAGAGGTGTGCAAGCAGAGTGTCCACCTCTGTGAAGGGAATACCCAGAGATCTGCTGGTCTCGGTCACTGTGCAGCTTCCTCCAGCTCAGTCTCTGAGACTTACCTTCCTGCCACCTGGGACTGGGATCAGGCCATACCTGACGTTAGATCACCTTGCACCTACCAGGAAGGTGCACCGATAAGCCCTCTTTTGCTGAAGCCAGTTGGAGTGGGGCTTTCTGTCGCTTACCCGCAAACAACTTGGGGCCAAGGCATCACCTTGCACCTGGATCTCTGCAGAATCCCCCGCCAGGTCGCTTACTTTTTGCACACCCCGTTCTGGCCAATCCAGGCCTTCATGTAGCCAGAACAAGTTGTCTCAGAACAGCTGACCATGTTGTGCTGCTACTTTTCCTCCTGCAGGGGTCCCCACTGCCCTAGAGAGAAGGCCTGCCTTCCCTAACCCTGCTGGCCCCCTTTGCACCCCTGCACCCTCTCCTGGGGTTCCCTGTTTTCCTGCTCTGTCCAGCAAACCCCTCCCCAGCATTCAGAGTCCACTCAGGGAAGGCCCTCCTTTCCCCTGGGCCCCAGAGTGGACCCCATCCAGCCCCCAGGCTTCCCTCTGTCCCAGCATCCTCCGTGCGTGCTGTCATGGTGTGGTTGCCCCAAGACCATGCAGTGAACTGGCCGTGGGCATGCGCTCTGGAGCCATACACCCTGGGTCCATATCTTGCGCCGTGTCGGGCAGGCTCTGTGCCTTTGGCCACCTTACCCCACCTGTCTGTGCCTTGGCTGCCCCACCTGCAAAATGGGGATTATAGTAGCACCTATTCCCCAGGGTCCCCAGAGCAGTCCTGAGTGCTAGCTGGTGCCTGCCCCTCCCCCTCTGTCCCTGGAGGCCAGGGGCCAGGGAGGACACAGGGGCGAGGAGGGAAGTCTCTCTCTCAGAGAGACTCACCTCCTCCAAGTGTGGTAAGGGCCAAGGGGCTGGGGGCTGAAGACAGAGTGGGTCCCACCCACCCTGACCCCCTCCCCACCCTAACCCTGTGCAGGGGGCCCACCCTCTGAGTCACCCACTAACGTGGGCTGACAAGTCTTACTGCAGGCCGAGGTGCGGTCGGGATGCGAAGTCCCCAAAGTGACTTAAGTCATGACCTCATCCAATGGGAAGCCTTAGACAAAATTCAGGTCAAAGGGCAGAGGCTTCCCAGAGCTTGCGGAGCTCAACCCGAGGACCAAGATCCGGCCGGCTCTCCAACTCTGTGCAGAGATGGAGGCCTGGGCTGGAGGTCCCCCAGGGCTCCCGCCTGGACAGACTCAACTCCATTCCAATTAGCGTAAGTAACCTTGGCCAACGCCCAGCCTGGCCAGCGCTGGGGAGATGAGACACTGCCCCTCTCTGCAGGGGGCTGACACCTGGAGCGGAGTCAGGCACGACCCAGATGGTGACCGTGCGGCAGAGTCTGCAGGGAGCACGACTGCCCTCCGCCCACCGCTCGCTGCTCTGCCGGTGCTCAGGGACGCGCCAGGCAACCCCACCCGTCTCCCCGCCTGGTCCTTGGGCGCCAGGCTATGGGGAGAATGCCTCGGTCCCCTGGGCTATGTTTTCTTAGAGGGTCCCAGGGCAGAGTGTCTGCGGCCCTCGTTGACATGGGTCTGACGGCCTTCAGTCCTCATGGCCCACTCCCCTCTTCTGGAACCTTCTCGCCCTGCCGTGTTGTGTGCCAAGAGTCACATGGGCTGACCCAGCCCGTGCACCGAAAGGTTTGTGGAGCTGTTTCCCTGCGGTATAGTGTGTTACATGGGGAAGGCGTCCTCACGAGCGAGTGAGGCCTGTTCTCATCAAGTTCAGTATCACCTGCTCCAGGTCCTGAATGAGGTTCTAGGGTGTTCCTCCAAGCTTGGGCACTTACTGCAGAGCTCCCCTGCCCCCCCCCCGGGCCAGTCTGAATCCCACCTGCTAAGGAATGGAGCTTCTTGCAGGATCCCTAGTCTGGCTTGCCCCTCATTCCCAGTGAGAGCTATTTTCTGGGGAGCCACACGGGACCGGCTGTGGAAGGTGTCAGGCCATCCTGCAGAATCCTTTCTGAGGCTCCCTGGGGACACCTCTTTCCCCTTAGTAGTGAGAAGTCAGGCTGCTTTGGAGTAATGGCTTCTTCCTTCAACATGGACATTACGTTTCCATCTTTGCCTTGGCTACCAGGAAGCTGGGAGCCAAATTTATGGGCATGCGCTAAAAACTAGCATCTTGTGACAAGAATTTGTATATTAGCTCCTCTGGCTTCCCATTATTTTTCTATCACTCTTTTTTGCTTTAATTGATTTATCTTCCTTCCTTTTTATCTTGTTCTTGTTTGTTAAAGGCCTTAAGTACCAACGGTGGGGGGTAAGGGGGAGTAAATATAAATGAATGAATAATAAATAGGAAGAGCCTCCACCTTCCTTGAAGCAGCACCTGGGAGCATCCTAGGCCTCCGAGGACGTTCACCCACGGTGGGGTGGAGGCGGAGACTCAGATCCAGCGGGAGGGGCTCCTGCAGCAGGCGGGGAAGCCACTGAAGGGGCCCTGGTTCGCACCCAGAGGCAGGATGGAGTCGGAGCAGCAGGGGGCGCTGCTCCCTTCGTCTCCCCGGCAGCTGCAGGAACATCTGGAAACAGATTCCCTTTTCACCGACAGAGCACTCTGGGCCTGGGGCCAGCCATGCTCACTGCAGCCTCTGTGAGAAGGGCCTGCCTATTTCAGGCAAAAACAAAGGCAACCCCAGGGACTGCACCCCAGTTTCAGAGGGCAGAAGGGAAGCCACGGATGGGCCCTTTCACTTTGGGCCTCAGTTTCCCCATCTGTACAAGGGGAATAAATATCCCCTTTGCAAGACGGTTGTAAAGGTCAAATCAGGTGACCGTTGGGGGCAGTGTGGTCTTGAGGGAAGGGCATGGACTGAGTCCCAGGCTGCCACACACTGTGACCCGTGCATCCCAGAGCTCCCTTCAAGGATCACGATACCCACCTCCCAGGGCAGCCGTGAATATGGCATCAAATCATGTAAGCAGAACACCTGAACAGCCTCAGGGCCCAAGAACAGCAGGCGTTGTCCCGTGTAAACTGTAGAGGGCTGTGAGAGCTCTGGTCTGCAGCTGTGGCCAGCCTAGGACCTCTCTGAGACTCAGTTTCCCCACCTGTAGACAAAAGGTTTACAAGAAATGAGCTCCCGGTCCTACCCAGGTCTCTGCTTTTCTGTGCACTGGAGCATCCCAGCAGGGTTGGGTGTCTGGCATGCTGAGGACCCCCAAGGAGCCTACTCTGGGTCATGGTGCCCCCAGGATGTCCTGGGCCCGTGGGCCACTCCCTCTGCCCCTCAGACCTGCACCCTCCCTAGAGGAGAGACAAACCAGGAGCCCTGGCCAGGGTTGGGGGAGGCCCAGACCAGCCCTGTGGTCCCCCACCCCTGGCATTCTGGGTTATTCCAAGAAAGGCCTGAAATTCTCCACATCTTCAAAGCAAAATGCATTTCCAGTTTTTCGAGGCAGAAGTGCATATCCCATTGCCCTTTGTCAAAGGGCCCTTTAGAAAGGGAAGACCCAGGCTCCTGCGGCCCGTTCTCCTGCTGACCTTCAACCCTACGCTCACGGCCACTGCCTCTCAGGGCCCCCAGCTCCCCTTCTGTACCCCAGCCTGAGCTACTTCCTCCAGCATACCTGTCAGATGGGCCACATCCCATCTAACCTCTCAGCAGTGCCCAGTCCTTCAAGGACGCCAAGGCTCTCAGGGACCAGACACAGTCCCTCCCCCCACCACCACCCCCAGCTCCCTCTCCCTCCTCTGAGCCAGAGGTTCCTAACCTGGGTGTCTGAAAACTTGGATGAAAAAAAAAAATCTTTATTTTCACCATTCCCTCCCCTGAAGCCCAGCATATCCTTCCATGGTGAAGCAGGCCCAAGCCACAGGGCCCCTGTGACCCTGTCACCGAGAGGAATACAGGTATTTCCCCCCATGCTGCAGCGGCTGCAGGCACCTCTAGACCCCCTTGTGCTCTGAAATCTGGCCGGGTGTCCCACTGCTGGCCAGATCTTATTCAAGCGGTTCACAGAGAAGCCACGTACATACCGTGGATTTATATGTTTAGCTAACTGGGTTAGGGTTAATCAGAGCACTGCTTCCCCTGGTAATGCTCTGCAGTTTGTTTTATGCATTTAAAAGACATCATTCCGAGCAGGGCTCTCCAGAATTCACCAGGCGGCTGAAGGGCCTGCCGGAGAGGGTACAGACCCCCAACTCCAGGGTCTGCACCCGAGGGCTTTCTCTGCCGAATGGGTCGCCACTCTGACTTGCCTTTGCTTGTGGACCCTTGGCCCAGGTGGGGCAGAGCTCCTGGCTGGACCCCGCCAGCCCCCAGGCCCATGACCGCATCCAGACCCTGCACCCTCTTATTTATTTGGCTGCGCCAGGTCTTAGTTACGGCATGCAGGATCTTTAGTTGTGGCATGCGGGACCTTTAGTTGCGGCATACGGGATCTGGTTCCCTGACCAGGGATCGAACCCGGGCCCCCTGCATTGGGAACGCGGAGTCTTAACCACTGGACCACCAGCGAAGTCCCAGACCCTACACCCTCTTGAAGCTCACCTCCAAAGGAGGGTTCTGCCCTCTCCTCGGATCCCCACAGCCCTTGTCACGCTGATGACATCATGGTCACCAGGCTCTGGGCCCTCGGGCAGGGCCTGGGTCTGAAGTGGCTTTTCAGAGACCGTGTGCGGAATAATCAGGAGGATGCAGCAGCCTCCCGGTGCCACGGGCCGACTGCGCGCCACGCGCAAAGTGCTTGCGGACATTCCTCCACCATCCACTGCGTGGGACTCTCCCTACGTCCTATGGGGCAACAAGCGCTATTCCTTCCCCTTTCCTGGAGAGGAAACTGAGGCACGGAGCTGTAAGACAACTGCCAGGGCCACAGAGCACCGAGGGCGGGGCTGCCCCCAGACAGGCCCTGTCCAGAGCCTGGGGGAGCACATCCTCCAAGCTCTAAAGCCTGAGGACAGGGGGTGGGGGCGGCACTTCCTGAAGGTTTGTCCCCAGTGGAGGTGGGGAGCCGTGAGGGGTGACATCCATCCCTCCCACCAACGTGGATTGGTCGGGGCCTGTCCTGAGGGCTTCCTGGCTGAGGAGGCCCGAGGTGGGGGGGGGGGAGAGGGAGGGGAGGCAGGCGGGGGGGAGGAGCCGGGACGGCCCATTTCTAGGAAGGGGAGGGGAGGGCGAGTAGCTGAGGTCACTGGAACTCAGTCTTGAACTCGGCTAGCTCAGGGATCCCCAGGGGTGCCGGAGGCCCGCACACTGGTGGCTTCTCCTCCCCAAGGCCCCTAGCCGGGGGGCGGGGTCGCAGAATATCCATCACACCGGTTTCCCAGACCAGGCAGGCCCCGCTTTCGGCCTCGGGTGGGTCCAGGCCCGGAAGGCCGGGCGGGGGCGGTTGGGCCGGGGCGGAGCTGGCGGAGTGGCCGGGCCGCCCCCTTCCAGCGAGGGCGGGCGGGAGGCCGGCGCCTTTAAACGCGGCGGGGCCGGCTACCCGCCACCGTCTGCCCAGAGGGAGCGGGCGCCTCCCCAGTGCCCCGCGTTTTCCGCGCCCCGGGCATGTCTCTGCGGTCCCGTCGCCCGCCCGCCTGAGCCGCCGGCGCGTGTGGCCGCGCTCCCGCCCGCGTTCCCTCCGTCGGCGCCCGGAGCAGCGGCCTCGGTGTGCCCCTGGCCGGTCCCCCGCGCTGCCGCCCGCCGCGGGCCCGTCCGCCATGCAGGCGCGGGCGCTAGTCCTGGCCGCCCTGGTCGCGCTGGCGCTGGCCTGGGAGCCCCTGGCCACGTCGTGCCCCGCGCGCTGCGACGTGTCGCGGTGCCCGAGTCCCCGCTGTCCCGGCGGCTACGTGCCCGACCTCTGCAACTGCTGCCTGGTGTGCGCCGCCGTCGAGGGCGAGCCGTGCGGCCGCGCCGTAGACTCGCCGTGCGGGGAGAGCCTGGAGTGTGTGCGCGGCGTGTGTCGGTGTCGCTGGGCGCACGCCGTGTGCGGCACCGACGGGCACACCTACGCCAACGTGTGCGCGCTGCAGGCGGCCAGCCGCCGCGCGCTGCAGCTCTCCGGGACGCCCGTGCGCCAGCTGCAGAAAGGCGCCTGCCCATCGGGTAAGCGCTCTCGGTCGGGCTGCTCCGCTAGCGCTGCGGGGGTGGGGGGTGGAATGAAGTGGTCTCCTGGGGAAACAGGCTCAGAGCCGGGGCGGAGCCTCATTGTCCACACTCCCCGGGCACAAGTGATGGTTTCTTTGAGAAATCATCCAACCAGCCTTCTGGTCTTCCAGGTGGGGAAACTGAGGCAGGGAGAGGTAAAGTGCTGTCCCCCAGGTCACAGAAGTAGTCAACAGTGAAACCCAGTGCTCTCCTAACCACCCCGAGGGGCTTGGTCTAGCTCTACATCTCTCCAGCCTCTGGCCTCATCAAAACTTACCCATGTTGTGTCTCATTTCCCCTGGTCCCCATCTCCCTGCCTGCCTGGGTGTCGGATGCAAAGCGATCCTTCCTGCCCTTAAATATCCAGTCCGGATATTCGAGAGACACCAATTGAGTGACATGGGGTGTTTCCTTTCTTGTCTTGCCCTGCGCTTAAAACGCATGTCACCTGAGGGCTGTTTAGGAACAGGGAGCGGGCTTGTGGAGCCTCTGGACTGCTTGGAGCTCCGTGGGGACCTGCCGTCGGGGTAGGAAATTTCTCAGTCCCGTCACACCTCAGAACAGCCTCCCCTAACCTGGACTTGGCTCTGGGTTGCTTCTTGCCACACAGGTTGACCCTGTGGAAGAAAATGCTGGCAAACCCTACCGTGCCCTTATTTGTTTGGGGCACCTCTTAGGAACGCAGGCTCCGGCGTCGGTTCCGCAGGTGCTCTGAGTGCAGCAGCCTGCGCTGGGCCCGGAGTTCATGGCGATGGAGTTGTCAGGCCCCGTTGTGTGCCCTCAGCCCGCAGCTGCCCACCAGGAGATGCTGACCGCCAGAACAGGCTCTGCCGTGGGGAGCATGGCTGCCTGGAGCGCTGGGAAACCTTCAGGGGTGAGGGGCATCTAAGCTGAATCTCCAAGGATGGGGACACGTCTTCCAGGTAGCGGGAGGGATAGGCTCTTGGGGAAGAGAAGACAGCGTGAACCACCACGTGGAGCCATGTGCATATGGTGAGCCACGTAGCCCAGAGCAGTTGTTGTGCAGGGGAGGCGTGTGTGCACGCGTGCACGTGTAGGCTTGTGAGAGACACCCAGGGCTGGGCGGCTTGGCTGGGACAGGACCACAAGTGGCCCATAAATGTCGTGTTTTCGGCTTCATCCTGTAGGCCAGGCTTCCCGAATCATGTCTGGGATTCTGAAAATAAGTGTCCTGTGGCCCCAAAAGTCTGGGAAAGTAAACGCCAGCCCTGCAATGGGGATTCACACTCCACTTGAGTCTATCAGAGCTTCCGAGAAAACCTACAGCAAGGAAAAAAAATAACCCACCAAATGATAAAACCCAGGGTTTCCCAAGAGAACTTCAACAGAGCTCTTTCCTGGCAGAACACGCGTGGCCTCCTCCTGGCACACCGGGGTTCCCGGTTTGGGAAGCGTTATGTGGGCTTAGCCATGATTATACGGGAGAGCCATTGAAAGGTTTTAAGAGAAGTGAGGGTGATGAGGTCAGTCTTGTGTTTGGATTGTGCCCAGGAGACTGGGAGCATGGTGCCACTCGATGTCATGGAGATGGGCGTTATCATTTCTTGAGCACCCATCGCACCTTCTGACTTGGGGCTGGGAACCAGCCACCTGGTGGGTCTGGGAGGCAGAGGGCTCAGGGTGGGCCTGGCGCCTGCCCACTGCAGCTCGGTGGTGTCCGTGGTCCCCTTCCCAGCACCAGCTCTCCCAAGTAGTGGATGCTGTTAGAATCAGGCTCCAGGGTGCCGGGGGTCAGCAGGGAGGTTGGAGGTGGTCTAGGCATTTTGAAACCTTTATTCTTGACTGAGGGAGTCCACGTCTGTGAAGCACCTTCTCTGTGTGTCCCGCTGGCCGTGGGCTGGTAACAAGGCCCCTGTAATGAGGCAGACCCCATCTGTGTCCTGGAGAAACTGACAGTGAGGGAAACAGGAGGATGAGAAGAGGACAGTAGCTCAGTGACCACAAACAGATATCTGTCCAGCACCTAGGCTCAGTAGGTGCTGTGGAATGAAAGGCTGGCCCACGTGGTGGGCGCCCCTCCTTGCATACCTCCAGTGATGATGGGTTCACTACCTATCCGTGGAGCTCTTGTGTACTCCCGTGTCTGTGCTAGGCTGATACTACACGGTGTGGGTGAATATCTATCAATGGGAGAGTAAAACCCAGAGAACTGTGTGCAGAGGGTCTGCGGAGAGCAGAGGTGTCCCTTTTCACAGCCTCTCTGCCTACAACTGCAGACAAATAGGCCTTCAAGCGTGCAGTTAAGTCAGAATCTCAAGCCCTGGGCGGTTCACGACGTGGCATTTAACCATCAGCTTTACCGTTCAGCCCCAGGGCAGGTGCCGGCAGAGGCTCTCAGCTCTATTTACTTAAGCGCTTTGTCGGCTTTCGATTTTTAATCCTCTTAGCGGCTTCCTGGGGCCTTGTGGGTCTCAGAATTCTGCATTCAGGACTCATCAGGCATCCCCACTCCTCCCACTCACCCTGCCCAGAGAGCAGGGCTGAACTGCAGCATCTGGTAACTCCTGAGGACTCGTGAAGAGCGAGGCATCCAGCCAAGAGAAGCTTAAGGCCCGGGGGGCTGTGCAGCTGTGCTTTTCCCTCCAGGGCTTGGCCTGGGAAGCACCCTCGCCCTCCACGCTCACTGAGCTGGCCTGGAGGTGCACTGGGATCCCACAGCACACCGTCCAGTCTGTCTTCCCGGGCCTCTCCCCTTCCCATGCACCTCCACACGGTGGCCCGAGGGGGCGGTTGTGAGACGCACATCTCCCCAGCCCAAAGCCCTGCTGTGACTCTGGGACCACTGGCTCTGGGACCAAGCAGGACTTCTGATGCAGCCTGCAGGCTCAGTACGTCCTGGCTTCTGCAGCCTGCCCACCATCACCATCACCAGCTGAGTCCTTGTGAAATCCCTGATCATCTGTGTTGTGAGGGACAGATGACAATGTGTGGAACTCAGGGGAGGGAGAACCCATCTCCGGGATGGGGAAAGACATAGATCAGGGAAGGCTTCCTGGAGGAGGTGGCATCTAAACAGCCATGGAGAGGTTGATGCAAAGAGAGCCTGTGCTGAGGAGGACAGCAGGAACTGCTGAGCGTAAGCTGGTGCCAGATGGAGGAGCTGTGAGGGTGACCCATCTTTAGGAGGTGAGGGACCCCTGAAGGCTTATGGGTAACAGGTTTACAGAGTGGGTACAGGGGCCCAGCTAGTGCGAGTCTGGTGCCCTGAGGAGGAAGAACTGAAGAGGCCTGAGCTAGGGGGACAGCCGAGGGGGACAGGCTCCAGAGGCATTAGTATGTCATGACTGATGGGGGTAGGGGGTCAGGGTGGGTGGCGGGGCCTCTCCTGGAGCAGCGGGTTTGGAGAGTTGTGGTCAGGTCCTGGCGGGGGACTCTGGCATGGAGGGTGTCTAGTGGGGCACGGGGTTCCATGACAAGAGCCTGGCTAATGAGCGGCCCTGTTCGTGTGTTGGCGGCAGTATTGCTCAGTTTGTGTCATTGAGAAGGGGTGGCCTAGGTTTGGGACAGGGTAGCAGGCTCATCACCTCTCCAGGCTTTGGGGGCCCCGCCATGACCTGTGAGGCCTGTGGAGCTCCACCCCCACCCAGCCCAGATCCAGGTCCATCCTTGCCTTCAAGTCCACATCCGAGGGGACCCAGCAGAGACACCCAGCCGCTTTGGGGATGAACTGCCCTGACTTGGTCACACTGCGAGCATTGTGCTGGGTGAGCTGGAGCAAGGGTGTGCCAGACTCAACCCACTGGCTGCGTCCACCTGGCCTGACACGTACCTCTCAGCTGCCGGGAGCTCTGGGGAAAATGAGGCCAAGCAGAGATTCACTTGGCCTCCTTGGAAACCTGGGGTTCGTGCAAACTGGATGACGGAGTAGCCGGTGGCTGACCGAGTGAGCTGGTGTGTCCTGCCAGAGGGTCTGAAAGCGGCCTCCTCCTGGGCCTGCTCTGAGGGTGAGAAGCCACCAGGTTTTACCAGGGTCAAGGGCGAGACCTTGTGCTCTGGGCTAAACACACGTCGTGCCTGGGTGTTTTTGTCACGGCCCTTTAGAAGAAAAGACTCATCAAGGTGTAGTGGGCTAACTGAGGTCACCAGGTGGGGAGGGACAGCTGTGCTGAACCCGGGTCCTCCTGACTGTGCATCTAGTGCCCTGTACCCCGGGCAGGCCTCCAGCACCTTGAGGAAGTGGCCTCCCTGCTTGGTTTTGATAAGGGTGTTGAATAAACAGGTTCGAAAGAGAATAGAATCACAGACCCCTTGTCCTCAGTGTAGCAAAGATGTGGCCAGGACGTGTGGGTGTGTGCGCATCCCAAACTGAATGCCCGGTCTGGTGCAGAGGGTAGCAGTGCACAACCTGCCCAGCTGTATTCTCTAGCCCCTCTAGCAAATAATGGGCAGAGCCACAACTGAGACCCGGTTCTGTTCCCGGCTGCTCAGGGGTGAGTCCCAGCTCTACCACTTCCCGTGGAGAGACGCTGCAAGTCTAAGCTCTCCACGCCTCAGTTTCTTCATCTGTGAAATGGGGACAACAGATCCTTCTCACTGGGTCATTGACAATCAATGAGATAATGAATTTCAAGTGCTTTGCACAATGTAAGCGTTAATTAATAGGCGTTAGTGGGAATAAACCTAAATGTTGACAAATGGACGTATCTGACATAAGTGGAGTTTGTGAGAGGAAGGTGGGGCAGTGGAGGACGGGAAGGATCCGGAGGGCAGTGTTTGTGGAGCGGCTGCCACGTGCCAGGCCCTGCCCACGGGGGTTCCACTGGCCTCGTTTAGTACCCACGTCACAGCTGAGGAGCCTGAACCCAGAGGAGTCAGCTGATGGGCCAGTCAGGGCAGGGAGGGCTTCCTGTAAGAGGAGGACCAGGGGCTGACCCCACCTTGGCTTCCGTGGCTTGGGCGGCCCTGTGGGCATCCCGGAGTCCTGCCTGGCCTGTGGGGCCCCTTTGACAAAGCACAAACGAGCTGATAGCTGAGCCCTCTCCTCCACAGGGTTGGCTGCAGCCCCAGTGGGATTCACAGCCAGAAAAGCCAGGCTGGCCCCTAAGCTGAGGACCGGCCAAGGCTGGGCTCTCCTGGGGGCGGGACAGCCAGTCCCCCTGGCTGAGGACCAGCACGGGGAGAGAGCCGTGCCGAGGGTCGGGGATCTGGGACCTGGCTGCAGGCCTTGGCGGGTCTCCTGACCTCTCGGAGCCTTTTTCCTCACCTGTAAAATGGGTGAAGATTCCTGCCCTGCAGAACTGCTGTGAGAACTCCCCGCTATCATAAGTGCCCAGAACCCCGGCTGGCGTGGCTCACGGAGAGGGAGTTCCGGCTGCAGCCCTCAGCCCTGGGTTCCAGAGACGGGAGCCTGGGGGTCGCGGACAGCAGCATCGCCCCCCCGGGAGCTGTAACCGCTGTCTTTGGCTGGGGGGAGACAGTTCACTCGGGGACAGGCATGTTTTCAAGAAAAAGAAAAACACAGGCAGGGAGCCGTCCTGGGAACTAATCAGACCCGGAAGGCGGCTCTTGGGGCTTTGAAGCCTGCCCCTTGTGGGTGGTGGGTGGGGCCTGGGGTGAGGGCGGGAGGCTGTGGGGGAGCCCCTGGTAATTCCCCTGCTCCCCTGCTGCTCTCCGCTCACCACTGTGGGTCAGGGGCGCCCAGCCCACGGGGACAGTCTTGAAGGACAGGTCTGGGAGGGGTCACCAGGTGCCTTGGGCCCCAGACGAGTGAGCTGGGTCACTGAGCCCACTGAGTCAGGTCAGGCTCCCCAGGGGAGGCGTGTTGGCCTGGGCCTGGCGGTGATGAGGGAGGGACTGATTACAAAGGTTTGGGGGGGCACTTCAGAGCACGCATGCTTGGGGAACCAGAGCCGAGGGTACCGGGTCGGGGGCGTGTGGCAGTAGCAAGGCTGCAGATGTAAATGGGACCTGGACACCCAGGTCCGTGAGCCCTGCCGAGAGGTTGCCATCTGGCCTACAGGCTGTAGTCAGTGTTATGGACAGATGGGCGCAGCCTGGGACCTTGTGGGCACCTGCGGATGGCCCCTCCATTCCCAGCTCTTACCTAACTACTGGGTGATGGGGGGGCGGTGTCTTCTGATTGCAGGAGGCAACAGAAGAAGGGGCAGTGACCTCAGAGTTAGAGGAAAGAACTGGGTCTCAGTCCTGGCTCTGCCCATCGTGTGCTGGACGGGTGATGCATACGGCTGTGCAGGTTGCGCACTGCACGATTCCAAGGGAGGTAGTCACGCTGTGATGTTTGTTAAGAATGGTCCTGGAGTTGTGCAGTACACAACCCGTGCAGCAGGATCAGTGGCCCTGTGGGGTGTCTGGGCCAGTCACTGGCCCACCCTGGGCCTCGATTTCCCCATCCGTGCCATGGCAGTTGTGACCGTCCAGAGCTGGAACATCATGGGTCCTCTTTCAGAGTCTGCCGCTGTGCCGGAAGCCCCGACATGCAGAAATGTGGGAGGTGGAGCCCCGGGCCCCGACTGGCTCCCTGCCAGCCCTTCTCCCCATCCCTTTCCGCCTTGGCTGTGCCCCTTCCTCTTGCGGGAGGGCGCCACTGCTGGACACCTGGCCTTGTTTGCTTTGCTCTGTGTTGAGTTCTTCCTGACTAGAACTTCCAAAGCCTGTGGATTGCAGCTTACTTTTGAAAACAAACAAAAGAAATGCTAACAGCTGAGTCTGGTCAAGACTGACTGTTGACTTCAGAACTTTGGCTCCAGGACAGTGTGAGGGCGGGGATGGGGGTTGTCAAAACCCCCAAATAAACAGCGTCTGCCTCCCAGCCGTGGGGCCCAAGGTTTTCATGTGGAAAGAGGCAGTGGGAACCGCGTCTTCCCTTCCCACTGATTCATGGCATGATTCATCTGTGTGTGGGGAAGAGGACCAGGGAGCAGGCCCTGCCCCCCTCCCACCTCCTCCCCACCACCCACCTCGCCAGCTTAAAGAGACAGGGCCTGGCAGGGCCTGTGTCACCCGCCGGCTGACCCAGGACCTCCGCAGGGGAGCCCCAGGCCGTGGGGTCAGGGCGGGCGTGCGCTCTGAAGTCCATGGGACCTGGGGCTATAGCTCCAGGCCTGTCTCCACCCTAAACCATCTTTGTCTCTGGCCTGTTTCCTGGGACACACTGATGCTGCTCTTGTGAGGCTGCTCCCCCCCAAAACCTGGTTAACAGGCTGAACGATGCTCTTTGTGGTGGTGTTTGCAGACCTACTGTGTGCTGGGCCGGATGGGGTCAAGCAGAGCATCCTCGTCCTTGGGTTAGGGTTAGGCCCTCCCTCCCGTGCCCCCTCTCAAGGGCTGCCTTGGGGGTTCACGTATGCTGGTTACAGCTGGGCTATCGGGGGATCCGGACATGTGTGTGTCCCAGAGGAGCTGGTGCCTGGGTGGGAGGTGAGCCCAGCCCGGCTTCTCCTTGGAGCTTCCACAGCCCGCCAGTCACCAGGGCCGTGCCGGGGATGGTGGGAAACACAGTCCGGCCTCTCGCGGTCTCACACCCCAGCCCAGCTCACAGCCCGTCCAGGCCTTCCTCTCTCTCTTCTGTTTCTTTCTATATCTAACTTGCTCACGGGAGAACATTTGGAAAACCCACAAAAGAAAACAAAACCACTCATGACTTTACCTCTGCCCCCAAATACCCACCGTGAAATATTCTGACGTGTTTCCCGCCAGCCTTTGGCCCGTGAATATTTTGCAGAGGGTTTTCGTTTTTAAATCGTCACATGAAATTGAGTGTCGCCTATTTTAAGTGATCTCTGGAGAGGCCACATTGGAAAGAAAAGCATGTGGTGGGAGGCCGCCGTGCCGTCCAGATCTGCGGGTGGCCAGGTCAGCTCCTCGGCCGCTTGGGCAGCTCGGGGCGCTCAGCCTGCGGGACCTGCGCTGGGTCAGCCAGGGGCTGGACAGATGCGCCTAAAGCTTTGGAGTCACTGAGATCTGGGATGGAGTCACGTGGCAACACAGCCTCTTCTGATCCGATGTTTTCACCCCTCCTCCGTCTTATTCACACCGGGCCCAGCTGGGAGTCGGCCGAATCCACCCATAGCTGCTCTCGTGCGTGATGCTGTGTCTTTGCATCTCTGTTCCCCTCCTGGTGTGCTCTTCCAGGCCTGGATTAGGGGTGCCACTGGACTCCCCCATCTCACCCTGGGCCTCCCCTTGTCCCGTCACTGGTGACACAGTGCTGTGCTGGCTGGCCACCGTCCTGTCCCCAGCACTGAGCACACACACGCAAGGCACTCAGCATCCCTATGAGAGTAAGTGTGGTGGGTGAGGCATTATGCTGGGAGCCCCAAGGAGGGCTGGAAGAAGACTGCCAGGGGGGCTGCCTGGAGGAGGTGAGATTTGAGCTGCATCCAGGACAGGCCAGAGCATCGTGGTAGGGAAAACTGGGGAGTGGTCCACGTGGGAATGGTGGATGATGGAGCAGAGACTGGGGGTAAGTGGCCCCCACGGCTTACAGAGCAGGGAGGGGTGACACCTGGCCTCACCCACCTGGGCTTGCCTGTTCCAGCATGGCATGGTGGGCACGAGCCTTGGCCAGAGTAAATCCAGGCCTGGTGCTGAGTCCTCCCCACTGCCTGGGGTCCTCCGGGACCTTGGTGATGTGGGGATTGCCTAGCAGGGGAGCTTTCTTGTCAGAGAGCAGAACCTGGAAGTCACCAGGGCCCTGCCGGGGATGGAAGGGGCAACAAGGTTGGTGGCTGGCTTCCTTCCCTGTGCCTTTAAGATAGAGCATGAATGCAGGTTCCCAGTGCCCTTGGGATTGGGCAGGCAGAGCTAGGCTCGGGCTCCACGGGCTAGCTGACAGGTAGCTTCTCCTCCAGAGTTTCAGGGACTGTTGGCTATCCACGTGGAAATAAACGTGCCTGACACCCACGTGTGCTGGGAGAGGCAGAGCCGTGGCCCGGCATGGGCCTTGCCCACAAACACAACCTCTGAATCGTAGACACCATCCCTCCACTGGGCTTTGCCTCTGGGCACGGTGGTCCCTGGCGGCCGCAGTTTGATCATCAGGGAGCCACGAGGTGGCCGGCAGTGGGCCACGTCTCCCAGCCAGTCTCCAGCCACCCCGGATAGGTGGCCTTTGATTCAGGCTGACCGCAGGGGGCTGGGCCCACCGTGACCGGTGCCCACAGGCTGGTTGAGAGGCAGACATCACAGGATCCGTGGGGTGGGCCCTGCTCGCCTCCCCGGACTGAGGAACACAAGGCAAGCTCTCCTCTGGGCCCCGAGTCCCAGCTCAGGCTTAATTCACAGTCAGGGCCTTGGGGGGGCCACAGTGGGGAGGGGAGGGCCCTAAGGAAGGGAGCCCTGCAGCCCCTGTCAAGAGCCTGGTTCTCGAGCTGAGCCTCAAGATTCCCCACCTTTAGGATGGAGCTGATGACCCCTGCCAGGGCTGCCCCCCTGGACAGCTGGGGAGATGAGTCGGGCTGTGGATGGGGACCGCATTTGTCCACGATGTTTACGAGGCACCTACTGTGGCCTTGCACCCTGCGCCTGTGCTGCACCCGGCCTGCTCCCTCCTGTCCCTTTGGAGAACAAGGAAAACCAGATTTTCTCTAGATCCTGATGCTCAGTCACTTCCCAGAGACCATCAAGAGACATCAGCTGTGAAGCTAGACCTTACGGGCCGAGCCCTCTTTGTTCGCCAACATCAGGGGGCAGGGTGGGTGGTGGGCTCCCCTCTTCCCCTGCCACCCCTGCCGAGGCAGGGAGCATTACAGTTGGCAAGTCACAGCCTATTCCCACAGCTCCCTGGGGCATGGGGGTGGAGAGGCACCTTTGGTCTCACATTTCAGGTGAGGTGTCGAGGCCCAGAGAGGGTAAGTGATTTGCCTAAAGCCACACAGCTGGAGCTCAATGGTGCTCAGCCCAGTACTCATTTCAGGCCCTGGGAGCCCTTACAAGCAGGGCTGGGCAGCGTGGGTTCCAGACAGCACCGGTCTCTGGCGGGGACCTGGGAGACCCCAGCACGTGCCCGAACAGGGAGACCAAAGGGGTGTGGGCCTTGTGCCACCCACACGTCTCAGGCCTGTGGTCCTGGCGAGCAGCAGCTCCACTGCTGACGGCAGCGGAAATCTGAGCCGGCGAATGTTCCAGGGAAGGTCGTGAGCTGCCTGGTAAGCCAGCCTGGGGCCTGGCTAAGTTAGACACAGATCAGGGTCGGGGCCCTGGCGACTCAGACAGCGGCAGCTGACCTGGCCCAGATGGGGGCCACACCATGGCCAGGAGCCTGCAGCTCAGAAGGGACCACCCAGGGGCTTCTGCTGTAACCTTGTCCAGCCACTGCAGTAGCCCAAGGCCTGGAGGGACAGGCCAGAGCTGGCAAAGGGAAGGGTCGATTTCCTCACGCCAGGACATTGCTGTATCTGAGAGAAAGGGCAACGGCCCAGGGGGACTAGCCCAGATCCAGCCTGAGTGTCACATCAGTGCTGTGTGGCCCGGGGCAAGTGTTCTGACCTCTCTGAGCCTCCTGGCCGGCCTGGCGAAGTGAAATGAGGTAGCTCAGCATTAACCATCCTTGGGGCAAGTGAGCCCCCCTTCCCAGATGTCTGGGCCTCACTAAAGCACCTGGTTCTTCCTGCCAGTGCAGGTCTCCACCAGCTGACCAGCGCGCGGTACAAATTCAACTTCATCGCTGACGTGGTGGAGAAGATCGCGCCGGCCGTGGTCCACATAGAACTATTCCTGAGGTACGTGGAGCCCCTCTCGCCCCTCCAAGGTCTCCCCCACATCTGCTGGGCCCAAAGTAGACTCAGTTCTAGCATTGGGGGGCAGCAGAAACCAGAGCGGGCGTGGGGTCCGGCGGGCCTCGCTCAGACTGCCGAGCTGCTGGTGCCCTTGCGGGGGATGCCCCCTCCCTGACCCTGACCTCCTCACCTGCGGAACGAGCAGGTGTGAGGTCGGGGGTTGCTCAGGTGTCACAGGGGTACTGCAAGCCGCTGGCTCCTGTGGAATCCTGGGGTCTAGTCCCAAACTGACTTATACCCCCCAAAGAGAAGACACGAAGAGCATGACTTTTGTCAAATTTAAAGTGTTTCTTCCATCGGATTTCCTAACCTTTTGGCCAGTAGCAGCCCAGATGAGACACACAGGGTCAGAACCCCACTCCATCCTGTTGGGATCGGAGGCAGCGTGTGCCACGCTGCCCGAGGGGACGGTCACTGAGGCCTCGACCACGACCCCAGGGCCTTGCTTGTCTTCACAGCACTCTCCCCACGTGGTGGAGGCCGGCCAGTGTCATTATGCCCACCTGAGGCACAGAGGACCAGGTGGCCCGGGGGGTTCCCAGGAGTGGGCAGAATTACTCGTGCCCTGACTCCTGGCCCCAGCACAGGGCCCCCTGCTCGCCAGCTGTGGAGCTTGAGTAGTAGGAGCCCTTGTCACTGGGCAGGACTGCCCCCCATCTCTGGAGGGCAGGGACCGTGCTTACCACTGAATGCTCCATGCGGGGCAGGGCGGGGGAGACTAATGGTGTGAGCTCAGCAGTGTCGTCAGACGCCTGCTGTGTGCCCATCGCCGCGCGGGCTGCCTTTCCTACAGTTCCTATGCTGCTCCAAACAGCCCTGCCGTGTGCCCGCCTCCTAAAGGAGAGGCAGAGACCAGGCAGCCTGTCCCTTAGCGCTGACTGACAGCCTGTGCACCTTCCCATGAATCCGTAAGGCGGGCTCCCACGTTCCCATTTTCTGGATGTGGAAACAGAGGCCCGGGGAACTGCCCCAGGCTCAGAGCTGCAGAGCTGCCCCAAGTCTCTTGGACCTCAAAGCTGAGCCCATCCCCCTGCGATACGCTGACCCCTCACTGTCCTTTCCACGGGCCCCAGACCCTGAGACGTGTCATTAAGGAAATGACAACTGGACATGTGAGTGGCACGTCCCTGGCCTTGCAGGTGGCTTGGAGGGGGCAGCGTCTTTCCAGAAAGCCCCAGGCATCAGACCCCCAAACCAGCAGGGCAGGCGGTGATGCCATTTCCACGTCAGCCTTGGAGGCTGATGTCCACGTGGTGAGGCCAAGGCGGCCGAGATCCCAGACACCAGGAAATGATGCGCCTCTGGCTGTGACCCTGGAGCCGGAGAGGAGGCCCTGGGCTGCCTGGGGCCCTTCTGCAGACACTCGACAAATCCTACACATGGCAGCCCCGCGGGGCTCAGGTGCGGCTGCCACTCAGGGGCCCACGTGGAACTAGGTGGGGGCAGAAGCTGGTTGCTGGCGTGAGTGGACAGATGCTCTGGTCACCCTGCAGAGGGGCCAAGGGACCAGGCTGCCTGGTTCAGACCCCTGCTGTGCCCTTTTCCTGCCTGACCCGGTCCTGTTTCCCCACCTGCGAACTGGAGGCCTGCCTACCTTGTAGGGCGGCTGTGGGCGCGACATGACTTGGTCCCTGGCTCAGAGGGAGCTCTTGGTGACATTAGCTGTCCCTGGTCCTGCTGATCCTGAGGTGGTGTTTCTGCACCTCCTAGAGACCCACTGCCCGGAGACTTCCTTGCCATCCCTCCTCCTTCCCTCCCGTTGCCTCTGCCAAGCAGCCTCAGGCACCGATGATCTGCTCCATCCAGTCCCTGCACTGGGGTCCCAGAGGCGACCGACCCCCCTCCCGGGGTAGGTCCCGAGCTGTGTCGGGCATCCTGGGAGCTGAGGTTGCTACTCAGAGGGCTCCAGCCGCGGCGGGGTGTTGTCCCCCACCAGAGAATACTGACTCGGGCGCCATGCCAGCTGCATCACCTGTTCCATCGCATTTTACGGAGGCAGACGCTAAGGCGGTGTCCCTGCCCTGCCACGTCCAGGGCTCCCCCTGTAGGCACGTGGCGTGGAATTCACGGAACGGAGCCTCGCCAGCTCTGCTCCTCGCGCCATCTGGGGCTTCAGGGTAGGCAGCAGTGGGAAGGCGCCAGAGGGAGGTGGGAGCACGCTCCCCTCAGTGTTTAGACCCTCTCTCTGCACAGCCAGAGATCTGGGACACTGGCATTCCCTGGGGACCTGCTGTGTGACAGTCCACGGAGGCCCGGTGCGCATCCTGCATCTTCCCTATGCCAGGAGCAGCCCTGCTTGTTGACCAACTGCCTGCAGGCCTCCGGCTCAGTGGAGCCGGTGTTGTTAGCCCATTTCCTAGATGGGGAGACTGAGGCTCAGAGGGGTCGGCCTCCTGCCCACAGTCAGGCAGATGTACGTGGGGGCTGGACTTGAGGTTAGAATCCTGGCCTGTCTGGCTCCAGGGCAGGAAGTGTCTGCTGTATCGTCACGGGTCTAACATTCACGGGCCTCCTGACTCATCCTCGCAGATGGCGAGTCACAGATCATGGGCCCCTCTTTGTGGCTGTGAAATGGGTCTAGACTTAATGACCTGGCCGAGGCCACAGCCAGGAGGTGGCACAGCTGGGATTCGACCCTGGGCCTGGTGGATGCCAGGCCCAGGCACTGGCTCTGCTCCTTTCCCCCCGGCCCACTGCTGCAGCCGACCCCCACCCCAGTCCTGAACGCCCGCCGCTTGCCTCCCCGCAGACACCCTCTGTTTGGCCGCAACGTGCCCCTGTCCAGCGGCTCAGGCTTCATCGTGTCGGAGGCTGGCTTGATCGTCAGCAACGCCCACGTGGTGTCCAGCAGCAGCGCCGCCTCGGGCCGGCAGCAGCTCAGGGTGCAGCTGCAGAGCGGTGACACCTACGAGGCCACCATCAAAGACATCGACAAGAAGTCGGACATCGCCACCATCAAGATCCAGCCCAAGGTGAGTGGGCGGCGGGGCCCTGAGACGTGCTGGCCCAGTCCTCCCGTCGGACACTCGGAGGAACTGAGACCCCCGGGGACCGGCGATGTGTCCCCAGTCTTGGGTCTAGTCAGACTAGAACCCAGGCGTCCGGACATCGCCCTGCGCTTCCCCTGAGCCGCCCGCGCGGGGCGGAGCAGGCTCTGTGCCGCCCGTAGCCACTCCCACGCGGAGGCTCTCCGAGGCCCAGGACACTTCCGTTGTCCCTCCCGGGCCCATTCCTGAGGATGCCACTGTCCCCGTGGGGGTGACAGAGGCCAGTGGGGAGCACTTGGGATACTTGTCCCCCTCCATCCCCCCACTTCCACATCGGCACCCCAGCTGAGCAGGCAGACCCACCCCGGGGCCACAGTGCTCCTCCGTGACTCCCACTGGCCATTTCTGGGAGGGCAGCCTGTGCATACACCCCCAATCCCCACCATAGCCCTTGGCGGGAGGGGTGCCAGTGTCCGGCTATTTCAGAGGGGAAACTGAGGCCTGGGGAGTCAGGTGATTGCCCGAGGTCAGTCTAACCAAGGGGCCCACTCAGCTAAGTCCTAGACTCCCTCCAGCGAGTTTCTTGTCGTCCAGCGCTGTGGTCACGACTCTGTGGGCCACTGCGGACTCACCGACGGTGACCTGTGCCCTGCCTATGCTGTGAGGTCCCTGAGGGGCGGGCCCGTCTGGGCTGGCGAGTCCAGCTTGGCTGAGTCTGAACCTGGTTTCTGCTCTTTCTGAATAAAGCTGCCAGCACTCGAGATGATCGGTCTTTTGCAAGGAGGTGTCCTCTTGCCCGATCACGGGAGAGGAGGTTTAGGGGCTCCACGCCGCTATCCTAATGGAGACCCTTGCCCACTTTTGAGCCCTTTCCCAGTAGTTATTGAGTCTGGGAACACCATGTCCATTTTAAAGACGAGAAAACTGGGGCTGGGGGAGGAGGGATGTGCTCAAGGACAGAGGCTGGCACACTTTTTCTGTGAAGCTCCAGGTAGTAAATGATTTAGTCTTCGTGGGCCCTGTGGTCTCTGTAGCAACTGCTCTGCACTGGACTGGGAAAATAGCCACAGGCCAGATGGCTGGGCTGTGGTCCAAGAAAAGATTACTTACAGAAGAGACTGCTGGATTGGGCTGGATTTGCCCAAGGGCCACAGTTTGCGACCCCTGCCCAAGGACCCCTGTGGGGAGAGGCAGAGCTGGATTAGAACCCAGGTCTGGCTGTCTCTGGGTCTCTCCCCTTCCAGGCACTGCAATCCCAGGGGGGGCAGGGGCGCACCCCAGCGGCCACCTGGGGCCAAAGATGCCAGCGGAGTCAGTAAGACCCAGGTGCCCTGGTGCCCAGAGATGCCCAGCGCCTGCAGTGGTTCTCATGACGGCAGGTCTGCCTCTTAGCCTCCGAGCCCTGCACGTGGCATCAAACCAAGCTCTGGGGAAAGCTGCCAACCCGCGTTGTCCCTCTGGGTCTTCACCCCTACTGCAGCGCCCTGTTCCTCCACCTGGGACCCTTTGTGTCACTTACTGAGGCTTCGCCGTCCAGCAGCACAGAAGGTGGCGTGTCGAGACCCCACGTCTCCCACGTGGGCACAGCCGCTTGGTGTCTCCTTAACCCGCCCGGAGGTCCCCTCACTCCGTTTACAGGCGTTTACCTTTCCACTTTTATCGAGAGCTGCTATGAAAAACAGGGAAAAATTCTTATTTGACGTGGTGGCACTGCATAAAAAGGGGAGACTCCTGACATGGGAGCAGAGAGCAGAGGCCAGATGGAACCCACAGTGCCGAGGGTCCACAGTGCGGGATCCTGCCCCCCGACTTCCAGAGTTAGCCGAGGCCCCAGTGATCTGAGCGCGGCCATCTCCGGGGCTTTTCTTCCTTTTTCCATTGTGTAGTTTAGAAGCTTTACTCCCCTGTACAATTAGCACATGGATTTCATGTTATTTAGTTCACCTGGAAGTTTGCTTCCTGTAGTTGCCTTTGTCACTGACACACCATTGGTGGGGAAACTCCAGCACCTTGTAGAGAAGACTTTTATCTGGAAATAAGCACAGACCCACAGGAAGCTGCAGAAGTGGTGCTGAGGGGTCCCACATGCCGCCCCTCCCCCCGGGGTGACATCTGACGTGAGGGGTGCAGCATCAAAACCAGGAAACCCTCCAAGCTCACGGGCATCTCCTCCTCTGAGCTTGCCCCCTGCAGCTTCCAGAACATGGAGACAAATAAGGCACGGCCCCTCTCAGAGCTCCCAGTCTAGCTGCGGAGTCAGACAGACAGACAGACAGACAGGCTCCGCTGGCTCCAGGAGAAAACAGGAGAGGAGAGTGCGGGTGTCCTCGGTGTGCAGGGGCGGGGCGGGGATGCAGAGCGCGGTTAAGTCGCTTTATCTGTCTGGCCTCAGCTTCCCTGTGTGTCTGTATTGGGAGGTGTCGCGGGTCCCCACTGGGCTCCAGGGCTCGCGCAGACCCCATTCCACACATCAGTGTGTGCATTTTCCGGGTGCTGCTGTCCATGGCTTTTGTCGGATTTTCAGAGGGATCTGGGATCATTGAACCACTGGGTTCAGTGACCCTGGAGGCCATACCCCGCTCGACCCTCTGTGCAGTCTCCCTATGACGGACCCCTGAGGCCTGCCCTAGGGAGACCTGTGGTCACTGGGGGGCTGAGCCTCTGCTCTGTGAATGCCAGCCCTGGGTCTCGTGGCCACCACGGGGCAGCCAGACTTGCCTTGGTCTGCAGCCCTGACGGCTCTGTCCAGCTGCTCCAGGGACCACCCTGCCGGGGGCCTGGACGTGATCTGGCTCTGGTCCCACCAAAGGCCGACAGCTGAGCCCCCCTCCCCGTGTCCTCCCCACCTCCCCCCAGAAAAAGCTCCCGGCGCTGTTGCTGGGCCACTCGGCAGACCTGCGGCCCGGCGAGTTTGTGGTGGCCATTGGTAGCCCCTTCGCCCTGCAGAACACCGTGACCACGGGCATCGTCAGCACGGCCCAGCGGGACGGCCGGGAGCTGGGCCTCCGGGACTCAGACATGGACTACATCCAGACGGACGCCATCATCAACGTGAGCGTCCACCGTAGCCACGGGGCTCTGTCCCCAGAGCCCTCTCCATCACTGGACGCATCCACGGGCTAGAAAGTTCTTTCTTTAGATTAAGTGGAGCTCTGACTCCCTGTGACTCCTACCCATGGGTGCCAGGCTGGCCCTGGGAGTTAGAGGCTGCTGCCCTGACCCGGGACAGCCCTTCAGGGATGTAGAGGCATAGCCAAGGCCCCTGGAATATCTTTGCCCAAATACACACCACGGTCAACATTGATTATTACTATTATTGTTATTATTACTATTATGTTGGATAGCACCTTTTGCATTCACAAAGCACTTTGACGCCCGGCGCCTGCCCCTCTGCTTTGCCGTGGTTCAGACCCTCTTCTGGAAGCGCTAGTCTTTGAGAGACTCCTCGAGGCTGGTGGGGTGAGAAATGGTGCCCCATCCTGCGTCCGCCTGCTGCTGCTCCCCCTGTGGATGTGAGGCTGCAGGGAGCCCAGGAGGTCTGTGCAGACAGCACTGGGCAGGTCAGACCCTGATGATCAGACGGCCGTGCACTTGGCCTGTGTGGGCCTCAGTTTTCTTATCTATGAAATGGGAGACAGTGATGAGGGCTTTTGACATTGTCCGGGGATGACATTCAATTACATGTTTCTGTGCTGGTTGGAATGGTAGTTGGAAGAAAAAGCTTCAGGAACCCTCGGGGTCGGGGGGCTCAGGGCACAGCTAATGTCGAATTGCTTCCCCCTGCAGTACGGGAACTCCGGGGGACCGCTGGTGAACCTGGTAAGTGTCCCCTAGAGCAGGGGCCTCGAGTTTTCGGGGGCTCTGCTCACATGGCGGGTGGGGCACAGCCTCGAGGCAGGCGTGGGACCCAGAACACGGCCAACAGCCTGGAGACCCAGGAGGAGGATATGACCCCGAGCATGCGCTGCCCCGTACCCCCAGGGGAGCTGGTGCTGTCAGAGGAGTGAGGGACACCCCGAGAACAGCAGCCCAGGCCGGGGCTGCGTGCCTGTGGTGGACCTGGGGCAGGGGACACAGGTTGGGGACGAGTCACCCCCTCTGGGTCCCCCTGTTGTCGTGTTGACAAGAGACGAGATGGGCGTGCCATGCACCTCGGCACCCAGGCTCCCTGGGTTTGGTCCCTGCATCTGGGCCGTGTAAGGATAGACCAGACCAGCTGAGGTCCAGCCCTCTCTGACACAGATGCCTGTTCCCCCAGTGCCAGATCTCAGGGGAACGCCTTAGCCTTGCCATTCAGGCAGTACTCGGGAGGGGACCCATCCAAGGAGGGGGTCAGGCAGGGACACACCCAAGCACAGTGTGAGGAGCAGGGAGGGCTCCAGAGGGACACCGAGCCGGGGGACCTGGCAGCTGACATGGGATCAGGGAGGGCTTCCTGGAGGCGGGAGCATCTCGTCTGGGCTGTGGAGATGGAGGGTTTGCGTGGATGGGGACGTGCAGGAGAAAGATATTCCAGGGCGAGGGCAGAGCACGGGCACGGGGTGGAGACGTACAGGCAGGTGTCACTGCTGGAGCAACAGGTGGGAAACAGTGCAAGGAGGCTGGTGCGCCACGTCCTGACGCGGAGGGTGCGTCTCCCCACGCCCTGACAAGCCCTAGGCTCTTCCAGCAGTGCTGAGGCCATAGCGCTGGTGTTCAAGAAAGCTCGTGTGGGAGGACCTTAGGCCAGAGTTCAGGAGGCCACGCCCTGTGGTCCAGGCGGAGGGGGATGGGCATACAGGGCCCATGAGAGACTCTCCATCCCTGGATCCTTTCCTGGCCTGGTCCTCCCACCTCACGGCTCCTAGGGAACAGGTGGGGATGGGCACTTGGGGGACCAGGCAGGCGAAGTATGCCTTTGTCCAAAGCTCTGCGGCAGGCCCCAGAGGGGGTCCCTGGTGACCAGGCCAGGCCGTGGCCTGGGTGTCGTGTGCAGATGTCACCCCCGAGGTGAACAGGAGAGCCAGGGCAGGGGTGCCTGCCGGGCTGAAGGAGGGGCTAGGTCCAGGAGAGAGGCCTCAGGCTGCAGATCCGGCCAAGCTGCACCAGCCTCGTGGCGGGCAGGGCAGGGCAGGGTGGGAGCCCAGCTCCAAAGGGACAGAAAGGAGGGGGGATGCTGGGGGCGGCCCTGGGCCCACTTGCCCCACCCTGCTTCTAGAAGGCGGGGATGGGGGGGTCCCATAGTCCTCACCACGTCCCTCTTGGCCTAAGCCCCTTGGAATGCTGCCTGGGGGTGTCCTCGGTCAGTGGGCTCTGCTTTGCAGGGGCGGATTGCAAGCTTCCCCGGCCAACACTCTCCAGCGATGGGAGCGGGGTCAACTTTGGAGGCAAATGGTGGGAGAGGTGGGGGTCCCTGACCCAGGTGTGAACCCCAGAGCACCTTTTCAGAGCTTCTCAGGGAGGGTGCTGATGGCCAGGGTCCCCTCTGGGAGCCGAGCCGCGGACACGCCGCTCTGCTGCTGAGGGCAGAGGTCGCCTGGGCTCCCCGAGTGACCACCTGCTCTGATCACCTGCCCAGGACGGCGAGGTCATTGGCATCAACACACTCAAGGTTGCGGCCGGCATCTCCTTCGCCATCCCCTCAGACCGCATCACGCGGTTCCTCACGGAGTTCCAGGACAAGCACGGCAAAGGTACGCAGCTCCCACGTGGAGGCAGGGAGGCTGTCCCAGGCCTGAGCCCACAGCCTCCCGCCGGGCCAGGAGATCCTGCGGTGCTGTGTGCCCACGCTCACTCCTGACCCCGTCCTGATGTCCCGAGACCCCCGCCCCGGGATACCTCAGCCTCTTTCAGGACTTCCACTTCATGGCCACGTTCACCCCTACCCCTCCAGACTGGCCCCTCTGGCTGGGGAGCATCAACCTCACCTCCCACCTCCAGGGGTTTGGCACCTGGGCTTCGCTTGTCTGGGCTGCTCCGTAGTTGTCAGAACTCAGTGCTTCCTTCCTTCCATCAACTCACCCACCCACCCACCCATCTACCCATCCACCCACCCATCCCTTCACCCACCAACACACCCATCCCTTCACCCACCAACACACCCATCCCTTCACCCACCAACACACCCATCCCTTCACCCACCCACCCCCATCCAGCCATCCATTCTTCTATCCACCCACCCATCCGTGCACCCACTCATCATCCATCTATCCTTCCTTTCTTCCTTCCTTTTCTTTCTTTCTTTCCTTCCATCCCTCCTTCCTTCTGTTCATCCATCCACCTATTCACCCTTCCTTCCTTCCACCCACCCACCTGCCCATCCACGAGTCCTCCCTCTTTCAGCCCTCTGGCCATGCAGACTGCCAGGCAGTGTAGCCTCTACTCCGGGGGAGCAGAGCCCGAGGTCCTGATCCTTGGACATTACCCTCTTCTCATCCTCCATCTCCTCCCCCCATCCACACGGGCACGTCCAGCCCACCCTGCCTGCTCCCAGATGGCCACGAGCATCCATCTGGGAGAGGCCTTGACAAGGCCAGGTGACTGTCCCCTGTCCCTAGTAAGGACAGACCAGCCGCTTTCCCAAAGTCAGTGGTCACAGCCACTCTCCAGAGGAGGGCCACGTTTCTGATCTCAAGACCTTTCCTGGCGGCCTCCACCTTCCCACCATTCTCTTCACCTGAGCAACTTCTCCTTCCGCCCAATTTGTCTCCCATGACCCCTCGTGGCCAGCACCCAGACCTGACTCAGCCCTACTGCTCACACCTTCACGTTGCTCCCTGTCTCCTCCCAGCCCCTTCGCCAGCAGTCCACTGAGGGCAGGGGGATTTCTTCATGCTTGCCCCATCCTGCACGCCCCCACCAGCCAAGTGTACAGACTCCAGTACAGCCCAGACCAGGGCTAAGAGGACTGGTCCCATGGAGAACCGCAGTTGAGGACCCCGTTTGGTTCGTCCGTGTCCCTTATGTGAAGACAGCCTGAAGCTAGGGCACAGCTGGTCTTCCTTAAAGAAGCTGAAGGCTTCTGTTGGCCAGGGGATCATCTCACCTCTTGAGCCCTTTTCTCCTTGGCTGCTAGGAAGCTCAGAGCTTGATCCAGGGCTGCACCTTCGTACCACACTTGGTTTTTTCTCTAATAACCAAGTTTTCCAGTTTAATTTTCCTCTGCTCCAGGGGTGCCTTTGACTTTGGCCACCTTCCTGGAAATCAGTGGGGCTGTACTTGGCACAGATTGAGCTGTGACGTGACTGATTTGTTGGAAGTGGGGTGATAACATCCTCTTCTTTTTTCTCTCTTCCTCTGTTGTTGTACAGGGACTGTCCCCATCCTTTGTTGTACACTGACCTCACCCCAGGCCCCGGGGAACACTCGTCCCCTGTCCCCAGAGCTGTCACCTCCCCGAGGACATGTGGACTAATGAAAGAGCCCAACAAGTTTTAGCTGATTGACTGAATTTATAATTTTAAAGCCTTCTGAAATTGACTGATGTTCACTTTTAGGTATTTTTTTTTAAATAAAAATACCAAATCATCCAAACCCAGTTAATCTAAATTTCTTTAAGACTGACCATCTTTTTATTACAGTGAGGGGATGTTAGGTAAGGTGCACTTCTTGTTTCCATCTAGGGGTTGGGGGGCAGAGGCCTCTGGGGGACTTTCAAGGTAAGAGTGGCCCCAGGAGTGTCTGGGGGTTCAGCCAGCCTTAGGACTAACGTGTCCCCACAGCGGGTGATTGAGTTAGTGGGCTGGGCCATCCTAGGTGTCCGCCCAGAAGGTACACAGATAGTACACAAACTTACACCCAGGACTGAGGGGCAGAAAAACAATGGTTCAGCTCGACTCCCTGAGTCCTGTGGACCCTGGACTTGTCCTGTCCTTCCTGGAAGCCTCAGAGAGTTGGAGAGGGAGGAAGGGGAAGAGGGCCAGTTATGCTTACACATAAGTCTAACCCTGACCACACTCGCCACTGTCGTTCAACATGGTCTAGGAAGTCCTAGCCATAATAATTAAATGAAAAAAAGAAAAAAAAGAAAGAAATAAGAGGAATCTAGTGGCAGAGGAAAAAGGAAAACTGTCAGTCTGTAGATGACGTGATACTCTATATAGAAAATGCTGACGGCGACACCCAAAAACAAATAGAACCCGTCAGAAAACTCAGTTAAGTTGTAGGACACAACAGTAATCTACAGAGTCCATTTTGGGGAGACAAGAGCCGATGCCAGAGACCAGTTAGGGGCTCACAGTAGCCTTTCTGGTGGCCAGGCTCGGGGGGTGGCAGCTGTGGGGGTGAGGGCTGGTTGGGTCCGGGATCTATTTTGAACTTGGAGCCAATAGGACCCGCTGGACGGTGGGGTGAGTGAGGGGCATTTCCTGGGATGGGGGCCCTGGGGCAAATGAGAGATTAGTCTTGATGCCGAGAAGCCCAGGTGTGAGCATCGCTCTCGTGTCTGTTTGTTTGTTGAAGTGAGAGTCAGTTCATGTGGCGCACAGTTGACCATGTGAAAATGTACCCTTGGGTGCATTCCTCCTTCCCCGGAGAGCATCCGCCCCCTTCAGGCGATCACTTCCCCTCCCCGCCCGCATTGTTGTTTTGTTACCATCTTTGATGTACTTGCCTCACTTTGGGTCAGCGTGGTTCCATGACATGTTTAGAAAGAAACAGGGCACCCAGCCTCCCTCCAAGCCTTGTTTCCAGCACGCGACACGCATCACTTAGGTGATTTTCCAATAAGGACGGGAAGACGAAGGGTTGCAGTTATGATTCTGTTTCTGGAGAGCCCGCGAGTGGGCGGGGCCCGCTGCTCCGGGGTCGGTGGAGCGTGAGGAATCTCCTGCCCCAGGAGATCTAACAGGACAGCCACTGGCCTCAGGTGACCCTGGGCTACGCTTCTCGAAGCCGCGGGTTTCTTCCTCTTTGGTAAGCATGACCTTGGGGCTGTGAGCGAAGCTGACCAGTGGCCAGTACTCATGCCGGGAGCAGGTTGGAGGGCTGAGGCCTCAGTGCCCGGGCCCCACCCCTTTCCTCTGAGGACCTCATCCAGTCTTGTGGATTTAAGTGCCATCTAGAGTGACTCCCCCAAATTTACATCTCCAGCCCGACCCTCTCCCCAAACCCTAGTCTCAGATGTGCAACTGCTTGTCACCCCCCCACACACAATCTGTGTGTCCCCATCACCATTCCCCTTCTCAGTTACAGCAGCTCCATCCTTCCAGATTTTCCACCTGCATCCAATCCATCAGCCAGCCCCGCTGGCCCTATCTTGGGGATCAGTCTGTCCCCTACTGCTCTCTTGCCATCTCCAGCTCCACCCCCCCAAGCCAGCCACCAGGGACACTCACCTCCTCTCTGTTCCTCTGTCCATGCCCTTGCCCCCCACAGACTCTTCCCACTGCCAGAGGAGGTTCTTGCAAAATTTAAGGCAGACCGTGGTGTGTCTCTGTGCAAACCCTCCCCAGGCTCCACCTCACTGGGAGTAAAACCCAAAACCCAAAGCCCGGCAGATCGATGGGGTCAGGGCTCCCATGTGCTCTGACCTCAACTCCCACATCTCCCAACATCTCCCATGTTCCAGGGTTCCACCATCGGGAACATCCATCAATCTTCCTTGGTGAAATGTCTGTTTACATAATTTGCCCATTTTTAAAATTCGAGTTGTTCGTGTTCTTAAGTTTTGAGAATTCTTTATACATTCTGGATAGGATCCCTTTGTCAGATAAATGAATTGCAAATATTTTCTCCTGGTGGCTTGTCTTTTCATTCTCTTAAGAGCAGAAGTTTTGTAACTTTTGATGAAGTCTAATTTACCAATTTTTGTAAATGGGTTGTGAGTCTAGTGTTATATCAAAGAAATCTTTGCTAACCAAAGGTCCAGGAAGGTTTTCTCTTACATTTTCTTCCAAAAGTTTTACTTGGTGAGGTTTTAGACTTAGGACTATTATGTGCTTTGAATTAATTTTTAAAAATAGTGCCAAAGGGGCTTTCCTGGTGGCGCAGTGGTTGAGAGTCCGCCTGCCGATGCAGGGGACACGGGTTCGTTCCCTGGTCTGGGAAGATCCCACATGCCGCGGAGCGGCTGGGCCCGTGAGCCATGGCCGCTGAGCCTGCGCGTCCGGAGCCTGTGCTCCGCAACGGGAGAGGCCACAACAGTGAGAGGCCCGCGTACCGCAAAAAAAAAAACAAAGATGGGTTATTTAGAAATAGATATTTGGTTTCTAAGTTATTGGGAATCTTGTAGATACCTTTCTATTAGTGATTTCTAGTTTAATTCCATTGTGGCCAGAGAGCATATTTTTATGGTATGACATTTTAAAAATGTACTGAAACTTGTTTATGGTTTAAAATATGTAAATTCTATTTCTGGGTCTAAGTCACAGGCTGGGGCAGCTGGGGGCATAGAGGTACCGTCTTAGCCTATTATGTGTGCAGTGCTCCAACCAGAGGGCCTGCCTCTGGTCAGAGCTCACTGGGTATTATCGATTAACATATTATTTATGGAGAAGGCTGGGGGAGGTGACTAGTTCCGACCAGAGTAAGGTGAGCTTGGGGAGCCTGTGGGATGGAGGCTGGGGAGAAGAGCCCCACTGTCCGCTGGGGTTTGGATGTGGGGCTTAGCAGGAGAGCAGATGTCAGAGCTGAGGTGGTTGGATGGTGCCTGAGAGGGTGAGGGTGGGCACGAAGCCACAGGATTAGAGCCAGGACGTCTCCCAGCTCCTCAAGAACAGCCAAGTGGAGAGAGGTAACTCTAGGTGCCTGATCACAAGGGGGCTGGGCTGGTCCAAGCAAGGTGGCTCCTGCTGCCTTCTACTACTGGTGTAGGGGGTGGGGGACTTCTGCCCCTGCCTGGCTCCTTGGCGGGGACAGAGACTTTCACGGTGGCTCTAACCAAGTCCCGACATGCTCGGTTTCTAGACTGGAAGAAGCGCTTCATTGGCATACGGATGCGGACCATCACACCAAGGTGAGTGCTAAAGGACGCTGCCCCCTGCCACCCCTCCGTTCTCATCCCTCACCTCGAGCTTCCTCCCAGACTCTGGCCCCGACATGCCCGGCCACCCGCAGGTGCTCCAGCAGACCAGACACACTCAGGCTTCTGAGCCTTTGCTCAGGCCGGTCCCTCTGCCTGGAATGCCTTTCCCCCTTTGCCTGATAGGTTCCTTTGGCTTCCGTAGGACTCCATTCAGGTGCCCCTCCTCCAGGAAGCCTCCCAGATTAGCTTCCTGTGGCTTCCGTAACAAATTACCACAAACTCGGAGGCTCAAAACAATAGAAATTCATTCTCTCACAGTTCTGGAAGCCCACAGTCCAAAATCAAGGTGTCAGCAGGGCCGCACTCCCCCCGGACGCTCCAGGGGAGGATCCTTCCTTGTACCTCCCAGCTTCTGGTGGTTCCAGGTGTTTCTTGGACTGTAGTTACATCACTGCAAGCTCTGCCATTCTCATCGCATGGCGTCTTCTCCCTGTGTGTCTGTG
Source organism: Delphinapterus leucas (assembly GCF_059928025.1). NCBI lineage: Eukaryota > Metazoa > Chordata > Mammalia > Artiodactyla > Monodontidae > Delphinapterus > Delphinapterus leucas. Next base: position 3,322,582 of record NC_143133.1, on the reverse strand, counting down.
TCCAGTCTCCCCCTTATTTCTCTTATTAAAACACCAGCCATTGGATTAAGGGCCCACTCTAAGGCTGATCTCATCTAGAGATTCTTAACCAACCACGTCTGCAAAGACCCTATTTCCAAACAAGGTCACGTTCTGAGGCCCTAGGTGGGCATCAGTTTTGGGGGCTGGGGGGACACTATTCTACCTCCCCAGGCTACTCGAGTGGGAGGAGGTGCCTCCTCTTCTCTTGCAAAGCTGTGCTTCCCTCGCCAGCATCGCCTTGGTCCCGTGGTGTCAGAATCGCCCATCCTCAACCTTGACCACGAGCTCCTTGGGAGCAGGGACTGGGTCCTGCCCATCTGTCTGCTCCCCCCACCCCTCCCAGGACCCGGTCTACAGCAGAGTGGGTGCCTGGAAATACTCAGTGAGTGAAATAGAGAAGGGGGTGGGGAAGAGGAGGGAGAGAGAGGAGGGAAAGGAAGCTAAAGGGAGGAAAATGCAACGTCAGGTCCAAGGTTTGAAGAAGGAAGAGGTCTCTGCACTGGGGAGCTCTGGGAAGAGATAAGCTCACCTGACTCACCCTCCCACCCACTCAGTCCCTAAAAGGACCTTCTTCCTGTTTCAGCAACTGTTCACCTAGGGAATAAGTCTGAAAGCAATTCGGAATCAAGACCGCTATGCCAATTTGTCTTCTAAAGGTGTTCTTTCTGTCTCCCTATCATCCATCCACTCATTTGTCCAGTCGTCTGTCTGTCCACAGCATCATTCACCCATTGTCTGTTCATCCTCCTTTACCTTTCCTTCCTTCCTCATCCTTCCTCCCCCCATCCTCCCATCTGTCTGTCTGTCACCCTCCCCTCTTTACACTTCTAACCATCCACCTTCACCAAGGTTCCTCTTGAGGAGCCCACGTTGAGTAGGGGACACAGGCAAGAATCAGTGACAACCCGGAGTGGTCAGTGGCAGGACAGGGTAATGTGGGAGCCCAGAGGAGACGCCTGGTCTGGCCTGGGCGGTGGAGAGAAGGAAGAGTCAGTTTGGAGGCTCAGAAGAAGTGCCTTAACCGTGGAACTGCCTTTTCAGTTTGGTGGAAGAACTGAAGGCCAGCAACCCAGACTTCCCGGCGGTCAGCAGTGGAATTTACGTGCAAGAGGTTGTCCCAAATTCACCTTCTCAGAGGTAGGCTTCACCAGAGGAAGCAGGGAGACTGGGCAGGTGGGTGCAGGGCCTGGGCTGGGCTTCACTGATGTGCATGACCTTTAGCTTCCTGGCAGCATGACGCAATGTGGAGTGGCAGGTGGGACTCCGGCCAGTCCTCTAAGCCAGAGGCAGGCTGGAGAGGTGAAGGCCGCGCCCTTCCTTGGCCCGGAATGTCCTTTCCTTGGGTCTGGGGAGACAGAGTAGTAGCAGAGGTCACCCCGAGCTGCGTCAGCCTGGCTCTCACCAGCCCAGTGGGCCGGCCTGGGTCTTTCTGGGCCAATGTTCTCATCTACAAAATGGGCATGATTCAGCCTGCTCTTCCTGTCCCATGAGACATTGTCAAGATCAAATGAGATAAAGCCCGTTTTCTTGGAAACCACCAACTACTAGAGAAAGGTCAAATGCAGCACCGTGAGCTGAGGCAGGCAGTGCGGTGGGTGGGGTCTGACGCACTTGCAAGGCTGATCCTGTGCCCTGGAGCAGCTCTGAGCAAGCGCCTGCCCCTCCTCTGCCTCAGGGCTGCATCTGTGCAGTGGGCGGGCTGCATCAGATCCCGCTTTTAACTGTAACCCCGGGAGCTGGAGATGGTCCACGCTGAGATCTTGGGCTGCTGGAAAGGGTGAGGGCAGAGTGCGGACTGGAGCTGTGCAGGTGGGCCCCCCAGCCCCCGTGGCCCCTCCAACCCAACAGGACGCCTCCTTTCTGTTTTGTGTGCTGGGCTGGAAGACGCGGACCCCTTGTGTCCTTCCGCCGTGAACACAGTACACGTGCTCAGCCCGCAGCCGACCTGCAGTAAAAATTGTTGCAATACCGATCCATGAATCCATGAAAGCCAAAAAATAACCAGCGCAACTCAAGCTCTTTATTCCGAGTTGCTGCACCCCAGTGATTCAGCAGACAGCAGTCACCGAGAGCGGCCACACGCAGGGCACCCCAAGAGCCAGACGGGAGCTCGGTGGTGATAGTGGCTGCCGCTGACCAAGGCTGCATGTGAGCTGTGCGTTCCACATGCATCATCTCAGTTAATCCTCACTGCAGCCTGGAACACGCGGGCTGCTGCTCTTGCCCCCTTGCTCAGATGGGAAGGCTAAGGCTTGGCAAAGTCACTCCTCCGAGGTCACACGGCCCACATGTGTGGATCTGGGCGCTATCACCCATGCATCTAACCACGGTGCCACCCTGCCCGCCCGCTGGGTGGAGGGGAAGGTTACAGCGAGTCAGGTGCAGAAAGGGGGGGCCATCCCAGCTCGCTCTGTCTCTGATGGGAAAATCTTACGTTAGAATCAACCCCCTGGACCTTGTAATTTGCAAATCATGTTCCCACATAGGGCTGTAGATGTGGAAACCGAGGCTCGAAGGGGCAGAGCACCTGGCCCAAGGCAGCCCAGCGAGGGAGGCTGCAGCCAGAACGTGACCCCAGCCCTTCCGATGTACAGAAGTAGACGGAGAAAGCGCTAGTCCGTTGCAGGACAGTGCTTTCCATCTGCTGTGAGAGCCTTGCGGTCAGGGCCGTGTCCTTCCCTGTTGAAATGAATTTTCCTAATGTGCTGCTGTTAAAGCCCACTGTGCCCAGACCCGGGCCTGGGCCTCTCGGGGCGGTGCTGTGACCACGTGTCTCTCCTGTTGGCAGAGGGGGCATCCAAGATGGCGACATCATCATCAAGGTCAACGGGCGCCCTCTGGCCGACTCGAGCGAGCTGCAGGAAGCCGTCCTGACCGAGTCCCCGCTGCTGCTGCAGGTGCGGCGGGGGAACGACGACCTGCTCTTCAGCATCGTGCCCGAGGTCGTCCTGTGAGGGGGGGGCCCCCTCCCTCCATCGCCGACGGAGCCTGCAGCCGGGACAGGGGCCAGCAGACGGGCTCCGCCCGGAGCCGCTGCCTCCCTTGGGGTCAGGACAAAGGACCCAGGTCGGTCCTCAGCAGAGCCAGAGGCCTCCTCCCGGCCGTCCAGGGCCAGAGCCACGGGCTGGGCTTGGGCAGGGGTCCGCATCTCAGCCTTCTGGGAGGATTGGCCCCAGCATCACGGTGCCCCTGGGGGCAGCCCAATGTCCCCCCTGCCCACCAAATGCTCCTGAGGGCCCTTCCAAGTTCCCAGATCTAGAAAACTCTTCTATTTTCCTGGAGGAAGTCCCATCCTCTCTCTGGCCTTCCTGCCTTTGCACCTGTTGATAGGATACCTCTCTCTGGAATGCCCGCTGCCCCACCCCTCCCCTCACTGACTCTCACCTGTTCAGGTCTCAGCCCCCCAGCCTTCTCCTCTCCCAGGTGTGCCTCCCTGGCCTCCCACACCCAATAGCACAGCGCCCACCATGTCGAATGACCAGGGCTGTCTGCCCGGCCAGTCTGCTCCCCTTGAGGAGTCAGGTGTGGCGGGTCTGGCCTGGAGTTGGCACCGCGGGATGTTCCCTGGCCGTCCAGCCAAGCCCCAGGGCTTGGCGATGAGGTCCGCCTTCCCAGGCGCAAGAGAAGCTGGCAGGGAGCAGAGCGTGTCTGACCCCCTGGAAGACCGCCCGTCCTCCGGGAGGGGCCCCTGGGGTGGAGGGCGGAGGGCAGAGGAAGCTGGGACCTGCAGGGGGAGGGGAGGGGAGGGCTGAGCCGGCTACACCTCCCCTGGCTGTTCCGTGCAGCGGGACTCACGGCGTCGCCCAGGAGCAGGCGAGGTGCCCCCCTCTCCGCGGGGAGCCTGTTTCCAGGTGGCCCCGTGAGCTTCACTGTGCAGCCTGGTCCCCCATGTTGCTTGTACTGTATGTTTCTCTACTGTATGGGAATTAAAGTTTACAAGCACATGGTCCTGTGCCAGCAGGGGCGTCTGGGGCAGCCCACCCGCCGCTGTGCAGCTTCTCCTGACCCAGAGCTGACACATCAGTGGGCACGGAGACCCGGGGCTAACTGCCTGGAGCACCCAGGCATCGCCATGCCCCAGCCGCCCCACCACTCAGCCCTGGCTCCCCACTTACTCCCAGCCCCCCGGTCCCCGGCAAGACCCCTCCCTTCCCCGTGACGTGGCCTCTCCCCCCAGGCAGGAGGGCCCTGAGACCTCCGACCTCCTGGCAGGCGGGCAGAGCCCTTGGAGAGGCGCCTGGCTGGGAGCGGCGAGTCCGCTGAGTGTGCCCGGCCAGGCCGTGTGATAAAGGCTTCCCTGCATCTGTGCTGTGTCATCCTCACGGCAGAGACCGCCCAGCAACAGGGAATGAGGCAGAACAGGAGAGACAAAGCTCGCTGCCCAGGGACACCGCAGGGGATGGCGGGAGCTGTGAACTTGCCCAGGGCCAGCTCCCAGGGTCACAAGTGGGGTTGTGAGGGTGAGGGGCGCCCATCAGGGCTGAGAGGGAGGGGCCCAGCCCTGTGTTCTGGACCACCGGCCCGGAAGGATCAAGTTCCCTTGGTTCCAAACCTCACAGCGCGGCAGGGTCTGCCGCCAGCCGGCCTCTGTGTGACCGCCGCCACCTTCTGCCTCGGGGGTGGGGCGGGGGAGTGACCTCAGACTGCAGACTGCAAGCTTTTCCGAGCTCCGAGAGCCTGGGGTTCAGTAGGTCCAGACTTAAATGACCCGCCACGGGGCGAATTTCAGGAGGGGGTCTCAGACGGCCATGGCGGCAGCTGGAATCATGCTCGGTACCCAGAAGGGCTCACAGGAGGTGCGTGGAGACAGGCACGCTGGGCCCTGGAGATGCCAAGTGTGGCCAGCTGGCTGGATGGGGGAAGGGAAATCGGACCAAAAATCACTCAGCACCCACACTCAGAAGAGAACCAGAAACTGTCACAGGCGGCTTTTTAATGAGGGCTCTGGGATCTGGCTCACCATCCCAGTTTTGCAATCCCAGGGCTCAGATGATGTGAACGAAGCACCCTTCTCAGTCCCCACCCCTGGGCCGTACCCAGGCCCTGCTGGGGAAGGAGGGGGCCAGGCATAGAAGCAGCCCTGCAAGGCACCTCCCAACCCCTACCGAGCCGTGGTCCCCACTGCCCGCCGGTCCGCCCGCCCCCTCCCGTCCACCCTGAGCTGGACTCCACAGTTACAGCCCATCCTGGTACCAGCATCCTCCGAAAACGCCAGAGCCTGGTTCAGCCCACGCCGCAGGGCTGCCCGCCTCCCAGCCAGCCCTCATCCCTCCCCTCCCATCCAGAGTGGGTGGGCCACAGCGTCCCCACAGAGCAGGCCCCGTGCCATCCCACCCCTCAACCGAGAACAGCCCGAACGTCCGAAGTCTGTCCACCCTCTGGGGTCTCTGCTCTCGCTCCCACCGGGCAGGGCCCCTGCTTTGCACACTTGCAACGGCCCGCACAGCGTGGTCCTTGCTCTCCATCTTCAGCCGTCCTGAGCACGTGCCCAGCGGCCACTTGGTCCCCCCTGAGAGTAAGGAGGCCGGGGCTGTGGAAGCGGCAGTCCAGGACATGGCCGGGCACTGGAGGTGCTGAGTGCGGCCAGCTGGCGCGTGGGCCTGGACTTGGGCAGAGGGTGAGCTGGAAGCAGGGCGCTGAGAGTAGAGCCTCAGACTTGACCAGGGCCAGGCATCCGAGAGGGATCTAGGGTCCAAGATCAAGGGGATCCATTCGGTTCCTGGCGGGAGCGGCTTCCCAGCTGGCGAGGCTGCTGCTCTCTGTGTGCACACACGGGGCGGGGGGCTGCCCATAGGGCCGGCAATCCCACCATGGAGTTCCCACCCTCACCGAGCCCTGCTCAGCCCCAAGGCCCCAACTCTACCTGCCATCACGCTGCGGGTAGGGCTTCAGCGTATGAATCTGGGGGACACAATCCAGCCCTTAGCACAGCAGCGGGGGTGGGGAAGGGAGAGAAGCCGACGGAGGCCTGCGGTGTTGAGCTGGTGGGCTCAGGCTGAGACCCTCCGAAGAGCTGTGCAAAATGGAAAGCGGGGTGGTCGTCCACAGACCCCACCCTCCCTCGTTCCAGGGGGCGGAGCTAGTGTCCGCTATGCCCAAAGGGAGCCCCCAGGCCAAAGGCAGAGGGACGCAGGTTCTGGAGGTAATGCTGACAGCGAGCCCAGAACTGCCCCTCGCAGCTGCAGGTGACCTCAGAGGTGGGGCAACGTGGGGAAAACCGAAAGACCCTCCTGCCTGAGACTTTGAGAGACGGACGTCGGATGTGGCCAGCACTTGCCCAGTAGATCCAGTCGGATCACATGCTTGCAGTGCCCCAGACGGGTCGCCGGCTCCCTCTGGGCATTTCATGGAGCCGTCTTCCCCTGAGGTGTGGAGCTGGGGTGGACCGGGCTCCCTGAGCGGGGCGTCTGTGGGCAGCAACGGTGACCAGTTCATCAGCAACCCCCCTTCTCCACCGCCCCCCAGAGACCCTCGGGTTTGGAGGGGAGGGAGGAAGGGGGCAGACGTAGGACGCAGTCCTGCTGCCCAGAGAGGGCGGGGTGAGACCCATCTGTCCCTAAAGTGGCTTTGCTGCAGTAAGCGCTGAATTAAATGTCACATAGGGCAGACTCGGCACGTTCACTTAGGTGGCCTGGTTCAATCCCTGACCCGGGAACTGAGATCCTGCAAGCAACGTGGCACCACCAAAAACAAATGCCACACAGGAGGTTCCTGACGCACAGTCTGGCCCCAAGGTGCCCAAAATGTCACTTCACATCTGCTTGCTCCCTGCCACCAGCTCCCTGGGTGACATGGCTCCCCTCCCTCCGTGACCTCAGGTTGTCCACGTGTGAGACGGGAGGCAGGAGGTGGGGCTCACAGCGCAGGCGTCAGCTGGGCCTGGACCGTGGGCTCGGCTCAGCCCCTCCCTGGCTGACCTCTGTCGGGGCCCTTGACTCCACGCTTCTGCATCCAGGGAGGCCTGTGGATGCCACCTCTGGGAGGAGGGACACCTCGCCTGACGCTGGGCACTGCCTGCTCGCCCACCCCAGCTGGCCCTGCAGTGGTAGGCTCTGTGGCAGTCAAGGCCTCTGCCCTCCACCAGCCACTCAGCCCTGACCGCTCCCGCTGGGCAGAGCTGGCCTCTCCGTGGCTACTCCAGCTGCTCCTGGAGAAGAACAGCTTTCTCAGAGCCCGCCAGCTGCCACCCAAGCCGTGTGCAACCCCCAGGCTCCTGACGCAACCCCTGGTGGCTGAGCTCACAGCCCACCCCTTGCTCTGCGTCCCAGGAGCTGTAAACAAGATGCTGAGAAGGTCAGAGCCCCGTGGGGAGGGGGACCCCCACTTCCAGCCTCGGGGTCCCTCCCTAAACACCTGGAGTTCTAGAAGGATGGGACCAGAAGGGGCATCACAGCTTACCAAACAACCCATCGCACAGAGGCTGAAACTGAGGCCCAGAGAGGCGAAGGATCTGGGGTCACACGTGAGCTGGGGGCTGGCCTGCAGGGGACAGGGCTGGGCTGGGGCAGACAGCTGTGGCCACAGCTGCAGCAGGACAAACATCCATGTGCCCGAGCACGTGGGACCGGGCCAGCAGCTCCCAGAGCCAGCGTTCCGGGGTAGGATCTCTGTGAGCAACAGGCCTGCAGGTCATGACATCTTCCTCCCAGAGTTCCTCTGCGGGCCCCTCTGGGATTAGTGGATCCAGAACACAGTGACCAAGGACGGAAATTCTGGAAGGGGTCACAGGTACGAGGGAAACAGCAGAGGACCGGGCACTGATACCCCCGCCTTGAGCCGTGCCTGGGGGCGACCCTGCTGGGGCCCACCTGCCAACACTGCCCAGCTCTGTGTCTCCGTAGGGTGGGTCCCGCCTCCAGTCACCCTCTGCCCTCCACCACAGGCGTGGACCCCCACCTCCCCGCCTCCCCGCCTCCCCGCAGCCCCCATGGCTGCCCTGCTGTTCCTGCATGTTTATCAGGTCTTTCGGGATCTGGCTCTGCTCTCACCTCCCTCCGTTCACTTTCCCCCGTCCCACCTCTGAGCGAGCTGCTCCCTCTCCCTGGACACTCTCCCAGGCTGCCCTGTGCCTGCTTCTTTCTACTGACCATCCCCTCCATGGTAGGCTGAAAAATGGTCCCACAGGTGTCCACGTCATACCCCCCGGGACCCGTCATGTCACCTCGCATGGCCAGAGGGACCTTGCAGCTATGATCAGGTGCAGGATCCTGAGATGGGAGGTCACCCTGGATTCTCCGGCGGGGATTCACATGACCACAGCGTCCTTATAGAGTGAGGCAGGAGGGTCAGACAATGGATGCGAGGTTGGGGTGACATGAAGGGGCTGAAGACTGTGGGAGCTTCTGGACGCTGGAAAAGATGGGGAAATGGGTTCTCCCCTGGAGCCCCCATAGGAACTAGCCCTGCCCACACCTGGAATTCAGCAGTGACACTGACCCTGAGAACTGTGACAGTAAGTTGCATTGTTTGAAGTCACTGCATTTATGGTGATTCGTGACAGCAGGAACCTGAACCCTCTCTAAAGCCCATCCATCCTCTCTCTCCAGGAAGCCTGGCCACACCAGGCCCCCAGGGAAGTCCCTGCTTCCCACATCCAGTCTGTCCCACTGTTCAGTTGTATACTGACCGCTTCCTTTCCCAGAAGGCCGGCTCCAGGAGTTTGTGAATTTCTCTGAAGTCCCAGCCACGTCCCCAGAGCCAGCCTGGGGCCTGCAGCAGGGCAGGTGCTCAGGGAAAACACTCCACTCAGGTGGGGCTCGTGAAACCGAGGTCCTTTTAGCTCTAACATTCGGGGGCCCGTGCCTGCCACGTCATTGCAAGCCAGGTCCCCAAGTTCCATATCAGGGAAGGCCAGATACCCAGGGGCGTGGAGACTTGGGGAGGGGAGGGGAAGGGCGATGGGGGGGGCAGAGAATGGCCCCAATTTCCTCATTGCCACGGATTTCTCTGAGCCCCGGGAACAAGCCTCCCTACACCCGCAGGTGTCCACTCTGATGGAGCAGACCACGTGCTGTCCCTTTACACACCCGGAGTCACCAAGCTCCACCCGAGACCCGCTCCAGGCTCTGGGGACACCTCCAGGCAGGAGAGCCTCCCGGGGAAATGGACCGTCCTCCTCAATTTGGCCTCCATCCTGTTCCCTCGCCTCACTTCAAAGGAGACCCCCGCACTCTGGGGCCACCCCTCCAGGGCTCCTCAGAGGTGGTGAGCCGCTCACCTCACCCCTCACCCCTCACCCACTGAGAGGGGCCCTCCTCCCTCCGGCTGCCCAAGTCCTCTCTGACGTCCGTCATCTCTACACACGGTGGTCACAAGCCACACGCTGTCCCACAGACGGCTGCCCTCTGTCTTCTCAGGTCCAGAGGCGAGGGCAGAGTCTGGCCCTGACCCACCTCTGCAGACACTCCCAGACTCACAGCCCCGGCCCCTCCAAACCCAGGTAAACAGAACAAGATGTGACAGCACACGCGCGCACACTGCACACTTGACTATGCACACAGCCACATGTAAATATACACACGCAGGCACGTGTGCACACACACAGCACACATGAGTGTGCACAGGGCACACGCGTGAATATACACACAGACATGTGCACGCACACACGCAGGCGATTGCCCCGCTCCCATCGCACCTCTGTCGGTGTCCTTGTGCACGTCTCTTTTCATTCCACATATCAGGATACCCACTTTTCTTGAATTCCATGTCGTCTTCTTCTATCAATGTCTTTTTCGTTTTGGTTGAAATGTTTCCTCAAGTAAATGTTTTCTAAAAACGGCGCAGTGGGTAAATGGAGAGAGGACGTGCTTGGAACGTTTTTATTTTTTCAGAATCATTTTTCCTGTGAAGTGTGACACATAGAGAAAAGGGCCCTCGCCTACGGTGGAGTGTATCATCTGAAAACAAACACACATCACCACCACCGCCTTGTCAAGAGCAGAAACCTGACAGCCCCCACAGCACCTGCAGTCCCTCCCACGACGCCACCTCCTTTCCTCACTTTAGGGTCATCATTTCCTCCCTTTGCTTTAAAGTTTTATCACCTACGCCTGCATTGCTAAACACAAGTTGAGTTTCACGTGCATCTTTCGCTATTACAAATGGGATCCCAGGGTTTCCCTGGTGGCGCAGTGGTTGAGAATCTGCCTGCTAGTGCAGGGGACACGGGTTCGAGCTCTGGTCTGGGAGGATCCCACATGCCGCGGAGCAGCTAGGCCCATGAGCCATGGCCGCTGAGCCTGCGCGTCCGGAGCCTGTGCTCCACAACGGGAGAGGCCGCGATAGTGAGAGGCCCGCGCACCGCGGCGAAGAGTGGCCCCTGCTCGCCGCAACTAGAGAAAGCCCTCGCACAGAAACTAAGACCCAACACAGCAAAAATAAATAAATAAATAAACTCCTACCCTCAGCATCTTCTTAAAAAAAAAAAAATGGGATCCCACGATGTGTCCTCATTTGTGTGTTTTACCAAATATGCTGCTTGTGAGTCTCATCCACAGTGACGTGTGGCTTTAGTTACTGATGCTCATCGTCACTGGAGAGCGTCCGGTCCACGAGTACCTGTCTCCTGGTGACAGACACTTGGGCTGTTTCCAGCTCGGGGCTGTGCCCCAGCTCCTCCAAGCAGCCGTGAGCATGTGTGTGCGTCTCCAGCGACTGGGCAAGCATTTCTGCTGGGTGCCTTTCTAGGAGCGAAATGGCTGGGTCATTGGGTGCATGTATATCCCATTTGTATATGTATATCCCATATCCCATTTGGGTAGAAATATAAGCTTTTCAAAGTGGTTTTACTGGGCTTCCCTGGTGGCGCAGTGGTTGAGAGTCCGTCTGCCGATGGAGGGGACAAGGGTTCGTGCCCCGATCCGGGAACATCCCACATGCCGTGGAGCGGCTGGGCCCGTGAGCCATGGCCGTGGAGCCTGTGCGTCCGGAGCCTGTGGTCCACAGCGGGAGAGGCCACAACAGTGAGAGGCCCACGTACTGCAAAAACAAAACAAAAAACAAAAACAACAACAACAAAAAGTGGTTTTACTAACTTGCACCCCCCAGCCCCCCGCGTGGATGAGACTTCTCACTGCTCCACACCCTCGCCAGCGCTTGACGTAGCCACAGCCTTGAATGTGAGGCATTCTGTGGCCATGGAGCAGTAGCTCTTGAGTTCAGTTTGCAAATCTGTGACCCCTGGGAGCCTGGGCAGCTTTGCAAACACTTGCTGGTCATTTAGATGTGCTCTCTGGTGCAGGACGTTTCACGTCTTGCCCGTTACTCTCTAGAACAGCCTGTTTCCTATCGCTTGGTGGTTCTTTTATACACGGTAGAAATGAGCTCTTTTCAGGATTTTTGTGCTGAAAATACCTTCTCTGTCTCTGTAGCTTGCATTGCCACTCTCCAAACGGTATCCTTTGATGAGCAGAAGGGTTTGTTTCAATAGCCCAATTTACCCATCTTTTCCTTCCTAGCCAATGTTTTTTTATATCTGGCTTAGAAAGTATCTTCCTACCTCAGGATCCCTACCTTCCTGATAGCTTCCTGAAGCTTTATTATTTTACATTTTACACTTAGATCCATAATCCAGCTGGAACTGACTTTTATGTGTGGTGCAAAGGAGAGGTCAAGTCCCATCCTTTTCCATCTGGACATATGGAGATATCATTGTCCCATAAAATGCAGTTATTTCTCCCTTTGTCAGAGCCCAAGTCCCCATATATGTCTGGTCTGTTTTTGGACTCTTCTGTCCTATGGATCTTCCCCTCTATCCTTGTCCCAACACCCTCCAGTCAAAATCACTTTAGTTTTAGGATATATTTTATTATCGAGTACAGTAAAAGCATCCACATTGTTCTTTTCCTTCAAGGGTGCTTAGCTGACCTTGACTCTTTGCTTTTCTACATATATTCTAGAATAAGGTTGTCAAGTTCCACCTCTTGTGAATTTCATTAGTGTGGCACTGGATCTACAGATCAACTTTGAGAGAGGTGACATTTATAATATCCAGGCTTCTACTACATGAACATGTGTATTCCCCCATTTATTTAAATTTCCATTAATTTCTCCAAAAATGTCATATAGTTTTCTGTGTAGATAGCTTACATTTGATGTTGTAAATAGTGTCCTTCAAAAATTTTTTTAATTTTCTGACTATTGCTGATATATAGCCTTGTTTTTATGGTTTTTTCTTATTTTTCAATAATTTTGTATACTGCTCTTATATCCAGCAACCTTGTCAATTCTAACAATATATAGAGAGAGACCATTTTTCTACATACTCAATAACATCATCTATAAATAATGAGTTTTGTTTCTTCCTTTTCAATCTTAATACATTTTACTTGTTTTTCTTGCCTTGTTGCACTGGCTAAAACCGCTAGTTCAATGTTACATAGAAAAACTGATAATGGACATCTTAACCTTGTTTCTGATCTCAAAAGAAGAGATTTCCACATTTCACCATTAAAAATGTTTCCTATAAGTTTTTTATACTAATGTTATCAGCTTAAGAAAGTTTCCTTTTATTGCTAGTTTGCAATAATAATAAAAACTATGAATATTGAATTTTAACAAAAGCCTTTTCTGCTTCTACTAAAATGATTAAATGATTTCCTCCTTTGCTCTGTTACTGTACTGAAATACCTTGATTTTAAAATACTATACCAACCTTGCACTACTGGACAAAATCTTATTATGGTGTAATATCCTTTTTTAATATTTTGCTGGATTTTGTTTGAGTTTTCTGTGTTCATTAGTAGTTGGTTTATAATTTTCCTTTTTCCGGGTGTTCACTTTGGAGTTTTCTATCACGATTATTCTGACCTCATAAAATGACTTGGGCAGTGTTTAATCTTTTTCTGTTCTCTACAAAAATTTGTATAAGATTGACATTATTTCTCTCTTAAATGGTGATAGAATTTTCTGGTCATGACATCTCTTCTTGGAGTTTTCTCCAAGAACCTTCTTGGGAAAGTCTGAACTATGGATTCAACCTCTTTAGTGTAATAGGGACAATTCAAGTTTTCCATTTCTTCTTATGTCAGCTTAGGCAAGTTGTGTTTCTCTGGGAATGTGTTTATTTCATCTAAATTTTGCAAGTATTGACCAAATTGTTCATAATTTCCTCTTTTTATTTCTTTAATGGCCTCTGTTTCTCCCATTATGTCCCATTTTCATTCTTGACATCACCATTTGTGCTTTCCCTCTTTTTATCCTGATTAGTCTTATCAGGGGGTAATACATTTTATTACTCTTTAAAGAAGATTTGACTTTGTCGACCCTTTCCATTGTATAATTGTTTTCTATTTCATTGATGCACAGACGTGTCTCAGTGTCCAGCCCAGAGTGGACACCCAGACCTGCTGTGCCCCAACTCCTTGTTCAGAAGATGAACCACTTCCAAAGAGACCCAGCTCTGTTCTCAACTCCCCTTGGCTCACAGCTTTCCCAGGGCTCCTGCCCAAAGCTGGCATGCCTTTGGGCTGGGATGGATATTTCTGAGTCTCTGGGGGTCAAGCTTAGGCGCAGCTGTTTCCCCACCACCTGCAACCTGCTCAACACGCGGACAGCGTGCCATCCCGCCCTCCTGTCTGCCACCCAGGCCCCCCTCTCCATCAGCCAGGGCTGAGCTTTGAGCAAATCTCCTGACAAAAGACTGTGCATGTGAAGAGCTCGGGGACCCAGGGCCGCACCAGCCAGGGACCAACAAGGCCCTCTGTATATGCTTACGTTCACTGAAATAAAACTATGAAGACCACCAATCTGTTAGATGATCTGCCATGACCCAGATCACAGTGTACTGAGGGGCAGGGAGTCCTGGGCGCCTGCTTTCCCTCCAGTCCAGACCTGCTCTGCTGGTCCCACAGAGAGCAAGAAGCATCCCTCTCTGTGTTCACTCCTCCCGACCTCCTGACCCAGCATCCTCACTCCTGTCTTCAGGCCCACCTGGATTCCTGAGACACTGAGCAACTCCACTGCCTGACATGCTGAGGGTTAATCCATCCCACGGGCACCCAGGGGCGCGGCATCCCGGCTGGGCTGTGCTGATTCCTGCATCAGTTCCTCCTCCTGCACCTGGCTCCCTTCCATGGTTCCAAGTCCAGGCTCACCTGCGTGCTCTCAGCCTCTTCGAGGCCCCAGGACTTCTTTGCAAACCCTCTACTCTTCCCAGCCATCGTCTCTACCTTTATCTTCTACCCCCACCTGGGACCTCTTTTTCTGCTTCTTCTAAATAGTAACGACAGACTTGTCAGATAACAGAAGTCATTGTCGCTGAGGGGCAGGTGTGCAGGAAAAAACACCATATCCCGGAATTCTCTGAAAAGAAGAGTTGGCAGGAGGTGAGGGTTGGAGGCACACCAAGGTCGAAGCATTTACACACGAGGTGTCTGAGGCCAGGTCCCCCAGATGTTGACCCTGAGCCACGGATTCAGGCGTAGGTGACCCCCAGAAGCACTGCAGGGAGTGGGGGGTTGGGACAGGGAGGGAAAGGAAGCCAAGAAGCTGGTGACTTCAGAGACACCTGGGGCATGATCCTGCTGGGCGAGAAGGGGGAGGGCACAGAGTCTCCTGTCTGAGCCTCCATTTTCTCATTTATGAAATGGGATAGCAATGTATCCAACTCGTGGGGTCATTATGTGGTTTGAGAGAGAATTCAGGTGAAGTAATTGTACAGCACCAGCCCGTAGTGAGAATGCAATGAAAAATTAGGGGCTATTATGATTTCTGTGTTCCTGAGATTGTCCAAAACTCCCAGTTCCCACATCCGGTGGCTTTCTAACTCAGGGAGGCCATGATAATGATAAACTACATCGAGCACACTCCTTTAGCAAGTAGGATCCACCGTCTCCCTGCGGTCTGCCTGTTCCCACATGCCTGACACGGAGATCTGCCCCAGGAAGAAGTACCTTTTTATGAGGTTAACTGCCACATGTTTCTGCAAGCATTTTTATACTGTATTTGGGCAGGAAGCATCGATGTGTCCGGGTCATCCAAGGGTGGGGCTGTCTGGATCTGCCCGCTGAAGGCAAAGCCTTGGCCAGCAGGCCATGACATCCACAGATAGAGCCATTTTCTA